>NC_136917.1:88706808-89306808 GCF_949752795.1 Hyperoodon ampullatus
AAACTCAAGTCAAGAGTTGGTATACAGTAGATTCTGTGAAAAGCTTGGCCTTCAGAGTTTAGAAGACACAAAGGTTAGTGTTAACAGACCCACAGGAGTTGGCCTGGTCTTGCTGGTTGACAAGAATCTGAGGAATTGCTGAGTAGGCTGTTTTTACCCTATTCCTGAGGCAAAGAATATGTGAGAAAACTGGAAAGCAGGAAAATTTCCATCTCATTGTCTTGAGGGAAGGGCAACCTGCCTGCTGCTACAATCCCTGCCCATGGTGGCAGAGAAGGTTTTGCCTTCCTTCTCTTTTGGAACTGTTATGACTTAGAATACTGCAACAGCCAGACCTGAGCCACAGTCAGCTGGAGAAGTCTGCCAAGAAATCAAAGAGAAGATAGGCAAAAGTGGTACCCAATGGAAAAGACTTGTATAACAAAAAGTAAGAATATGTATGAAGATATAGATACATTGCAGAAAGGACTTTTTGATAATAAAAGCTTTCATTTTCAAACCAAAGTCAAAGTTAATACATGAAGTGAAGTCAAGTTTATTCACTGCTAAGACCTTAATTAGTCACCTAGAAGATGAATGGAAGTAATAGCTTAAAGCACAGAGCAGAAATAGAAAGAGATTAAAATCATAAGGAGGGCTTCCCTGGTGGTGCAGTGGTTGAGAATCTGCCTGCCGATGCAGGGGACACGGGTTCGAGCCCTGGTCTGGGAGGATCCCACGTGCCGCGGAGCAACTGGGCCTGTGAGCCACAATTACTGAGCCTGCGCGTCTGGAGCCTGTGCTCCGCAACAAGAGAGGCCGCGATAGTGAGAGGCCCGCGCACAGCGATGAAGGGTGGCCCCCGCTTGCCACAACTAGAGAAAGCCCTCGCACAGAAACGAAGACCCAACACAGCCATAAATAAATAAATTAATTAATTTAAAAAAATCATAAGGAAACTAGACAATACATTTGGAGGATATATATTAAATATTTAACATACTAATATGAAGAATTCCAGAAGGAATCAAGCACTAGATGGAGAAATAATAATAAACAACATAAAATATCTCTTAAGGCCAAGGAAGGACAGGAGATTGAATACTGACAGCACACACTGGGTTCCAGACAGATTTAATGAGGAAAAAGCATATACTTAGGCATATTCTAATAAAGTTTCAAAAATCCAATAATAAAAAAAAATTTCTAAGTTGCCTGAAATAAAGAACATGTTATTTGAATAAAAAAAGAAAAAAGAACTAAACAAAACATAATTCTGGTAGGCACCACTAGAAACTAGAAAGACAGTTAATATATAATGTCTATGAAATACTGAGAGATAAGAATTGTAATCCTAAAATCTTATACCTAGCCAAAATAGCACTTACCTTCAGAGTTAAAAATAGATATAAAAATAGATATTTGTATTATGCAAGAATGGAAGTGTACTCTAGGTTTTATCTTGTTGGTGTTTGAGAAAAGTGTTTCTATGAAGAAACAGAGTATCTTGGCAGGAAAAATAATTCACATATCCTTTTCTAATAATAGTACAGAAATATGCATCTTAACATACATACCAGGAAAAAATGTCTCAAAGTGTTGAAAGGTAGAGTTCCCTAATTAACTAGGAGAATAAGAGAATCAAGTTTAATTTAATCAAGAAAAGAACAAATAACATAAACATACACATAAAATAAAATGGAAGGAATAAAATAAAGTGTACTTTTTTCATCAAATGTGAATGGGCTAAATGCTCTTACTAAAAATGGTGACTCTAATACTAGGTTAAAAAAGCAAAGCCCTACAAAACACTAAGATACTAAAGAAATATAGAAATTAAAGAGAAGGGTTAAAAAAATCATGCAAATATACACAAAAGAATAGAGAATTGATAATATTAACAGATAAGGTGGAATTTGATGAGCTAAAATTTAAACAGACTAAAAATGGATATAATGTCATAAAATGCCTCTTTCAAAACTGAATAGAGGGGCTTCCCTGGTGGCGCAGTGGTTAAGAATCTGCCTGCCAATGCAGGGGACATGGGTTCGAACTCTAGTCTGGGAAGATCTCACATGCCACAGAGCAACTAAACCTGTGCACCACAACTACTGAGCCTGCGTGCCTAGAGCCCATGCTCCATAACAAGAGAAGCCACTGCAATGAGAAGCTCACACACTGCAATGAAGAGTAGCCCCCACTTGCTGCAACTAGAGGAAGCCTGTGCACAGCAATGAAGACCCAACACAGTGAAAAATAAAATAAATAAATTAATTAAAACTGAATACAGTAGAAAAAATATGGAAGTATATAGAGAATTTGAATAGTATGATCAATATACTCATTTTAATAGTAACTCACATTGTTCAAAAGAAAATATAGATCTTTATTTGTCCATGAAACATTTCAAATACTGATCATATACTTGGCCATTAAGAAAACCTCAACAAGTAGAAGCACGTGAGATCACATCTACTGAAGATCACATCCTTTAATAAAATAAAGCAATAAATGCAAAAAACTCAATTGGAGATTTAAAAAAAATACTCCTAGATTATTCTTATATCAAAGAGGAAACAAAAATTGACATTACTAACTCTAGAAAGCAGGGAATATAAACCTCACGTTATTGTCTCACAACAATTAAATGAGAAGAAAATGTATCCTCTTTATCACATTCCACATTAAAAATGACAACAATATCAACAATAATGAAATCACAAATGCTTATCTTAAGGAATTGAAAAAACTGAAAAATTAGCCAAAAGGAAACAGAAAGAGAAAAATGATGAATCTGAAATTGCTGAAGTAGAAAAAAATACTGGTAGCGATAAAATTCATCAAAAAGCTGGTCTTATGAAATGATAAACTGGAAATCAATCAAATTTTTTCAATTATAAAACTGATGAAAGAAAAAAGAGACAGGAAAATTATACAAAATTTGTTGTGGGAATGAAGTAGAATGATAGGAAAAATGAAAAGAATTGTAGAAAAAAACTGCAATTCTTTGGACAAAATTTTGAGGGAACAAATAATTTTTTATAAAAATATAGATTATAGGGGCTTCCCTGGTGGCACAGTGGTTGAGAGTCCGCCTGCCGATGCAGGGGACGTGGGTTCATGCCCCGGTCTGGGAGGGTTCCACATGCCACGGAGCGGTTGGGCCCGTGAGCCATGGCCGCTGAGCCTGCGAGTCCGGAGCCTGTGGTCCGTAACGGGAGAGGCTACAATGGTGAGAGGCCCGCGTACTGCAAAAAAACCAAAAAAAAAAAATATATATATATATATATATATATATATTATAATCAAAGCAACTCAAAAGGAATACTAAGACCATTTTCTACAGAGGGGCTTAAATAGGTGATCACAGAGCAACCACTGAAAAACTTAACAAGACCAGAAGGATTCATAGATGAATTATATCTAGCTTTTTACCAGTTTAACTTGCCAGGCTATTTAACTGATGCATGCATGGAAAAAATGAAAAACTTTCTTACTAATTTTTTAGAGCTGGTATAAATTTAACCCCAAACCTGATAAAGATTATATAGAACAAATAGTCTAATCCCACTTAAATATAATCATGAAAATAGTCCAAATTAAATATTGCTAAAGAGAATCCAACAATATGGAAAAACAATAATGCACTTAAATGAGACATGATTTATTCTGGGAATACAGGGTGATTAAATATCAGGAATCTAGCAGCATAATCCACTACACAAACAAATTAAGAAACAACATAATCACAGAAGTAGATGAAAATAATTTGCTTAAACTTGGCAGCCAGTTTTTGAAAACCATTAGGTTAAATGGTAACAAAAGAAACCTACTTAAAGGTAATAAATGGGGCTTCCTTAGCGACACAGTTGTTAAGAATCTGCCTGCCAATGCAGGAGACACCGGTTCAAGCCCCAGTCTGGGAAGATCCCACATGCTGCGGAGCAGCTAAGCCCGTGCGCCACAATTACTGAGTCTGCGCTCTAGAGCCCGCAAGCCACAACTGCTGAGCCCACGCACCACAACTACTGAGCCCACATGCCACAACTACGGAAGCCCACATGCCACAACTACGGAAGCCCGCATGCCTAGAGCCCGTGCTCCCAACAAGAGAAGTCACCACAATGAGAAGCCTGCGCACCACAATGAAGAGTAGCCCCCACTCGCCACAATCAGAGAAAAGCCCACGTGCAGCAACGAAGACCCAATGCAGCCAAAAATAAAATAAAATAAAATAAATTTATAAAAGTAATAAAGATCATGAAATCTGGACCAAGATGGCAGAGCAGGAGGATGTGGAGCTCACCTCATCCAACAAACATACCAAAAATACATCTACACGTATAACAATTCTCACGGAAATCTAATTGGAAACTGGCTGAAGAGCTCCTATGCAACCAAAGCTGCAAGAAAGATCTCCATGTAACCAGGTAGGATGAAAAAAAAAAGGCATCAGGTCATGATCTCTGCCCCTGGGAGGGAACCGTAAGGAGGAGAAGGTCTGCATGGGTGGACTCTCACCCTGGGGAGTAAGCAGGTTGAGCCACAACTGAGTACTTCAGTCCTGGGGTCCTGCATGGAGGAGATGAGCCCCCTTGCCTGCTGGGAAATGCTCTGAGACAGATAGAAGGGCTGGAGAAGCCTAGACTCTACTCCCAAGGAGTGCGCCCATGCTGGCTTGCTGACAGTCAGGGTGGAGAGAGCCTTGCACTGGCAACTGCCTCCTCCCTGCACTTGCCAATCTGAAAGGGTGAACACCCCAGCCCCACTAACTCCACACCACAGCCTGGTGTAAGTTCTGGGCAGACTTGATCCAACTGTGCAGAAACAGACTGGGGTACACAGGGAAAGCTGCAGAGGCCATTGTGAGAACATGCAAGGGGCAGTAGGTGTAGCTGCAGAATAAACTGTCAGTGTGCATGAGGGGTGGTGTCACAAGAGTGCATAGCAGCTAAGTGCTCTATCTCAGGCAAGCAAGCCCTGGAAGAGGACTCAATCTAGCTACACAGAGACAGCCCGCAGGGCCCAGGGTACAGTCCAGGTGGGGTGGTGATGGCCCATGTCAGTGCACTTAGGAGTATGCAGTGGTTCATCTTCCAGCAACGTATCCTGGCTCCACCCACTCCACACCACAGCTTAGCAGTAGATCTAGGACAGACAGGTCCTAGGAGAAGTCTGCCACAGAGGCAACCCCGATCTCAGGTGGCAGCTCATCAATCTCAATTCTTGCAGCCACAGCGCTGACTCTCAGCCATGGCCTGCTCCACAGCATAGCCTTACACTAGATCTGAGACAAATACAACAGAGAAAGGGGTACAATCTTGGGCTGCTTCTAAGCAGAACTGGCAGATGCTTACACATGCAGCCCATAGGTCCTCTGTGATCACATGGGACTAGCTTACTTCAGCAATCACCTCTTCAGGCAGGGCAGGCACTCAAAGCCAGAGGAGCCTGACTAAACCCAACTCTCAGGGCTTCTACACCAAAAACTGGGAAGCAGACTCCACCTTGACAGGGCAGTGACAGAGCAGAGAGGAAGTGCCGCCTCATGTCCATCACAGGCTCTAGATATGACAACACCAACCATATCCCGTATCAAGGGGAAAACGGTCAGCACACTCCGAGGAAAGATGTGCCCAGCATCCATACCAAAACCAGCCCTCACACCAAAAACACTGGACACACACTGTCTACATAAAAATACCCCTTCAAGACCAGAGTAGATAACTGTATCTCCTAAATTCATAGAGGTTGAGAAAGTAAAGTAAAATGAAAAGTTAGAGGAACTACTCACAGTTAAAAGAAAAAGAGAAATCCCCTAAAAGAGCAAATAATGAAACAGACCTCACTAGTCTACTAGACTCCCCAAGTTCAAAAATAAGGTAATAAAAGTGCTAACTTAATTAAGAAAAATTATTGATAGAAATGCAGATCACTGTAACAAGGAACCAGAAACCATAAAGATGAACCAATCAAAAACAGACAAATTGCCGAGATAAAAACCAATCTAGAAGCAATAAACAGCAGACTAAATAACACAGAAGAAGGAATAAGTGATCTGGAAGATAGAATAATGGAAATCACCCAATCAGGACAGCAGACAGACAAATTAAAAAAAAAAAAAAGAAAAGAAAGCAACATATGAGATATATAGAATATAAAGTGTGCCAGCTTATGCATATTAGGAATTCCAGAAGGAGAAGAGACAAGGGGAGCAAAAATGTATTTGAAGAAATTATGGCTGAAAACTTCCCAAACCTAAAGAAGGAAACAGATATCCAGGTATAAGAAGTACAGTGGGTCACAAACAAACAGACCTACTCCAAGACATAACATAATTAAAGTGTCAAAAGTTAAAAATAAAGGAGTCTAAAGGTAGCAGGAGAAGAACAAACAGTCAGTTACGAGGGAGCCCCCATAAGGCTATCAGCTGATTTCTCTGCAGAAACTTTGCAGGCCAGAACAGAGTGCCATGATATAGTCAAAGTCCTGAAAGGGAAAAACCTGCAACCTAGGATACTCTACCCGGTAAGATTATCATTTAGAATAGATTGAGAGAGAAAGAATTTCTCAGATAAGCAAAAACGAAAATAATTCAGCAATACTAAACTCACCCTAAAAGAAATAATCAAAGACCTTCTCTAAATAGAGAAGCAAGAATCTACAGGAAAGGGAAAAATCACAATAGGAAAGGCAAATATATAAAAGGATTGAAGATCACCTAAATAAGCCAGTATGTAGATTAAGAAACAAAAAGATAAATAAAAGTGATTATAACTACAATTAACGGTTAAAAGATGAGCATGAAGATGTAAAACAGGACATCAAAATCATAAAATGTGGGGGAGGAGTGTATAAAAATGTAGATCTTTTACAATGTGTTTGAACTTGAATGATTATCAGTTTAAAGCAAGGAGATATAGTTATGAGTCAACATACTTGGACTCCATGGTAACCACAAATTAAAAATATACAACAGATTTACAAAAGCCAAAAAGAAAGGAACTCAAGTATACTATACAAGAAGATCATCACACCACACAAGGAGAAACAAAAAGAATAAGAAACAAATAAAGAAGAACTACAAAAAAACTGGAAAACAAGGATTAAAATGGCAACAATTACATACCTATCAATAATTACCTTAAATGTCAATGGACTAAATGCTCTGATCAAAAGACAGAGAGTGGATTGACAAAAACAAGAACGTACAATATGCTGCCTACAAGAGATTCACATCAGGGCAAAAGACACACTTAGGCTGAAAGTGAGGGATGGAAGAAGATAATTCATACAAATGGAAACTACAAGAAAGTGGGGGTAGCAATAGTTATATAAGATAAAATAGACTCTAAAACAAAAGCCATGAAGAAAGACAAAGGAAGGCATTATATAATGATGAAGGGATCAATAAAAGATAAGAATATTACACTCCTTAACATATACACACTCAATATAGGAGCACCTAGATATATGAAACAAATACTAAGAGACATAAAGGAAGAAACTGACAATAACACTATAGTAGTAGGAGAATTTAACATCCCACTGACATCAATGGATGGATCACCCAAACAGAAAATCAATAAAGCAACAGAGGTTCTAAATGACACAATAAACCATTTGGACTTAATTGATAGGTACAGGATACTACATCCCAAAAACCCAGAATACAAATTATTTTCAAGCGCACAAGGAACATTTTCTAGGACAGACCAAATACTAGGTCACCAAACGTACCTCAACAAATTTAAGAGGACAAATTATTTCAAGCATCTGTTTTGACCACAATGGTATGAAACTAGAAATCAATCACAAACAGAAAAATGGGAAAAGAACAAACATATGGAGACTAAACAACATGCTACTAAAACATCAATGGGTCAACAATAGAATCAAAGAAGAAATCAGAAAATACCTCAAGACAAACTAAAATGAAAATACAATCATACAAAATTTATGGGGTGCAGCAAAAGTAGTTCTAAGAGGAAAGCTCATAGTGATACAGGCCTTCCTCAAGAAATGAGAAAAATCTCAAATAAACAACCAAACCTACCACGTAAAAAAATTATTAAAAGAACAAACAAAACCCAAAGTCAGCAGAAGGAAGGAAATAATAAATATTAGAGAAGAAATAAAACAGAAAGGAAAGATCAATAAAACCAAGGGCTGGATTTCTTAAAAGATAAACAGAATCCACAAAGCTCTAGCCAGGATAACCAAGAAGAAAAGAAAGAGGGCCCAAATAAACAAAATCAGAAGTGAAACAGGAGAAATAACTGATACCACAGAAATACAAAAAAATCATAACAGAAAACTAGAACAGTTATATGCCAACAAATTGGACAACCAAGAAGAAATGGACAATTTCTAGACATACAACCTGCCAAAACTGAGTAAAGAAGAAACAAATCATTTGAACAGACTGATCACTAGAAGTGAAATAGAAACTGTAGTGAAAAAACTCCCTGCAAAAAAAAGTGCAGGACTGGATGGCTTCGTTGAAGAATTCTACCAAACATACAAAGAAACACTTAACACCTATCCTTCTCAAACTATTCCAAAATATGAATAAGAGCAAACACTCCCAAATTCTTTCTATGAAACCAACATCACCCTGATACCAAAGTGAAGACACTACAAAAAAAAGACCACAGGCCAATATCTATGATGCATATAGATGCAAAATTCCTCCACAAAATATTAGCAAACCAAATCCAACAATACATAAAAAGGATCATACACCATGATCAAGCAGGATTCATTCCAGGGTCCAAGGATGGCTCAACATAGGCAAATCAATCAATGTGATACACCACATTAACAAACAGAAAGACAAAAATAATGATCACCTCAATAGACACAGAAAAAAAATAACTGACAAAATTCAATATCCATTCATGATAAAAACTCTCGCCATCAACACTGTGAAAATGAATATACTAACCAAAACAATCTACAGATTCAATGCAATCCCTATCAAACTACCAATTGTGGGCTTCCCTGGTGGCACAGTGGTTGAGAGTCCGCCTGCCGATGCAGGGGACAAGGGTTCGTGCCCCGGTCCGGGAGGATCCCACATGCCGCGGAGCAGCTGGGCCCATGAGCCGTGGCCGCTGAGGCTGCACATCCGGAGCCTGTGCTCCGCAACGGGAGAGGCCACAACAGTGAGAGAATCGCATACCGCAAAAACAAACAAACAAAAAAACCAGCATGGTGTTGGCACAACCCCCCCACCCCGCCCCAGAAATCAAAGGAACAGAACAGAGAACTCAGAGATTAACTGACACACCTACTATCAATTAATCTACAACAAAGATGGCAAGAATATACAATGGAGAATAGATAGTCTCTTTGACCACTGGTGTTGGGAAAGCTGGATAGCTACCTGTAAATCAGTGACATTAGAACACTCCCTCATGCCACGTAGAAAACTTAACTCAAAGTGGTTTAAAGACCTAAATATAAAACATGACACCATAAAACTCCTAGAAGAGAATATAGGCAAAACATTCTGTGACATGAATTGTAGCAATATTTTTTACATCAGTTTCCCAAGGCAAAATAAATGAAAGCAAATATAAACAAATGGGACCAATCAGACATAAAAGCTTTTGCACAGCAAAGGAAACCATCAACAAAATGAAAGGACAACCTAAAGAATGGGAGAAAATATTTTCAAAGGTTGTGACTGACAAGGGGTTAATGTCCAAAATATACAAACAGCTCATACAACTCAACATTGAAAAAAACAAATAACCCAATCAGAAATTGGGCAGAAGACCTAAATAGACATTTCTCCAAAGGAGACATCCAGATGGTCAACAGGCACATGAAAAGATACTCAGCATCACTAATTATTAGAGAAATACAAATCAAAACTACAATGAGGTATCACCTCACACTAGTCAGAATGGCTAATGGCTATCACCAAAAAATCTATAAACAATAAATGCCGGAGAGGGTGTGGAGAAAAGGGAACCCTCTTGCACTGTTGATAGGAATGTAAATTGATACAGCCACTATGGAAAACTGTATGAAGCTTCCTCAAAAAACTAAAAATAGAGCTACCATATGATCTGGCAATCCTACTCCTGGGTAAATATCTGGAAAAAATGTAAACTCTTATTTGAAGACACATGAACTCTAATGTTCTCAGCAGCTATATTTACAATAGCCAAGACATGGAAAGAACCCAAGTGTTCATCAACAGACAAATGGATTAAGAAAATGTGGTATATATACACAATGGAATATTACTTAGCCATAAAAAAGAATGAAATATTGCCATTTGCAGCAACATTAATGGACCTAGAGAATATTATACTTAAGTATAAGAAAAAAGAAAGAAGCTGGAGGTATAGGAAAGACAAATACTATATGATGTCATTTATACATGGAATCTAAAAATAATACAAATGAATCTACATACAAAACAGAAACAGATTCATAGCCATAGAGAACAAACTTATGGTTACCAAAGGGGAAAGAAGTGAGGAAGGGACAAATTAGGAATATGGAGTTAACAGATACAAACTAAAATACACAAAATAGATAAGCAATAAGGATTTGCTGTATAGCACAGGGAATTATATTCAATATCTTGTAATAACCTATAATGGAATATAATCAGAAAAAAATCACTATACTGTACACATAAAGCTAACATAATAGTGTAAATCAAGCATACTTCAATTAAAAAATTACTGCATTTAGGCAACTCTTGAAAATTTACTACAAAATTATATTTGTAAACCCCAAGAGGGAAGGAATATGAAATAGCAGTTTATAGGGGACCAAACCAAATGGCTTGCAATTATAAGAAAAAGCTGTAAACTCACTAGTATTTAGGGAAATTTGGTAATGGAATTGGGCTTATACTCACTACTTGAAGAAAAATAAAAGACCAGTAACTACCTTTGGTGCGGTGATATGAGTAAAGAATCATGGACAGAAATGTGGAATGTTTTACCATTTTGGACAGCAGTCTAGAAACACTACTCAAATCTATTTCTGTCCATCCATGATCGATCGATCAATCAATCTATCTATCTATCTATCTATCTAGTTGTAACAATCCCACTCCTGGGAATCTACACCATTGGGGGAAAAAAAAACATGCGTATGGATGTATCCAGAAGGAAATGAACTTATCTTTGAATTCATCTTCACAACAAAACACGGAAACATACTAAGTCATGGGGGAACAAATGATCGTACATTAAGACCCGGGTCTCTTATGCAGCCATGCCATAGAATGACATAGAACCACATGGGTTGATTTGAAATGATCTCATGAGGTGCTTTTCAGAGGAGAAAGCAAGATGGAGAAAAGTATATATAACATATCCCATTTTTGAAAGAAACCATGACCAACCTGATACATATGTTTATATATATGTATATGTACATGTATATTCATATATATGATATGAAAACAGTATGAAAGTATACATATGCAGTAGTTCATATTCTATACCTTATAGGGAAGGAAAGCAAGGAGGAAATAAGTGCAGGAAAAAAGAAAAATGCTGTAATAAGGAAGTCATAACATATATAATTCCATTTCTGTGTTAATGTGATACCACATTTATGTATGTATATGGAATTTTTAAGAAAATTAGTAAAAAAAGAGAGAAAGTTGGGAAAGATGTCTATGTTATGAGTGCCATAAACGAGGATAAAATATGTTATGAGCATTTAAATTTCATCTTATAGGTTCTGTGTCACATATATTTTGTTACTTATTTTTGCTCATAGTGTTGGCAGAAATATCTTTAAAATATTATATTTACTCCTATGGATACTTAAAGGAAATTAGCATGCCCTGGGGCTTTGGTAAAACTCCATCTTTGGAACTCATACTACAGCAATAGACCTCAAGGATGCTTGAAATCCAGACCCATTAAAAACAGGAGATGGTAAATTGAAGAACATTTCTCAAAAATACAACAAACTGGGCTTCCCTGGTGGCGCAGTGATTGAGAGTCCACCTGCCGATGCAGGGGACACGGGTTCGTGCCCCGGTCCGGGAAGATCCCACATGCCGTGGAGCGGCTGGGCCCACGAGCCATGGCCGCTGAGCCTGCGCATCCAGAGCCTGTGCTCCGCAAAGGGAGAGGCCACAACAGTGAGAGGCCCGCGTACCGGAAAAAAAAAAAAAAAAACAAACTAGTGAATACAACAATAAAGATGAAGAATCACAGACATAGAGAATATACTAGTGGTTACCAGGGGGCAAGGAAGAGAGGGGTGGGAGGGGAAAAACAGGGGTAGGGGAGCTGAAGGCACAAACTGTTGGGCGTAAGATAGGCTCAGGGATGTATATTGTACAACATGGGGGATACAGCCAATGTTTGTAATAACTGTAAATGGAAAGTAACCTTTAAAAATTGTGCTAAAAATAAAATTGAAAAATAAAGATAAAAACAAAGAAAAAAGAACATTTACTTGGATTCTTTTATTCAGGAAACGGTCAGGAATGCATTGTGGTTGTTATTAGTCACTTTTCATTTCGTGAGCAAGCAGACGCATAGACTGGGTCTCTATAAGAGCTGAAAGGAGTCAGGAGGTTATTAAGCCCCTTAAGAATGGAAGGAAACAAGCTTTTCAGAAGAACCAGATGGAATTTTAATCTGAAATCACATTGGCAGTTGGGCTCCCAAAGGGCATGGAAGTTTGTCCCTCTAATTTGAAATATGCTCCTGGTCTCCCAGCTCTGATTATATGTCTGTATAAAAACCTAGTATTATTTCCTTACCTACATTAGTAGAACTTGTATCCTTTGCCTGCGTCTGTTGGTGTCTTACCCTTGTGTCATCACTGCATGTTAGAAAACTGTCTTCATTCATTTATTCAACAAATATCTTTTGAATGCCTACCATGGGCCAGACACTACACTGTATGTGTAAACTTGTATTAGGGCAATTTTTTTGTTACTTAGTACATCTATTCTCTGGAAAAACTATAAGACTTCCTTGTCTATCTTTGTATAATAGCTTCCTATAAAGAGTTCCTACAATAGCTGGGCTAGAAAAACTGCTACTTATTGTAGTATGGTGGAGTGCCTTACACTGCATTCTGTACAACAGTAAATACTATAGAAAGGTTCTAGTGCATTTGATGATATCTGGCCAGCTTACTCATAATAACTCTGACTTCACTGTGGAAGGAGGGCCTTCTATGCAAGGCATAAAATCCAATTGATTTTTATGAAATAAGACGCTATGAAGAAGAAATGCATTAAGTGTACCATATCACAATAATTCCACTTTGTAAGCTAAATGGCTTTTGGAACATTGTTGAAAACACTGTCACCATTCTGAGCATACATAAAAGAGCAAGATAAGGCCAATAATTTAAAAGTCAATGCTATTCCTATTCAAAGATTTCTTTCCTCAATTAATAGAGCATCTTTCCAATGTGTCAGTTAAAAATAAAATCCAGAATAGCTTTATATGATATGATCAAAGAGCAATATGTAAGTTATGTTGATTCTACAAAGTTTCTTTATTGAATTCTGTGCTTGCTGCTATCTAACTTCCATTTAAGATACCTTATAAAATCTACTATGTATATTTTAAATGATACATTTTTGCTTGGGCTGTATTTATCATATTGTTTTAAAATTAGTTTATTTCAGAAAGCCTAGTTAGTTAAATTTTGAAAAACATTTCTAAAATAATGGTATATGAATGCAGACAGGAAAAGCAAGCCATCAGATTTCTGGGATAGAAATGTAGCTCTTTAAATCAGACAATAAATTGCAATGAGTTTGGTTAGGTACAAAAATGCCTGCAGCATTGGTTCTTAATCTTAATTCTGCCCTACACACCTGAAGAATATACTCCTATCAATAATAGGGACATGGTGACAGTGATTATGTGATCTGGAGGAGGAGTAGACTGAAAACCACCAGCCAACATATCAACCAACCAATCATCCCACATGAAAGAAATGATTTGTAAATTCTCTCCTGGCGGATATATCTGAAAGTAGTTAAAACTATGGGGAAAATTCTTAAATCTAGCAATTTTTGTTTTTATTTCTGATGATCCTAAGTGAAGTGATAAACTGGTTTTGAACCTGGCATCAACATGTTCAGTGAGTATATAATTAAACAAGAAATGAAAGAGATGCTTTTTAATATCTTTTATTTCCCATTAGGGCAAAGCAGTATATATTGCTTTGTTATTTAACATTTCCATGTTAAATGGAACTTCTCACAGGGTTTTATAAAAGCTATCTGGTAATATCTAGCATAATTAACATATATGCATATTTTTTACTTTGTATTCATTTTTGAAAATCTGTCTCATTAAAGTAAGCCTCTTATATATCTAAAACAGAGAGGTCCATGGATGATCCTTTTAAAGCTATTTGTGAAAAACAGAAACACCCCAAATGAACATTATTTAGAAATAAAAGATTGTGTTTCTAAACTATGACATATTATTCTGCTATTAGAAAGAATAAATTATATTTAAACCAACTCACTTAGGTTTCCTCAAGACATTTTTAAAGAGAAAAAGCAATGATGTAAAGAAATATCTGACAATTTTTGTGAAACCAACAGTTGCAAAATCCCCACATATCACTACAAATGATTACATATTGAGAAAAATATGCAAAAGATAAACAAGTTCAAAACACAACCTCTGGGCTTCCCTGGTGGCGCAGTGGTTGAGAGTCCACCTGCCGATGCAGGGGACACAGGTTCGTGCCCCGGTCTGGGTAGATCCCACATGCCATGGAGCAGCTGGGCCCATGAGCCATGGCCACTGAGCCTGCGCGTCCGGAGCCTGTGCTCCGCAACCGGAGAGGCCACAACAGTGAGAGGCCCACATACCGAAAAAAAAACAAACAAAAAACAAACAAACAAACAAAAAACAAAAAAAAACCCTCTATGTGTATGATTCTATTTATGTAAAATTCTTTCTTTCCATCTATCTACCTACCTACCCACCCACCCAACTATCATGTACAGTCATACAAGAAAGCTGAGTCACCAGAATGTTAATGATGGTTAGCAGAGTGGCACAACTGCAGTATACATTTTACTTGTTTTCAGTTTTATGCATTGTTTGACCTTTTTACATTGTTTACATTATTTGGATTTTTTTTAACTTACCAAGGAAAAATAAAAGTATATCCATTCTGAAAATCAAATGCTTAGGGAGAATTCCTTCCTGGCTTTCAAGGGTAATAAAAATCTCCAATCTACTGACAAACCAAACACCAATCAATGAACGAAACCAATTATCTACCTATTAACTAACCAGTTAAAAAAAAAAAAAAGAAACGTAAGTATGTTTATCTGTAAGAAATATTTGTGTTTTGAAAACATGTTTTTCCAAACTAATGTTAGCCCATTTTTTTCTTCGAAGGTCATTTTAAGTATTAAAGAGGGAGAAATAACTAAATAATGGCTGCTTAAGCTGTTTCCTAAAAGCTGTTCTCAACACAGAAAGAAAGAAGGGTCAGGCCAATTGTTTTCATAACTCCCTTTTCCTAGGTTTGAAGCTGAGGGAAGAAATTTACTTTTTCCCCTTAAAAATCACTTGAGAGGGGAACTAGGATCCCACGTGCCATGTGGCACGGCCAAAAAACAAACAAACAAAAAACAACAACAACAAAAATTGCTTGAGGAAATCCCTCTTAGCCAACCTGTATGGTATATTCCCATTTTATTCAACCTTTTCTCACTGATGAGCATTGTTTTATTCTAGTAGGGGAAGATTTTTCTCTTCAGCTTTGCTAGACTAAAACAAATGAATATCTTAGTTATGATGATGGGACTGTTTGAAGGCTCTGACTCAGACCCACCACCCAATCCAGGGTCCTTCAAGCAATATGCAGAAGAGTGGAATTCCCTGCGTACTGAAATCAAGCAGGGTGCATTTCAAATCCCTGTGCCACCTCTCACGAGCTGTGAAACTTGGTAAGTTATTTACTCTTCTGGAGTTTGTTTCTTCACCTGTCAAGTGGGCACAGCAACTCTTAGTGTTAGAGGTGTAGAAAAGACTCAACGAACTGTATTTATAAGCACTCAGCCCAGTGCCTGGATGACATTTCATAATCACTCAATAAATGATAACCACTATTGTTATTATTTTTATATGTTTCTGTATCTTTTCAGAGTGTGTTGGTGTCACAAAAAATGATTGCTTCTATGGGTATGGGTATGTGTATGAGCATTATTTGCATCAAAGGAGGACTATCCTTATTTTTTTAGCTACTTAAGTTCCATGCATCATAATATATTAAAACAATATTCTATTTTCCATGAACCGGGGGGAGTGGAGGAAGCAGAATTGATTCAGGATGATGAAATAATTATATTTAAATGCATTCTTTATCTCTATGCCATGTGATCTTAGCTGGCTCTTGCTCTTCCTTTTATAATATACATAAATATATATAATATATATATAAAAATAATATATATTTATATATTATATATATACTTTTTAAACCAAGGATCCAGTGAAAATCATGGATGCTCAAGATGCTCTTGAGCATGGAATCATTAATCACTTGCATAGCCAAGAAAATGTTTCAGTTCTTGCCAAATGCACTGTTTACTGAAAAGAGGTCAACATTTACCACTGAAAAGACAACATACTTGGAGAAGTCAAATGAAACAGAATTAATTTTGTGTATATTAAATGTGTTTCTGGAAGCCATTTAATTTGTAATTTGAACCTTCAAATTCCTAAATTAAGGCACTGTATGAGGAATTGTCTTCCCTTTTAAACTATACTTGTTAAACACTTGCATTTTTTTCTGTAGAAATAATCACTAAAACAAACATCAGTTTAAGGAGGTTCTCAAATTTCTTAAAAAGCATCAGTAAAAACTGAAATGATTTCCTATGTAAGAAGAAATGTCTTAATTAAAATACTTATAATAACATACTTTTTAAAATAATTTCTATTTATTAAGATGAAAATAAAGCAAAAGAAAAGAACTAAGAGAAACAAAAATCATTGACAGTCTCATTACAAACATACAGTTAATAATTTAGTACATTTTGTTCTATTCTTGTTTTTTCCCCAAAGTTAATTTTTTGGTCTCCAAAGTTGTAATCCTACTGTATGTGCATGTTGTTTGTAACCTGCTTGAAAAATTTTTATTAAGTACTTAATTAAAACAGACATAGCATTAACTCAGAGACTTTATATTTCCTCTACCCTTTGTGATCCAATGTCCTGTTTTCTGTTAGGTTTCAAAAACACTGAGTTTAAAAAATCATATAGTCAGATGGGAAAATAATTTACACATACTATGTAAACTAATTTGACCCTTTCTCTGTAAATTTGACAACCTCTTGTGCAACTGGTAAATTGGATGTTGAATTTGATTAATAACCATATTCAGGATCTCATATTTTATGTAGGAAATTTCCCATCATTATGCTTTTAGACAAGATTAAAGAACTACTGTGTTAAATCTGTTTATTCTATGGCAACGTGAAAGGTTACAAGTGAAAAAAAAGCCCAGGTTAATTCCCATATGTTCCTCTCTAGTTATGGCTTCTTTTCATTAACCATCCTGTAATGAAACATTTGGTCACTGTCACTGGTAGGCATTAATTGCCAGGAAATACATATTTAAATAGCTCATATTTTAGAGTACTTTAGTGATCACAGGATTTTAAATAGTATCTACTGTAGATTAAGATGTCAGAAGTATCAAAACTTGTGAAGTGTGATGTGAAATAGTCCATATGCTAGACAAGAATAATCTCAATAGAAACCCATTACATAATCATCACGGTTTTCCTCACACGTGAGTGATAGTTCTTAATATTCAATTAAGCAGGCTAGTTAACAGGCTCAGATGCTGATACAAATCTCAAAGAAAGCTTAATTTGTTCGACCCTTGTAACCTGCTAACTTTTATTTGAGCTTGTGACTAACCCTGTTGCTGCAACCAGGGAACCTAATTACATTTCTAATTATTATTATTATTATTATTATTATTATTATTATTATATCATCATCACCATCAACTATTGAGAGATGGTCAGGTCTTACAAAATCTGAGCTAAGTTTCTTCGGGATACTGATTTTTTTTTTAAAGGGAAATAAGCTCAGAGAACCTTTGACCTACATTAAATCTTTTTTATTTGCTAACATAAACAGGAACTAATCATAGGTGCAAGGGATTAAGAGACAAGGAGACTAGATTATGTATTTTAAACTTTACTTTGGAGACCTGAGGGAATGCTTTAGTGTAGAACTGGATTAACCTTTCTGACACTTTCCTTAAAATACATCTAAGTTATATGGCTTTGTTTCTCAACTCTGTAGGTACTTATCTAATGATCCAGGTTTTGAGGTTCTGAGTGAAGCACTCAAGTTTTACCAAGAAGAGGAAACTTAAAATATTTTCATCATTTGTCAGTCTGTAGTTCCCTTCATGCAGCTCTTTTCAAAAGAAGACAGTCACATCGAGAGCACCACTCAGCTGCTCTGTATCTGCCAACATTGTTTTTTACTGAATCAGTGTGGTTCTTCATAGTGAAGTCTACTCAAAGCTTTTTCCAAATCTATACATTGCAAATAGTTTTAGGGGTACTATATTTATCAAGCTTGGATAAAGAGATAACATGTCCAATATTGCTCAAGTATTTTTCTTTACCTCAGCTGCTATTCACCTCATCTTTTAACATGAAAAAGAATATTCCTCACATTAGTATTGACCTACATTTATTCACTTGGATAGATGTAAGGAAAATATTATGGTCTGTTATGAAAATTTCGAAGCAAACAAAAGAACAAAGAGTCCTCCTTTCAAATTATTTTACTCAGAAAATTATATGGAACTAATATCTTTTTCTCTTTCTTGCCCTGTTTTACCTCATTCTCTTTCTCCTTTAATATTAGATATTTTATATAAATCACTATCAGTACAAGTACCATTTTAAATTGCTAGTACATGGCTGCAAAATTTTCAGTTTAATTTAGACATGCTAGTTTGGAATTTCAGCAACACCACTTAAACACTGAAATACATTTTTCCTCAAGTGAAAGAAATTATCTATAGGCACAGTAAATGGTCTATCTTTACAATATTTTCCATTCTAATATTTACTTCTCAGTTACTTTTTGCTATTAAAATTATTCCTTTGTGAGGTTCTTTATGCCAAAATTTTCATGCTGGCTTCAAATTTGTGATCACATCATGGAATGCTTATCTAGATTCTACTCAGCCTTTTCCTCCTGCATCTAAAGTACTCCTAGGTGTTGAATAGCGGGAAGGAAAAAAGTATTTGAGCACCTTCTGTTTGCCCAGAGCTAAGCATCATGAAGAACAGAGAAAAGGCATTGATACATGGTTTCTACATTTAATCCACAGTTACAATGTGCCAAAAGTAGCACCATTGGACTACTGAAAGTATTAATCACTCTTTCTATGTGCTAATTTGCTGATAGTATTTAATATAGGCCCTGGGAAGACCAAAAGAACCCTTTCAGTGATTGGGTTCATGGTCAAGTTTTATGTGCTCAGAGACAATATCTCTGTGAAACTGACCAAAGCCACAAGGTCCAATTAATTCTCTAGCTTCTTAGACATTAGCCTAAAGTGAGATGGGGAAATCTGGCCTCTCCTTTAATACAGTGTGGTTCTACTATATGCCTGACTCCACAACTGCATCTCTCTTAGGTTAGGTATAGTGTTCACATTTAAACTTGTATATGTTATTCCTCCAAGCTTTTTTTCATTATTTTCACATACCTTTTTAATTACTTCTATCCTACACTGTAACACAGCAGTCAACACTTAATGATTTTTATAGCAACTGCTTTATGTACCTAATTATCTTCTGTTTGTGTGGTTCAGTTTCTAAAAGAAAAAAAAAGATTCAATTTTATTAATTGAGGTTAGAGATATAGTGAAGTGGACAGACATATAAGGAGCTAAATTAATGCAATATATGCACTCTTTCATAATGTTTCTCAGGATTTTTCTCTTTATTTTCATTTTTTGTTAAAGAGAAAACTTGTAAGACCCTTGATTTTTATCATTATATTGACATTTTTCATTCTTCCTAAATGTCTATTTCAGGTAAAATATTCAGCATTGTAGTGTATTATGTAGAAATGAAATTGTTAGACTGTCTCTGAGAAAGCCGTCAAAAATATAGCACAAGGTTTAGAATCATCTGTTTTTTTCATCTTTCAAAAGGAATGACAACATAAACATGATCCCCAATGAAAAAGAACCCCAAAGAATAAAAAAAAAAGTGTATAAGTAATGACCTCATCACCATTTGTGTTTAATTTTGACACCTACCTACTTGCTGTGCTGTCTGATTTCAAAATGAGTTTTTTAAAAAATTCTGGGGTGATTATTCGAAATACCAATGTGGCTATGTTTGCAAGTGAGCTCATGTATCAGACTATTTACAGATGTTCTCCTAATAGAGTACTCAAAAGTCTAAGTACAGTTTAGAAATTCCCAGGGGTATAATTTAGGTGCTATTTGACAATTTACCAAGGAGAGAGCAAAACTTGCTTAAACTGTGCCCATCACGTTTCAATATTATGAACAAAAGAACTAAACAAAAATTATCTTACAAAGTGTCTTCTGTATACATTTTACAAATTACCCTTTTTGTTTTAGTATGAATAACTATCGAATAAGAAAAATTCATCAGGAATTACATGTGCGTGCGTATGTATATATATATATATATATAATGTATTTCTTTACATAAAATAACCATAATATTTATATATTTTCTATTTTTTCCCATTTAATATAGTGGGACAAGCATCTCTTTTCACATAATTTTGCCATATATATGAAATCCAGAAGGTATAACTTTGGTATGCTATCACTGATTAAAAGAAAAAAAAAAGAGTGAGAAAGAGAGAGGGAAGAAAAAAGATATATACACCTCATTAATCATTTTAACCCATACATGATAAATGGTATTTATCTATTTCTACTGTGCTGAGAAAAACGCTATTGAATTTCTGTTTAGTAATATCTGGACTGTTTTAGGGACATCACCTTGGCTAACAAATTCCCTTTTAGTAAGTGCTTGAAGAAGATGGCTGTGTTTAGTCAAGGGAAAGGTAGGAATTCCCCTAGTTTGACATTTTTTACATAGGTTATTCTTAAAAATGTTGCAGCTGTTCTTAGTTTTCCATAGAACAACGGAGATACTCCTACAGTTACTTCCCACAGGAAATTATTCCCCAGAGACTGTACTTGAGACGAGGAGAATAAGTGAAACTCCTCAGCTAAAGTTCATGTAGCTTCTTTCAAGTAAGACATGAGATGAGTGAACCAAGGAAACAGGTTAAAATTCAATCTTAAAATCTATATTTAAAAATGCAAATATTGTAATAAAGTGGTTATTAAAAATAAAATGGTTTTGGAGAGAAATTATATATATATATATATATATATATATATATATATATATATATATATATATATATATATATATATATAAGAGTCACTTAAGTTTGTGATTTTCCTATAAAAAGTCACACGGCCAACTTCTACAGGCAATTGCCAATTTAAAGGGTTGTGCTTTCTGGCATGATTAGATTTATTTTCTGAAATGCAAGTTCTAAGAAAAGAATCTTCTGCTTAAAAGGAGCTAAAACTGTGTGAATTTTAGAGTGACATATGTTCAAAATGTCATATGATTGATGGATGTTTTTGTATTACAAGAGAATAGCTACACACCTTTTGTGATTAAAAATAGTCATCAGCTTTAGTCTGGTATTTGGTGACTCTCATTGAGTAGGAGCTGGATGAGGTGCTAATAGGCTAGATGAGAGGTTCAAGGGGGTGTTGGTGGCCCATATGTATGGGAAGTGACCTGACACACAGGAAAAGCAATTAAGCTTGCCTTTGTTTTCCTGATCCTGTTTGAAGTGAATACAGATACCTGTTCAGAAAACTGAGGTAGATTTTTGAGCTATGAGCTCCTTAGGCATACCAATTTCTCAGTGACAGAAAGGGTATATTATGGGATTCCACAAGAGAAAAAAGGCAGTGGATATTAATTTGAATACTAACAAAATGGAAATGGGTGTTGGTTTCATTAGTGTTAACACTTGTTACTATAGAAGTGTTTAACAAATGAGGATCAGTTAAAGAACAAGATAGCAAAAAAGGGCATATGCCTTTAACTGTCCAGTCATTTGCTGAGAAGCTGAAATAATCCTCAGGTGAATATATCTGTTGTAAGTCACTCTGTTAAATCAGCTGCTTTCACCAACTGTGACACTATTCTGGAGTTTAGAGGAAAAGGCCTTGCTTTGCCTCAGGCCACGCTTCTATTCTTTTTGCTTAATGTGGAGATGAGAGAAGAGATGGAAATCTCAGGTGAAACCTCCAGGAGAAAATGCCCTTGTGAATTACAACTTATTTTTCTGGTCTCAGAGAATCTAAAATAGATTAGTTTTGGTGTCCTCCTGATTTCGGCTTGGTTGGCCAGCTCCTTGTGAGCAAAGAGGCTGCATTAGCCTCTGAATTGAAGCATTTATGCTGTGATACACAGTTTTCTCTATGAACAATTTGCTAATCTGTTTAAAAATCACAAAAGAAGAAAGGGATGTAAAATGTACCATTAAGTCATTCCATGAGATTTACAAAGGCTTTAATGAGTTAGAGATGGATGAAAATGCCTTTTTTGATTCATTAAAGATATCCATCTGATTAGATTTTCATCACCTTATCAGCTAATCCAATAAATTGACTCTCCATTTCAAAATGACTCCAATTGGATTCATGTCCATCAGAAGGATTTTCTGAAAAGCCCAGAGTATTGTATAAAATTCAAAATTATTATCAAATTGCTACTGGAAAAAAATTTACTAGATCCTGATAAATCTAGAGGATTAGGGAAAAAACCAACCTGAGCTGAAAGGTTACCACAAAAAAGTTCAGCCTGCATAGTTCTCTTCAAAGTTATTATTTATCAGTGAAAAAAAAAAAAAAAACCCTAAGATTAAAATCAGTTTTTTTGGTAGCTAAAGTAGAAGTGTTTTATAAGGAAGTTATTTGGTATGTTTCTTGCTAACCCCCTAAAGACCTTGAAAAAACTAACATGGCTTTGTATATCTGGAAAATATTTTAAAATGCCATACCAATGAGATAGCTAATGCATGGAACCAGCTAATCAAATTTCCAGTTTTTGGCTGGTGTATGCCCTAGTCTAACAAAGTAAGATTAATGGTGTGTTAAAAGTCTGTATGAACTTGTCAGTTTTATGCTGCAAATAGGGTTAATATCATCCAAATGTAGAAATTTTAAAAATTAATGTGAATGAACTAAAGCTTTATATTTGTCTTTGCTTTTTAAGAAACCTATGTTTTGCAGGACCAGTCCTATCTACACATGCCTGGCTATGGGAAAAGCCAAGGGAAGAAAGAAATGCCTTTCAGGGAGTACTGTCATGAGGTCAGCTACAATGGAGAAATGCCAGACATTGAAATTTAGAAGTAGATAATTTTACCTATTGGACTAGCCAAAAGCATTTATTTTGGGCCAGTATCTGATACTATGCAGGAAGACAGGCCCCCTTTATTTTTTCTCAAAATCACTTTTTACACAGTCTCCACACGAAAACTGGGGTGAAGGTATTTTGCCCTTTGTGGAATACTTTAGGTAATAAGGAGGAGTCTTCATAAACCATCTCCAGCATTTTAACAAACTGGCCATCATCCATATATTTGTCTACATAATGCCAAATACTTGGAAACATCCAGATGTCTGACTGCATTTTGAACTTGTCATTCAAACGGTATAGACCTAGGCTATGTCTATGTGTAGTCTGAATTGTGTGGTAGTTGAACAGGCAAGGGGCGAACAGAATTTCAACTACACCTTTTTTATTGCTATATACATTTTGTTTCCCCTGAGATAACTTCAGTGTAAATAATGGAAGCATGCCGTTTTAGGATCCCCAAAAGAAGTAAAACACACTGAAACAGAAATCTACATAGCATTAAAAGTAGACATTCATTCAGGATGATGTAGGGGACTGGTATGAGATACTTAAGCAGATGATCTACGGCACCTCAGCTATTTGGCACTTAGTTTTGGCACCCTGAGGAAAAAGGCAACAGACCAAGGGCTGGCTTTGTAAGAACACAGTTTATGGTGGTGTGATTTAAAGAGTACCAAGAATTCTACCTCTCCTCAACTATCTTCCACATCTGGACTAAGTACCTTTTCTTCATTTTGCGTTATTTTCTATACAGTATCATAAAGAATCATTATTCATAGTAATACACACCATCTTTTAAAGTATAATTCCCTTTCCTCTACTGGAATGATTCTGAATTATGTATTTGTTAGGAAAGCATTTAATAAGACTCAATGTCCTCCTACTTGAGTCCTTTATATGGGAAAGGGGAGAAGGAAAGCAGGGGAGATTGGAGCAAAGCACTCTGCAAAACAGACCAGACCTGAATGGGGGACTAAGAAGAGAAGGAAACTAAGGCTGAGTTAGGGAGTCGCAGAACAGACTGGTGAAAATAGAATGAAGACGACTGTGCCTACTTTACCATTTCACTTCCGCCTTACCCTCATGATAATCTTCTCTGTGGGAGCGTCTGCAGGGCCTTGTCTTACTGCACCGTGTTGATCACTGTACTACCCAGAGCTTCGCACAGAACCAAGCACATAGTAGACACTCAGCAAACGTTTTTCAAGTGAATCAATAAATGAAGAAAACTGTGTGGTCTGAAAGTATGGGTTAAATTTCAAAGATTCTAGGCTTACAGGAATTTCAGGAAGTCATATAGTTCAACTTGTCTTCAGCTAGCACTTAATCTACGCCAAGAAACAGCTTTTGATAATTTTCTTTTTAGAGATTCCCACATCCTTTCCTCTAAGCATATTTCAGCATCATTTAAAAAATCTATCTTGAAACCTTCCTTCTTTGATTCAAGATCATTTTCCTTCTTAATAGACAGGAACTTTTGCATACTAACACATCTTTTATCTTTTCCACGAGCTTTTGCACACTCTTTTCCCTGCTCTCCAGAACAAACTGCTCAGGAAACAGGGCAGGGCTTACTGTCTTTGTTTCAGCTTAATTTATTCAAAATTTCTGCATCTTAATTTCTCATTTTTAAAATGAAAATGATTTGAGGAAGCTTCCAGCAAAGTCTGGGCAGACAGCAGTCTCCCAACTCTTCTTTCTTCAAGTTGAGAAAAACTAAGATACTTAGAGATTTGGGGATTTTCTTAGTAGTCTGCAATGAAGGCAGACCTAAAACCAGAATTCCACTTACTTCACTCTGATAAAAACATTTTACATACTCCATGAAGTACCTGTTACTCACGTATGTTCACTTCAGCAACAGCTTTGTCAAGTGACCCTCACCTCTTTTAAATGACATAGGCTTTCTATGTTGAGATGGTTTTTCTTTCATCACCATGATTTTTATAAACTTTTTTCTAGTTTCCCAAAATGGCTTGGTTGTAGGATAAATGCATACTGATAATAACAAAAGGAATATCCAATGGCTTTGTTAGATCATTCTCAGTATTTATATAACTGTTAACTCTTTATGAAAAGGATGAGTTTCAGGGAAGTTGTGAAGTAAATGTGAGTAAAGCAATTCTGATTTTCCTATTGCTTATTCCTTATATTACCATGGGAAATATTACTTGAAAGATTAATGTGAAAACTTTTGGTCCGGAAATAGTAATACTATCTATATTTTAGAAGATTCAAACTAAAGATAATTCTGAGTTTCAGGAAGATATAGTTTTATATAAGACAGATATACCCCATGCACATTGTTTACATTATTTAGAAATTAAAGTACCAAGATAGGACAGCTAGTCCAATGATGGATTTGTTGATCTATCAGAAGGTTTGCAGACCTTCCTAGGGTGTCCCTCAAAACCTGGTTCAGAGAGAAAACAACCACAGCCACATAAGGAAGCCAGTTAATATATGGGCAGCACAAGCTGACAGATCAAATTGCCAACTTTTCCCAGGCTAGAAGAAATTGACTAGCTTGTTCTCATTTGCCAGGATAGGAGTCCCATATTAGGCTTACTCCCTTTTTTCCTTTTCTTTCTGAGTGAGCTCTAAAAGAGGATACTTTATAGATAGTGTGGTCATCCAAGCTCAGGCCTTCCTCAGCCTTTGGCTCTCAGCCTTGACAAGAGTTGCAGCCTTCGAAAGAATAATAGAGGTTCCAATTTATTATTCTCCTAGTTTGTCCCAACCACTGCTGAGGCACTTTTCATACAGGTACCTAATCATGACAGCCCTGAAAGGCTGTGCTACTTTTCCTTGTATTTTGATGAGAATGTTGAAATTCAGAGACGTTAAATAATATATTCCCAGATACACAGTCAGAAAGTGGCAGAGCCAGGATATCCTGTGCTCTTGGATTGGAAGAATTAGTATTGTTAAAATGGCCATACTACCCAAAGCAATCTCCAGATTTAATGCAATCCTTACTAAAAGTACCCATGACATTTTTCGTAGAACTAGAACAAATAATTCTAAAATTCATATGGAGCCACAAAAGACCTCAAATTATCAAAGCAAGCTTGAGAAAAAAGAACAAACCTGGAGGTATAACCTCCCAGACTTCAGACTATACTACAAAGCTACGGTAGTACAAAACAGAGAGCCCAGAAAATAAACCCATGCACCTATGGTCAATTAATCTATGATTAAAGAGTCAAGAATAGACAATGGAGAAAAGACAGTCTTTTCAATAAGTGGTGCTGGGAAAATAGGACAGGTACACGTAAAAGAATGAAATTAGAACATTTTCCCACACCATATACAAAAATAAACTAAAAATAGATTAAAGATCTAAATATAAAACCTGAAACCATAAGACTCCTAGAGGAAAACATAGGCAGAATACTCTTTAACATAAATCATAGCAATATTTTTTTGGATCTGTCTCCTAATGCAAAAGAATTAAAAGCAAAAATAAACAAATGGGACCTAATTAAACTTAAAGGAAACCATCGACAAAATGAAAAAGCCTACGGAATGGGAGAAAATATTTGCAATTGATGTGACCAACAAGGGGTTAATATCCAAAATATATAAACAGCTCATACAACTCAATGTCAAAAAAATAAACAACCCAATCAAAAAATGGGCAGAAGACCTGAAGAGACATTTTTCCAAAAAAGACATACAGATGGCCAACAGGCATATGAAAAGATGCTCAACATCACTAATTATAAGAGAAATGCAAATCAAATTCACAGCGCGATATCACCTCACACCTGTCAGAATGGTTATCATCAAACAATCTAGAAATACCAAATGTTGAAGAGAATGTGGAGAAGAAGGAACCCTCCTACACTGTTGGTGGGGATGTAAATTGGTGCAGCCAGTATGGAAAACTGGATGGAGGTTCCTTAAAAAGTAAAAATAGAGCCACCATATGATCTAGCAATCCCTCTCCTGTGTATATGTCCAGAAAAAATGAAAACATTAATTTGAAAAGATACATGCACCCCAATGTTCTTAGCAGCACTCTTTTTTTTTTTTTTTTTTTTTTTGTGGTACGCGGGCCTCTCACTGTTGTGGCCTCTCCCGTTGCGGAGCACAGGCTCCGGATGCGCAGGCTCAGCAGCCATGGTTCACGGGCCCAGCCGCTCCGCGGCATATGGGATCCTCCCAGACCGGGGCACAAACCCGTATCCCCTGCATCGGCAGGCGGACTCTCAACCACTGCGCCACCAGGGAGGCCCAGCAGCACTCTTTTAACAGCCAAGACATGGAAGCAACCTAAGTGTCCATCAACAGATGAACGGATAAAGAAGATGCAGTATGTGTATGTATATGTGTATGTGTATGTGTATGTGTGTGTGTGTGTGTGTGTGTGTGTGTGTGTGTGTAGTATTATATGGAATATTACTCTCAGCCATTAAAAAGAATGAAATTCTACCATTTGCAGCAAGATGGATGGACCTAGAGAATATTATGCTTAGTGAAATAAGTCAGACAGAAAACACAAATACTGTATTGTATCACTCACACGTGGAATCTAAAAAGTAACACAAATTAGTATTTATGCAACACAGAAACAGACTCACAGATATAGAAAACAAACTTGTGGTTACCAAAGGAGAGAAGGAAGAAAGGAGGGACAAATTAGGGGTATGGGATTAAGGGATACAAACCACTCTGTATAAAATAGTTAAGTAACAAGGATATATTGTATACACAGGGAATTATAGCCATTATCTTGAGATAACTTATAATGGAGTATAATCTGCAAAAATACTGAATCAACATGCTGTACACCTGAAACTAATATAGTATTTTAAATCACCTATACTTCAATAAAAATAAATAAATAAAAATAAATAAAGTCATGTTCTTTTTTTTTTTTTTTTTTGCAGTACGTGGGCCTCTCACTTTTGTGGCCTCTCCTGTTGCGGAGCACAGGCTCAGCGGCCATGGCTCACGGGCCTAGCCGCTCCGCGGCATGTGGGATCCTCCCGGACTGGGGCACGAACCCATGTCCCCTGCATCGGCAGGCGGACTCTCAACCACTGCGCTACCAGGGAAGCCCTAAAGTCATGTTCTTAACAAAAGAAAGGAAGGAAGGAAGGAAGAGGCAGATCCAGGATTTATACCTTGATCTTCCCTGTCCCACCAGACAGCATGGTCCAAGCCATGGCAAGACTGTTTCACTTATTTTGAGGTACGGGTAGCAGCACCACTGATACAAGTCATCTAAGCAGAAACAGCAGTTACAACACTGTCTGTTCATCTTATAGGGAGCTTAAAAGTGATTAACTTTATAGCCAGAATAAACAAACACTTCAGTTTTCTACTTTTCTATTTTTATAAGCTAAGTACATTGAACTCTGAAGGCAATGCTATCTATATATGTCTACAGTGTAACAGAAAAAGCCCAAGTTTTGAATTCAGGAAGATCTGGATTTGAAACTCCACCTTGATTAAGTGACATTAGGCCAGTTACTCTCTCTGCATTTTAGTTTTCTCATTTGTAGAAAGATGGCAACACCTTCTGCACAAGGTAGTTATGAGCAACAAGAACATTACAGGAAAAGGTCCAATGCATGGCGTAGAACAGAAACCAAATAAATTATGTCATCCTTTTTTTATTATATATTTAATATTAATTTTTATTAATAATAGCAGTAATAATAATGACTCCTAAGTGGGTTTTTTGCCTATAGGATAAGACTTCCTAACTAATTCATTATTTGTAAAAAATATTAAGTTTGCCTATAGGGCCAGGTATTTTAAAAGTATCCTTCCACCATGCCCTATAATGGCTTTTGTCTGTCTATTGAAATCCTATTAGCCAGAATGTTAATTCTGTAAAGCACAATAGGCTAAATTTAATTGTTAAACATAACTCATTTTTTTCCAAAAGAAATACCAAGTTCACTTGCAAAATAGTGACAGTGCAACTTGGTGAACATAAATTATTAGCCACATTGGATTAAAGATTTTATTAATATTTAGTAATATTTGGAGAATGATTCTCAATGACTGCCTCTTACTACTGTATATAATATTTGACTAATAATATGCCAAATGTTAAATATCAACCTTGTCAAAAAATACAAATGAACTGACAGACAACAGGAAACTGTCAGGACGTTAAAACGTTGTTTCTACTACTACGATGGGTACATTGATGTTACACCATCTCCTTTGTTTCCCCTCTTTTTGCTAGTGGGCCCCTTCTTCCCCATCACATTCACCAATGCATAATGGTCCCTTGGTTTCAGTTACAGTCCTCTTGATGGGAAACCACGTTAAGCCCAGGAGGTATGCAAGGTAGTCTTTATCTACTCTTAAAATCTCAATACTGAAAAGTATTCTTCTAGTGCTTGCTTGTTAGAGTGCTCATAAAATGATGTGCTGTTTCAGCAACATGTAGGCTAGTTAGAAGGTGGTATAAAACCATCAGTTATCACATGGTAATATCCTTTTATTAACCACTGAAATATATCAAGATGTTTCATGACAACCGACAATGTCAGATGCTATTACTGGCCTAATGGTTTATACATTTGCACTTACTTCCACTGAGCTCTTTCTTCATGCTTACATTTCCTTTTGTGTAAAGCATTTTTAAAACGTGTGGGAGCATCCTAACTTTTCAACATCTATTTTCATATCATATATTTATGGGCACTCAGTTGGCTTTTCAAGTTTCCCGCATGTTATTCCTTAAAGCCCAGGCATTTCCCAAGTTACAAGCACCTGACTTGCAAACATCTTACACTTGCACTGTTTACTGTTGAGCCCTTCTCCCCTGCCCTTCAAATACTGACCCTCTCATCCCCAGCCTACTTCTGACTTCTGAAAGAAATTTTCTTTAGAAGATACTGTTTTCCTGTAGCTGGTACATGGAATAATTTGAATCAATCTTTGCCAGTTCACAGTTATTTTGGCTTTTTTTTTCTTTTTGTCCATTTCAGATCACAGTCGACACCACTATGGGCTTTTTTTTTCTTCTTATGCAGCCATATGTTCATTTTAACTAAAGGGGAGTGGGCGCACCACCATTAAGGAAATACATGGCCTACATTTGAAAAAAAATCAGAATTGATGTACAAAAGCATGAAAGTCCTGGAAACTATCTTGAAATTTCTTTTAGAATTTTAAAAAACTCTCCATCTACCTTCCTCTCTAAATAAACCTAATTTCCCTCAAGATCAAGGGTATAATTATTTTTGTTTCATCCAATTCTGTGTTCATTGCTTGCCCTATTTTGCTCTAATTTTCATCATACGTGTAGTCTTTCAGGTAAACATGGGCTTTTTAGGCTTGTGTGGAGACCAAAGCAATATTTAAAAAGGAAAGGTAAACAAAATAAGAATAATGGGCAGTTTATAAGTGACAATTTACAGCTTACCATTAAGTTTTACACACCTAATCTCATGGAACTTCCCTCACATTTCTGTGAAATAGATAGGGCAGGAATATCCTATTTATCTCAGAGGTGAAGAAACAGAGTCCAGGAAGTTAAATTGTTCCCTCTAGGTTACATAGCCAGTAAGGTTGAACAGAGGCTGGAACTGAGGGAGTCTGAAGGTTAGAAACATGGAGAGAAGAGTGGAGAATCTATCTCAAATATTTATAAATTGTTTTGTCTTTAGTCAAACTTAATTGAGCTTTGCCAATGACTATGAAAACCTATATTTCTGATAATTAATTTATAAGAGCCCCACAAAAGCTCTTCAAGACATACTTAAGTTGCTTTTGATAACATTTGAAATTTCGTAAGTTGAAAGCGAGATGCAGGCCTCCAAGGTTTAAAACTTATCTCACATGTAGAACCTGTACAATCTGAGATAAATTTAGAACCATAGAGACTGGGCCATCTCCACAAAGCACTACTTTCATGTCTAGAAAAGAAAAGCTATTTTTGGAATATAAATGGTTAGAAATCAAACATGATGGAGAACGCTCTTCACCAAATGTTAAATATTCAGGTCCTCTTGATGACCCAGTGTAATTCGCAGTTCCACCCAAATGCCTAATGTCTTTTTAGTGAGACCAATGATAAACTAAAAGCATGGTTCCAGGTGAATTAAAAAAATACACTTTTTGTAAAGAACTAAGGTCTTTTGATAATCAGGGAAAAAATTCAGACAGAGGAGGAAAATGACATCTTTTCTGAATCTTTCCTAGAGTCTGTTCAGTCTCCTTGATGAATTCCATTATCACAAAAATGACCTTTCCAGTTCATATCTCTTTTGAGCTAAAGCAATTCTTCTCCATTCTGTTATAATGAAAGTATTACATGGATAACTATCCAGCGTTATCTTCCAGAAGGAGAACTAATTTGGGAAAGAAATGAAGTACTTGAATATAATATCAGATCTCTCCCATTTTTTTTTTTTTAATCCTTGTAGAGACCTGGTGGGTAGAACTAAGCAAGTTCATGTACAAGGTAAATACACTGAGCTCCCTACCTAATACAGAAGTAATTTTTATTACCACATTTGTGAATAGTCGTATCAATGCTTAAAGAACATAAATTCAGACACCTAAGTCGCTGAACATGCTGCTGAATGTTGAATTTTCTTTTTGGAGATGTGTAAATGAAAAGTATTAAGATCCATGCACACTTCCTGGATGCACTACAAGTTTCAAATGTGTACTGCCTGTCTCTCCCTGTGAGAAGCATCAAGATGGGCTGGATATAGCATAAACACTAATTATGTACTCTTGTTAATTGTATATTTCTTTGAAGTGGTAGCAAAATGCAAGCTAGTATATGGTGGAAAGAGCTGGGAAAAACGATGGGAAGCTTCCTCAACAGGTTCATGCACATAGAAAGGTAAAGTTTTTGGTGAGTTATAGTGCTTTCCCTTGAGAAACTGAGCCTGATCTCCAGTTTTTTCTGAGGAAATCATTTCTCTGAGAAATATAATTTATGATGGTATACTGACCAGTTAGCATATAGCACACAGATCCAAAGCATGTTGCACATCCATAGCCAGGTCACATAGTTTGAGGTCAGGGCTGTCAAACCCTTTGCAGGGAGCCAATTAAATGAATAATATATAAATCCTTGCTTGTTCTGTATGATAATAAACGTCTTAGTGTAATTCCTCATAAGAGGTAAAACACTTCATAAAAATGCCTTTACTATTACACTCCCTATGAGACAATTGGCTGGCAGAGATTTTAATTGCTATATTGTGGATGTGGAAATTGAGGCTCAGAGATTTTAAGTGGTTTACCTAGGTCATATGTGTGGGCTACAACAGTGTGAATTAAGTTAAAAATTTTGAAAGTAGAAGGCAACTGGATAGAATTTAGTTACTTAAACCTATGTGTTAAATTTAGCTATTAATTAAATTAACTTCATAGAATTAAAAATGAGTTTTTCAATATTTTCAAAAAACAGTTTAATATAAGTAAATAGAAAGTGAAAGCCTCATTATGTAACTGTCAAAATAGCAAGGATGGGCTTCCCTGGTGGCGCAGTGGTTGAGAGTCCGCCTGCCAATGCAGGGGACACGGGTTCGTGCCCTGGTCCGGGCGGGTCCCATATGCCGTGGAGCGGCTGGTCCCGTGGGCCGTGGCTGCTGAGCCTGCGCGTCTGGAGCCTGTGCTCCGCAACGGGAGAGTCCACAGCAGTGAGAGGCCCGCATACCGCAAAAAAAAAAAAAAAAAAAAAAAAAAAATAGCAAGGATGTCTCAGAGATTTCTTTCCCAATCTGTTATTGTCATGTTAATGTCTGGGGTTATGCTGTTTTACTATGACCCAGTGAAGAAGAACATTACTAAAAGGTAAATATTTCTCAGTTTGTTGTTTCTTTTTTTATAAAATTGTGAATATAATTTTATTCTCCTTCTGCATATCTTTCTGCACTTTCTACCACTATGGTGGTAGTGGTGGGTTTTATTTTGTTTTGTTTTCCTTTTTAAACTTCTGTTTATACATTTTACTTCTGGGGGAATATGGTGACATTAAATTCTAACCACCCAGTAGCAATGTCTCTATGAGTATATTTCACATCCCTTTCAAAGTGGCATATTTCCTTTGGCTGGGATGCTGCAGGTTTGGTATTTGTAGATCAGAGCCTGACTCTTAACTCAGTCCTCAGCTCTTAATAATACACTTTTCATCTATACCGTCCTTGACACCACACAGACATCCCATGTTGAAATCTTTTTCAGAGTCTTGACCTGTCTGCTAGACTAAACAGAGACAAGGAAACAGGTAATGACAGAATTGAAACATAGTTTGGGGATCTTGGGAGGAAAAAAGAAAGTAAAAAAATTTTTTTAATGTACAACATAGTCACCCAAGCTTGTGGTGTCTCATCAGAACCTCTCAAAGTTTGGAAATTTTCCCAAGACTTGCCCTAGTGAGACAGCAAAGACTTATTAGATCATTGTGTCTGCTTCCCCACCTGGGCAGGAAAGAGTCTCCCATACGGAGAACATATGGTGTGGTCTTAGATTAGCAACAAAGAATGTCAGTTGGCAGACAGATGGAGGAGAAGCAGAGGACTGTGTGAGCGTTGCTAGCCTGGATCTCAAAAATGAATTTTAAAAATCATATTCACTTAATTCAAACACTGAACAACCTACGCAGAGGAAGAGGCACTAACATTTACTGGACATATATATTACAATCTAAGAACAGTATTTTACAGATCTTTTCTAATCCTTACTTCAACTGTTTTATTGTCTCCATTTTACAGATGAAGAAAGTGAGGTTTAGAAGTGTGGGGTCCAAAGTCATACAGCTAGGCAACTGGCAAAGCCCAGAGTCCCACGCACGAGTCTGATTGGAAAGTTAAGGCTTTTTAGAGGTAATAAGTCAGGGAACATAAAACTGACTTTATATACTAAAACTTTCTATTACTTCTACATTGTTTTTTAACATGGATAAAAGGCATCTCCCTTTCTCTTATTTCAGCTGTGAAATTCAATGAATTTGCTTGCTATATTGCTTAATTTAATGGTATTGGAAATACAGAAGTGGACTTTGGGGAACAGAAATGAGAAGGAGGATATGTAAATAGGACAGGTATAAATACTGAATTATAAATGTTTGCAGCCATTCCCCCTCCATCACGCTCCCCAAATAAAGGAAGAGACTTACTTCTTGGTTCAGAATGAGAACTGTCCTTTGTTGACTGAATCTGAGCACTGTCAGCGGGGCAGGTATCTTCTCCTAAAGTAAAGGAAACAAGAATGGAATATTTACCTATATCATAGAGGAAGGGGGGATGAAGAGGAGAACAGCTGTGAATGTTTTGTTTTTCTTTTTTCTTCTGCACTTCTACAAATATGGTGTTTTTGTTTTTATTATATCTATTCATATATTATTTAACTTCTTTCATAATTCATAACTTCAGAAGTAAAGTTGTTAGAGAGATAGTTTAGGAGTTGTGGAAGACAAGGAAGAGTGGTGGGGTGTGTAGGAGATGGAGCGACCGAGGTAAAAAGAAGACAGTGAAGACTTTACTGGGGGTCATGAATTGGAAATCATTTCAAGAGACCCGAGTAAAAACTTGGGGTTAAATCTATCATTTAAATATGTCATGTGTTTTTGTTCCATTTCCTTTCCTTTCTTGCCTTTTCTTGCTTTAATCAAGTGTTTTTTTCCTTATTCCATTTCCCACTTCTAATCCTAATAAGGATTCTTTTATTATTAATTTAGTGATTACCATTGACTTTACCACAGGCATCCTTAAGCTATTAGAATCCACCTTAAATAATATGTATTTTTTTACTTTCCGGACATGTAGAGGACCTAGAATGTTTTAACTCCATTTTTCACTCCTCCCACCAACTGCCTTTTGGATACTGTTGTTGAATATTTTAATTATCTCTGTATTTTAAACTTCACATGATAATGTTAAAGAATTCCCTTAGATTTACTCACACATTTATCCTTTTTGAGGATCTTCTTTTCTTGCTGTATTACCTGTGCTTCAATCTGGTATCACTTGCTTTTATCCTAAAGAACTTCCTTTTGTATCTTTTTCAGACAGGTCTCCCACAGTGCATTCTCTTAGCTTTGGTTTGTGAGAGAATTACTTAAATTCACCTTTTTAAAAAAATTTTTTAAATAAACCACTTAATTGATGTATAATTGACATGTAAAAAACTGTTCATATTTATTGTACACAACTCAATGAGTTTGGGATAAGTTTACATTCATGAAACCATCACCATCGTCAAAGCCATAAACTTATCTATTACCTCCCAAAGTTTCCTCCCACTTCCTTTATTATGATTTTTTTGGTAAAACTGCTTAATGTGAGATCTACTCTCTTAGCAAGTTTTTGTTATATAATACAGTATTCTTAGCTATAGGCACTATGCTATATAGTAGATATCCAGAACTTATTTTTCTTGTATAACTGAAACTTTGTACATTTGACCATCACCTTCCCTTTTCCCCCTTCCCCAGCTCCTGGCAACCACCATTCTACTCTTCACTTCTATCAGTTTGACTATTTTATATTCCACGTGCAAGTGAGATCTTATAGTATATGTCTTTCTGTGTCTGGCTTATTTCACTTAGTATAGTGTTCTTCAGGTCCAGCCATGTTGTTGAAAATGGCAGGATTTCCTTTTTTTAAGACTGAATAATGTTCCTTTGTATGTATATGCCACATTTCACTTATTCCTTCATCAATCGATGAACATTTAAGTTGTTTCCATATCTTGGCTATCATGAATAATGCTGCAATAAAAATGGGAGTGCAGGTATCTCTTTAAGATTCTAACTTTAATTTCTTAGGATAAATCCCCAAAAGAGACTGCTGGATCATATGGCAGTTCCACCTTTAATTTTTTGAGGGATTTCCATACTGTTTTCCACAACGGTTGTACATTTGGGGATGAGAGCCTTTTTTGCAGTAAAGAGAAAAACAGAAGTGAGGAAGTTGAGTCAGAGGATATAGACAACTCTTCTTAGGAGTTTTAGAAATAATAGTGACTGAAAAATGGTGGAGAGGCTATACAGTCAAACTTTTTTTTTTTAAAGGTGGAATTATTTCAGCTTGCTTTCATACTAATAGAAATGATCCATGACAGAGAGGGGAAAATGATGATGCTTCAGGAAAGATAGGGGCTAATTATAGGAACAAAAGGTTTTTAAATAGAGGAAAGAGACTGGGATCCAGTGCACAAGTATAGGAACTGCACTTAGGTAAGAGTATGAACAATTCATCCATTGGAAAAGGAGGGAATCATACTATCTGCGTACACATATTTATATATTAGCCGATTTGATAATGCAAATATAAGACATATAACTTCTGATTGTTTATAAACATCTTGGAGGATAAGAGAGTGATTTGACCAGGAGAATGCAATGTTTGAGGGTCTTTTTTGAAATCTGTGGTCATAAATTTAAAGTGCAATCAGTCAGCTTAGCATGGCTGTGGTTTTTTCCAGCTATGGTTTGTTCAGCTGCTTGGGCAAGTTTATTGGCAGATGTGTAAGACAGAAGGAGAAACGAGTTGAGGGTATACACAGGGAGGGGACTAATATTAAAATGATGGACCATGGGATTTTAGGCTGTTTTAGCATGCAGATATGGACAAGAGGAAGTGAGAGAGGAGGGATGATCAGAAGGATGAAAGATGACTACAGCGGGGGGAAGAGGATGTTACTATCTGATGGTATGTGCTTTAGAGTAGTTAGATGACTTGATTTTTTGAAAAGGTAGGAATAATGATCTAGTTGGGGTAGAGAGGAGCAAAAATGATGTCCCCATTGTCCGCCACGTAATAATTAAAGACGGTAAGGAACTTCAGTGGAGAGATTTAGAAGAAAGGACATTTTACTAATGGCAGACTGTGAGCTCCAGGTTTCTGCAGTCATGGGGGAGTAAGAAACTGGGCCAGATGGGGCTCTATTCAGAGCCTTCTAAAGAGGAGAATCTGAGGCATAAGGAATGACCTGAGCTTTAGGGCTTCTTGTGATGGCTGAGACATGCAGGGATGAAGTCAAGGTTAAATTTAAAATATTTTTCTAATAACTAGTATGGTATGGGCACTGAACAGTCAGAACTGGTACCAACCTGTCATAATGGTCCAGTTATAAACAACTGTTATTGTGTTGTAGTGCTTCCAAACCAAATCCCAGAGCTGGTGTTGGGGCTGGTCTGATGGCAGGTTAGGGTGAGATGAAGAATCAGTCCCAGGTTCTTCCTTAGGATTGGTTTTTAAGGCAGTTTGTTAAGACAGATAATATAATGTGATGGTAGAATTTTGGAGCTCTGTGATCCTCACCTTCAGTCCTCTGAGTGCACTGTAAATTGTGAATATCTACAATATATAGCTGTAATGATTTCTAAAAGAAATGGACTTGGAGGTTAAAGATATACACGCAATCTTTGCTCTGTATTTACTAATTGTTTGATCTTTAGAAAGTAATGTAACTGTTCTGGGCATAGTTTCCTCACCTATAATATGCATTAGATTGGATTAAAACATTTCTAAGGGCCCTTTTGGTGGTAAGGACTTGAAATACGACTTACATCTGTTTATAGTTAAATGTTTACTTCATCTGTATGTTTCAGCTGGGGTGCTATTTCTCTTATGTCATTTGTGCTCAGCCTTTTGCTAAACTTTCCCTACATCAAAATGTCCCCAACACCAAACAAGTTATTTTCAGTCTATTATTTAGAGATTTTCTGATTCTGTAAGAAAAAAAAAAACAACTGAATTTCCATTTTCTATCTCTAAAACTTGTTCGGTTTTCCCTACTTTTTCAATACTCCTTAAGGAAAAATAATGTTTTGGTTTTTTCTCTTCTAGGAGAATTTCTCATCTTTGCTAGTTCCCACACATTTTCTAGAAAGTTTTTATAGTACTTAAGTGCATTTAAGATATTTCTAAACTTTTTTCAAACTTTCTGTGTTTAAAGATTATCTCCTTTGTCGTTAAAATGAAGAACAAGCTGGGGCTTCCCTGGGGGCGCAGTGGTTGAGAGTCCGCTTGCCGATGCAGGGAACACGGGTTCGTGTCCCGGTCCGGGAAGATCCCACATGCCGCGGAGCGGCTGGGCCCTTGAGCCATGGCCGCTGAGCCTGTGCGTCCGGAGCCTGTGCTCCGCAACGGGAGAGGCCACAACAGTGAGAGGCCCGCGTACCGCAAAAAAAAAAAAAAAAAAAAAAAAGAACAAGTCTCAATCTTCCTGCTTCTTTCTTAGCCATGAAAAAGTATTTTCAAGGTGATTGTCAGGAATCTTTTGGATGCTAGAGACAAGTCCAATTCCGAGTGACTTAAATATGTTTTACTAGTTATATATTGCTATGTAACAGATGGTCCCAAAATTTACCTCCTTAAAAAAACAAAACAAAACACTCACCTCTTATCTCAGTTTCTGTAGGTCACGGTGCTGCAATCGAGGTGTCGGCCGAGAGTCGGCAGGCTCTTGTAAAGGCCAGAATGCTGAAGGAGTGAAAGTGAGGGAGTGAGTGAGTGAGTGTGCGTGCGTACGTGCGTGCGTGTGTGCGTGTGCGTGAACTCAGGAAGAAAATAAAATGGGACTACGTAGGCAGCAGTCTCAGCAACGAAGGCGGAAGCCGGCCAGGACGCTGCCGTGCACGCTCTTTCCAAAGGAAGCCAGATCTCGCGGGATCTCAGGGGATCTCGGGAGTTCTGCAGAGCCGGCGGAGAGTCCTGAGAGGAGAAACACCTGAGTACCCTGCTTCCGCGGAGGGTCCTTATCCCAGACTTGTCAGTACAGAGTCTGGCTCACGCCACTTTGCCAACAAATTCCTATTCTCACCAAAGTCACTTCCTGCTACTCCTTCCATCCGCCCCCCACCCCCACCCAGTCCCAGTGCAGGGCAGCTGCTCTAGGAGCACTGACAGGTGTGGGGGATCGAGCTCTGGCCCAGTGGACGTGGAAGGGTGGGACTGCCTGAGGCAACTTTCAGCTCATTGAATTGAATGCCTCAGTTCCTCCCTTGCTGTTGCCCAGAGACTGTCCTAGTTCCTTACTGCTTGACCTCATCCACATGGCAGCTTGCTTCTCCAAAGTGTGCAAACATAAGGCAGTAGAGTATGCCAGTAGGACAGAAGTCACAATCTTTTGTAACCTAATCATGCAACTGACATCCCATCCCTTGTGCCTTATTATATTCCTTAGAAACAAATCATTAGCACACCCTCAAGGGGAAGGGATGACACAAAGGCATGTATCCAGAAAGTTGGATTATTGCTAACTTCCTGAAGTTGGATTGCTAAAATTGGATTATTAAGGACCAATTTAAAAGTTGTCTGCCACATAGATTCATTTACGTAATTGAAAAGGTGAGGTGTAGCTTGTCTTCAGACACAATTGGATCCTAAAACTTAAAAGATGCTGTCGGGCTTCCCTGGTGGCGCAGTGGTTGAGAGTCTGCCTGCCAATGCAGGGGACACAGGTTCGTGCCCTGGTCCGGGAGGATCCCACATGCCACGGAGCAGCTGGGCCCGTGAGCCATGGCCGCTGAGCCTGCGCGTCCGGAGCCTGTGCTCCGCAACGGGAGAGGCTACAGCAGTGAGAGGCCCGCGTACCGCACAAAAAAAAAAAAAAAAAAGATGCCGTCAAATATCAATTTCTCTTCATCACCATTGTTTCTGTTAGTTTCATTCTAAGGTAAGTTCTCCTTTCCTGGTAGCCCATAATGCTCCAGGTTTTCATCCCACCAATTCAGTGGAGAAAGTGTTTCTTTCCTAGTAGTTCAAGTAAAAGTCCGGGAAATCACTGACCCAGTTTGGGTCAGATGGTCATTCTTAAATCAATCAGGTGATTGACTTAAGACCATTTTGGGGCCCTGTGCTTTCTTCTGAAGCTAGGAGTGGACATCCCCAACTAAACAGCATGGACTGAGAGTGGTGTAGGGCTACTGCCTCAAAGAACATTGGGATGCTGTTCGCCAAAGAAGGGGCAAAGAATTTGGAGCATAAACAAAATTACAACAGATGAGTCAGACTGTCCTACTTTAAGAGAGAGCAGATCTAAATGGAACATGAAAGCCATAGTGGCATTTTGGGCTATGCTCTTTAATGATAGTTCAAGGACTCTGGGCATGCCATCATTACCACACAGGAACAAATCAGGCCCCTTCATGTCTGAGTGCCTACAACGTGTGAGACACTGTGTTAGGTGCTTTACACATGTGGTCTCATGGAATACTTGCAGCAACCCTATAAAGTTAGCATTGCTTTGTTTTTATACAGAAGGAAGTATGTTTTGGCATTTGATTTGCATCAAAGCCATGCTGACTCGAAAACAGTGCTCTCATGATGATACCAAGCAGGATCCTGTGGGACTCCTGGGCACAAAAGCCTTTCTGTGTCCCCCATTTCCTGATTACAGGAAATAGGCTTCATTCAGCCTCTATGACCTTCCCTGAGTTCCAATAGCAGGTTCAAATAGTTGCTAATTAGGGAAAGGAGGGGATACCGAGACAAGGCAGGAATAGTCAAAAGAAACAATAGTGCAGCCTTGGGGCAGCGTCCTGGTTCCCCATTGAGGGATATATATAACAGTATCTTTGAGCTGTTTTTGATGATACTGAAGCGCCCACCAGGTAGGAGAGGTTAATGGTATGGTGCACACAAGCAGGAGACCCCAGACTGGTTGGAACCAGAAGGTTGATGATGTTGACTCCCACTTACCTTACCACCAACCAATCAGAAGAATTTCCACGAGCTGATCATACCCTCTTTCAAACATTACTGTAAAACTTCTCACTACCCCCTCCAGGTTGGGACACACAGTTTTGAGGGAATTAGCCCACTGTAGCCCCCTTTGCCTGGCAAAGCAATAAAGCTATTCTTTTCTACTTCATCCAAAACTCTGGCTCTGAGATTTAGTTCAGTGTAGGGTACACAGGCTGCATTCAGCTTCAATGATACCATAATACCTGCCAGAAGATACAAATATTTTTCATCCTGTTACATTTTACACTTATAGGAATCAGAAACTTGTGTTCATGTTTTATTTGTATGTTTTTTTTACAAAGTATTAATATGATTGAATATTTTGCATAGTTTATAGTTTAATAATAAAATAACTTATTGAAATAAATTTCTTACCTAAAAGAATTTGAGGTACTGAAGTATACATATATACTAAGTTAAAAAGCTTGGAATAAAAATGGAAAAATAGAGTTAAGGAAAATGAAATCAAATTTTAAAACAATGCTCTAATTAAATTTGATGTTTCCAAATAATTGTCTTTTATTTTTCTCTCTTTCTGGTCATCTTTACAGCTTTTGGTATACTCCATTGATATGGTGGATATGGAAAAAATACAGTGAAGAAGGAGAAAATATATATGTGCATGGTAACACCTAGAAAGTACCAGATAAATAAATAACTGCAGAACAGAAACTACAATTCCATATGACATTTATCTTTATCTCTTTGAACCTTAGTTTCCTCATCTATAAAGACAATAATAATCAGAAGGATTATGTAAAGAATACAAATAATATATATAAAGCAAACTGATTAACATATAATCTGTGCCCAGTAAGTTTATCCTGCCACTATCCAAACAAATTAAAATATTATCTGACATAGACTCACAAAGTAACCACTTTACTCAAGAAAACAATTTAAATGGGTCTAGTTTAACTTTATATATTTTTTTAAAGGCACAAACTTTTTGTGCTGGAAAGTGGTCAAAAGAATAATACCCAAGTTGTATAGAAGCAACATGACCCACCGAATGCCAAGAATGTTCTCTTGAAACTCACATCTTCCTGGTCCCTGTAAACTCTTCCTGAATGACTGACTAGAGCAACACTCTTTGAGACAGTAATTTTCAAGACTGATTCTTCTATTCTCTTAAGTTTTTATTATTATTTGGATGTCTCTTGATGTACTATTACTCATTTCTTAGAAATTGCTGAATTTACCTATCATGTTGAAACGTATTTGATGAAGATTTTTCAGAGTTTCTTGATACCTATAATGGAAGTTTGTTAATATTTTGTCTGTTCAAGGGAATTCTGCATTTTTGGACCTTGAAGGGATGCAGAGCCAATCTCCCATATGAAAGATGAAGGTGCCAACTACCTACTTTTCCATCTCCCCATGGAGCTGAAGCAAGGGCATGTGGGAATATTAAGCCAAACTTGAAGGAAGAGAAACAGCTGTCCATTTGGCGATCTCAGGAAAGAGCATTCCAGGAAGTGGGAAGAACCTCTCCAAAGGCCCCACAGTGGAGGTGCTTGGTGTTTTTGAGGAAGAGCAAGGAGGTCAGAATGGGTGGGGCACTGTAAACAAGGGGCCAAGTAGCAGATTGCAGACATATGTTATACACATTATTCCAAGAACCATTCAAAGATGAAGAAGTTGGAAACAAGAGGTTGTGACTTGCCCAAGGTTGCCCAAGAAGTGGCAAAACCAGAACTCAGAAGCTCCTCTTCGGGTCCCAAGTCCTGTGTTTTTAATCAAGATGCCATTTTGTATTCACCTCTAGATTGCCTTAACATTTTCTTTATGCCTTTGTTGTCTTCCTTTTGTTAAAGCTATCAAATGTCAAGAATCACGCCTTCTCAGGTTGCACTGAATGAATGCAGAACAAAGTTCAAATAAATGCTTTCTAAATACATTTGATGAATCATTTAAACAACAGACTCTTCTTTCCAATTTAATTTATTGTGGTAGACTTGGCTGAATTTCTTAATTTAGTGGAAATATTTTAGAGTAGATTTATCTGACTATCTAGCAGTTTAGCAAAAACATTTTGTACCTGTATCATATTATTTATTTTAAAGCCATTTAAAAATTTTATATGGAATATAAAATTACTTGTATATTCAAACATCCAACTAAGGAGACAAATCTTCAAATCGTATTCCATAGTTGAGATCATTCAGAGCATACTGTCATACAGATACACACACATACGTACACGTGTATTACCCATAACTAAATGAGTGCTCAAACCAAAAATATTTTTTAAATCCCTAATCAAGAATTAAAGGGCTCTTTATTGATGGTGTAGTATTATAATAGACAGGTGATTTAATTTGTCTTATTTTAAATACGTAATGATTAAATATTCATGACATATTATGCTTTATGAAACTTAAATACTCATACCAAAATCATATGGTGAAGATAAAATGCAGACAAAGAGTCTGGGTTCCCACAGCCACCGACCCCCAAATGACCTGCTAATAAATGCCAGATTCTCATCTTGTAAAATTCCTATGGGAGAATAATAAAGGATGAACATTTGGCTCAACACTTACATAAAACAAGTACCTTTAGTTTTCTTTCAAAAGAATCATTTTCTAGCTCTATAAAAGTCTGTAGTCCTTTATGAAAATGTGTACCTCATGTCACACAGCTAGGACCATAAATTTGGGCAGTTACACATGGAAGATCAGACATCCAGCCTAGCCAATCTAGATGATTTAAATTAAAGTTGATTTTTACATTTAAATTTTCCTAGTTCCTAGTACATTTACCAGCTAATTATATAATCCTTCATTTTTCTTGGACCATAACTTTGGTTGTGAAATTTGGGGGGAACAAATTTATGTAGATTCAAAACAGAAATACAGTGAATATATTCAGTCTTGTGATTAGTAATTGCTATAAGCCAAAATTCCCAAACTGTTTTATTCAAGGGCACTACAGAACAGATGGGTACACTAACAGCAGTGAAGAAAATAATCAGGTTGTGACTAATAAAAATATAAACTAAAATAAATATATCAAAGATACTTAGAAGTGAATTTAAAGTAAGAGATTGGGTATAACTATGCCACGAGGTAGGTACAAAACTCTATGTGTTTGCCGCAGTCACAGCTTTCCCTGAAGAAAAGGAACTCCTAGAATCTCTGTGGTTAATAGGTGCTGTGGCTCATGCCATGTAAGTCTACTCCAACTTTAGTTATTATCAGAGCAAGAGTTTGTCCTGGAGACAAAGGCCTAGCGCATATAGAGATATTTAATATTCTCTAAAGTGGCGGTGTAAGAAAACCTTGCCCCATAGATTAGATGCTCCATATTGGATAATAGCAAATCTACTCAATCACATTCTTCTGGGGAAAAAGGAGTGCTAATAATTACATTTTAAAAGTCAATTAATTAGCATTCCCAGATTTCCCTAGTTTTCAGATTCTCCATATGCTTTGCTGTGAATCTTAGTGTTTGAAGCTCTAGGACACAGATGTGTATGGACAATGAGAGGGTCCCAAGCTACTTGTTACTAATATAATCTTATGATGGAGTCACCATACTTAGTGAGAGTCTCTTCATTTTAGGAAAAAGGTGCAGTTCTTGATGGCAAAATGTCCTAGATAGATTAGGGGTTGGAATCGGAGAGAGAGAGGGAGGCAGAGAGAGAAAGAGAGGAGGAAGATAAAAAGGAGGAGGAGGAGGGGATAAAGGGGAGGGGAAGGGAGAAGGGAGAGTGGAGAGAGAAAGAGAGAGAGAGAGAGAGAGAGGGAGGGAGAGAGAGAAGTTACAAAAACAAAAATACTTCCCAGGGGCTTCCCTGGTGGCGCAGTGGTTGAGGGTCTGCCTGCCGATGCAGGGGAAACAGGTTTGTGGCCCGGTCCGGGAAGATCCCACATGCCGCGGAGCGGCTGGGCCTGTGAGCCATGGCCACTGAACCTGTGCGTCCGGAGCCTGTGCTCCGCACCGGGAGAGTCCACAATAGTGAGAGGCCTGTGTACGGCAAAAACAAAAAACCAAAAAAAATCCTTCCCAGTTCAATTTACCTAAAAAGCCCAAACTCTAAAACCCACGAAGAAAACTAATTTAGTGAGCCAATAATATAACAATCAACAATCGGAGAATAAATTCAAAGCAGAGAAAATAAAAAATTACGGAGCTAATAAACGTTTAAATAAGCATAGTTTGGACTCTAAAGTAATAAAAGAAGGAAAATATCACATAGGCAGAAATGATGAAAGAAAAAGTGGGTAATAAATAAAATCAAATAAGAAAGCTTAAATTTAAAAATTACATTTAGAATAAACTCTAGAATAGGGTTGGTTGTATACTCTTGGTAGTGGAAGGCTTAATGGCAGAGGAGCGACATGAACAAAGCTGACAGAGAGCCTAGGTTTGAATATGAGCTCATCATTTTTAGCTGTATAACTTTTTGCAGATGACATAGTTTCTTCATATATAGCATGGAAATATAAATATTTCCTATCTCAAAAAGTTATTACTAAAATTATTAAGTTAATTATTTTTGAGTACTTAGAATAGCACTTGTTACACTGTAATTGTTCAGTAAATGTTAGCTATTACTATCTTTTCTGTATGCTTGAAATAGTTCATAATACAGTATTTTTTAAAAAAAGGAATGGATGTGTAACAAAAAACATTAAAAAGTGTAATTGGCTGAGAATATGTCTATAAAATAAATATGAAATTTAAAAGTTGTTCACAGAAGACATACAATGTGAAATATTAATTTTAACAGAAACCTAAACCTCAAATATCATATTTTATCAATTAATACTATGAGTAGGCAGAGAAGAAGTAAAAGTATTTTCTCTGTTTATGTTAAAGGAAATCAAGAAATACCATTTTAATTTAGGCAGTATTTAGAGAAATATAAAATACAGAAAAATGGAAAAAGTCAAATAGTGCATACATCACAGAATAGAAAACAATGGAAAGAGCAAAGAACCCTAGGAAGATAGAAATCAAAGTACAGGATGTCAGATATAAGAATAGACATATCAATGATTTAAAAATATATAAACTGTTTAAGTGATATTATGTAAAGTTAAAACCTCAAGTGTTAGATTAAAAAGCAATATGCTACTATATGCTAAACTAGAAAAATAAAACTACAACACAACCCGTGTAAAAACAAAATAATTTTGCAGATTTATTAGAAAATGAAAAAAACTAAAGTGTAGTTTGGTTAGTACCCAAAAAGTAAATATGACAAAGAGGATAATTTCATATTAATAAAATACACAACCTACAATTATAATAGAATCATGGATTTTATGACCCATAGTATCAAAATACATAAAGTAAAAAAGAAGACAAAACATTAATTTATAAAGATAAAGTTGTTACAATAGACATGAACAATCTTTTATTCCTAGTTAGGTGATGGGATAAAAAAATAAAGAAATTGAAAGCTTATGTGACTGTAAATAAGTTTTGATATTTCAGATAAGCACATAAAACTATACCAAATACAAGTATTTAACACTAGATATATATATTAATATATAAGCAAATTATGTAGCTTTCTTGTAAGCAGATAGATATTTGGCATCTTTATGATGGTTGAACAGAGGCTTTAAAAAAAATCTTCAATTTGTCCAGAAAATAGTATTTATTTTATCAATATTTTCTGCTCATAATGTGGTATAAATGACCTTTATTAGCAAAAGCTTAAACAACAAAGCAAATGACTTTTTGTTCATCTGAGCTTTTGCTAATTGATTTCTATTTAAAATCACTATGAAATTTAAAATCAGTTTTCTAAATAACTTGTGGATCAAAGAGAAGCTCAAAACTGCATTTGTAGAGTATTAAGGAAATATTAGCTGTATCAAAAGACAGAAAAAGGGTGGAAAGCTAGCTGATAATATTATGAATCTAGTAGTACCTTGATACCAAAACCAGAAAAAAGAAAACACCACAAAAAATTAAAGAATAATCTTGCATATTAATATAGACACAAAAATCCTTAACAGAATACATGGAAACACTGGCAAAATTATTCACCAAGATCAAGTAGACTTTATTCCCAAAATGCAATTAATTTTTAGTTCTCTCTTTTTTTTTAACATCTTTATTGGAGTATAATTGCTTTAAATGGTGTGTTAGCTTCTGCTTTATAACAAAGTGAATCAGTTATACATATACACATGTTCCCATATCTCTTCCCTCTTGCGTCTCCCTCCCTCCCACCCTCCCTATCCCACCCCTCTAGGTGGTCACAAACCACCTAGCTGATCTCCCTGTGCCATGCGGCTGCTTCCCATTAGCTATCTATTTTACGTTTGGTAGTGTACATATGTCCATGACACTCTCTCACTTTGTCACAGCTTACCCTTCCCCCTCCCCATATCCTCAAGTCCATGCTCTAGTAGGTCTGTGTCTTTATTCCTGTCTTACCCCTAGGTTCTTCATGACATCTTTTTTCTTAGATTTCAAATATATGTGTTAGCATACGGTATTTGTTTTTCTCCTTCTGACTTACTTCACTCTGTATGACACACTCTAGGTCCATCCACCTGACTACAAAAAACTCAATTTAGTTTCTTTTTATGGCTGAGTAATATTCCATTGTATATATGTGCCACATCTTCTTTATCCATTCATCTGTTGATGGACACTTAGGTTGCTTCCATGTCCTGGCTATTGGAAATAGAGCTGCAATGAACATTTTGGTACATGACTCTTTTTGAATTATGGTTTTCTCAGGGTATATGCCTAGTAGTGGGATTGCTGGGTTGTATAGTAGTTCTATTTGTAGTTTTTTAAGGAACCTCCATACTGTTCTCCTTAGTGGCTATATCAGTTTATACTTCCACCAACAGTGCAAGAGTGTTCCCTTTTCTCCACACACTCTCCAGCATTTATTGTTTCTAGATTTTTTGATGATGGCCATTCTGACTGGTGTGAGATAATGTCTCATTGTAGTTTTGATTTGCATTTCTCTAATGATTAATGATGTTGAGCATTCTTTCATGTGTTTGTTGGCAATCTGTATATCTTCTTTGGAGAAATGTCTGTTTAGGTATTCTGCCCATTTTTGGATTGGGTTGTTTGTTTTTTTGTTATTGAGCTGCATGAGCTGCTTGTAAATTTTGGAGGTTAGTCCTTTGTCAGTTGCTTCATTTGCAAATATTTTCTCCCATTCTGAGGGTTGTCTTTTGGTCTTGTTTATGATTTCCTTTGCTGTGCAAAAGCTTTTAAGTTTCATTAGGCCCCATTTGTTTATTTTTGTTTTTATTTCCATTTCTCTAGGTGTGGGTCAAAAAGGATCTTGCTGTGATTTATGTTATAGAGCGTTCTGCCTATGTTTTCCTCTAAGAGTTTGGTAGTGTCTGGCCTTACGTTAGGTCTCTAATCCATTTTGAGTTTATTTTTGTGTATGGTGTTAGGGAGTGTTCTAATTTCATACTTTTACATGTACCTGTCCAGTTTTCCCAGCATCACTTATTGAAGAGGCTGTCTTTTCTCCACTGTATATTCTTGCCTCCTTTATCAAAGATAAGGTGACCATATGTGCGTGGGTTTATCTCTGGGCTTTCTATCCTGTTCCATTGATCTATATTTCTGGTTTTGTGCCAGTACCATACTGTGTTGATTACTGTAGCTTTGTAGTATAGTCTGAAATCAGGGAGCCTGATTCCTCCAGCTCCATTTTTCGTTCTCAAGATTGCTTTGGCTATTCAGGGTCTTTTTTGTTTCCATACAAATTGTGAAATTTTTTGTTCTAGTTCTGTGAAAAATGCTGGTCGTAGTTTGATAGGGATTGAATTGAATCTGTAGATTGCTTTGGGTAGTTTAGTTCTCTTATGTGTGATAATTGTATCAACAGTATAAGCAAAACAAACCATATGAGAATTTTAATAGCTGTCTCTTTAATAGAGAATTTTAATAGATTTACAGAATTTTAATAGATGTATAACCTCTCTGCATGTTAGTTTCCTCATCTGTAAAATGTACATAATAGCAGTATGCAGCTCAGAGGTTTGTTGTGGGGATTAAATAAGTTAATCTAGGTAATATGCTAACAGTGCTTGAGAATGCAATATAAATATTAGCTACTATCTGTAAGAATTATTTCCCTTAAAATTTAGATAATTATGTCTATATTCATTCGTATAATAAAGACTAGCTGTTTTATGTACAGAGCCAACATGATAATTAATTATAAAACAGAAGAATTATTGCCATTGAAATGAATAGAATTGTAGCGTGCATAAAATTATTAATTTTTGATACTTTTCATAATAATTTTGGCCAATATAATATTATTTAAAACAAAAATAAGAGACAATTATTGGCTGAAGAAGACAAAATATCATTTTTTTAGGATTTTATAACTCCTAGAATTCTGTAAAATTGTAAGATAGGAAATGAATACACAGCCTTTCTATACACCAAAAATAGAAGATAACATTTCATAGAAGACTCCTTTCTCATTAATATAAGTAACATTAAAAGACTGGAAATAAATTTTATGCTTAATAAGAAGAAGATATTTAAAATTTATGGTGCAATCATGCAGTAGAATATTCTGTATACATTAAGATTAAGGTTCTAAAGAATTTTAGATTAGTTGGGGATGCTTTCTGCAATGGTTATACGATAAAAGCAGGTGACAGGCTTTGAATTTGTAGTCTCCATCTTGTACATATTACTGTACATAGATGTGCAAAAAAAATCAGTGAGGAGTTATAAAGTGTTGTCAAGAGTGTTCATCTTCATCTGCTGGAATTCACTTTGATTCTTATTTGATTATTTCTTTTGTACTTTCTAAATTTTCTGCATGACCATTATATGTCTTCTATAATTTTTCAAAATATATTTTAAAATTATAATAACTAACATCTAGGTGCAATTTTTTAAAACTTCATTGACTTTACAATAAACCTCAAATATTTTATATTTAAGCAACAATTTACGTGTAATCTATATTTGTGTTCTGAAACCTTGAGAATATGTACTGAAAAAAGAAATTTACATAATGGATTTGAATAATTTACATTTGAGATGTCATTCAGAGCTATATCAGAAACTTCTTTTTTGAGTAATGATTAGAAACTAGAGTAAACAAATATAAGAAAAATAGCATCTTCACTGTTAATCCACTGGCAAGGATGAACTAGAACACTTCGACATACTCTCAGAGTTGAGGGAGCATAATATTCTATCCTCCGATTTATGGTAGCACATGAGAAACTGACAGTACTCAGAAGATAACACCCAGGTGATTCGATCCTAGGTATAGGGGTTCCCAGCATATGAAAAATTCCCATGCCAAATGCAGCACAAAAACTGTTGAGCCATCAATTGTAAAGATACACTGGAACAACATGTTTATTAGTGGTAAATAGTATGGATAGATCCCCAAGGAGTTTTGGGGTCTCCTTGATGCTCTGGTCTGGTATTAAGAACTCATGAAGTTTGCACACTGGAGGTATTGGGAAGGAGCTCTAATAAGGACCGAATCTGAATTTCCTGCTTCCTCTTCAACTTGAAATGCTCCGTGTATCACTGCACACTATTGTGTAGCTGTGTTCTTTAAAATTTTAGGAAGCGCCATTCAGATAAGATGCCCAACCATAAGCAGGAGACCCATATGCCTATTTCTTTGACTTGATGCTGTAATTTCATTCCTCTGCCTTACATACTATGCTCCAACAACTATGACCTTCTTTCTGTTTCTTAAACGCATGTTCACTTTGCAAAAGGGCCTTTATATTTGCTGCCTCTACTGTGTACAATGCTTTACCACCACTTTATCATCATCCAGGTTTCAGCTCAAATACAACATCTTTCCTGTCCATCTAACAGGCATCATTGCAGTCATTCTCTATCCCATTTTCCAGTTTTAATTCTTCAGAACTCTTACACCTATCTGAATTATCTTATTTGTTTATTGATTATTTTCTATAATATAGGATCATAAGAGCAGAGACATTATCCATAGAACCCACTGCACCAACCATAGTACTTAGAATAAAAGAGGTGTTCAATAACTATTTGTTGAATGAAAGAATGAATGAACATATGAATTATAGTAAATTTGAAACTTGAGGTTATGTCAGAGGTTTTGGATACTGTGAAAGGAATCTCCCTCCTCTCCCATCACATCTATAACCACTTTCTCTTAATATATGTAAACATTATATAGAAAGTTTTTATGATGATTGCAGAGAAGATAAAGGATGATTGCAGAGAAGATAAAAGCTGGAGGTAGGGCTGGGTTTCAGATCACTGTCAGCTTTGACCATTGGCATGCTGTTGAAGAAACCAACATTGGCAAGAGGGATGAAAAAAATTTTGTTGTTGGAATTTTTTTAGATTTGGCATGTTATCCATGTGTGTATATGAGCCATTGTTCTTTATATTTTGAGTTCCCTTTTAACATGTACAAATTCCATGATACAAATCATAAATTGGGTGTGTGAATAAGTAATTCCATTACTCTTTTCAGCCATTATCTTGTACTACAGTTTGGTAATCAATTTTGAAAGAAGTTGAAGTTGGCATAGTAAGCGTTCTCAGATCAAGTCAGCCATATGTCTACTACTTTATAAAACATGTAGTTTGAGATATCTTCTTTGGCCATATTATGGCTTCTATATATGTTGTTGAATATTTAAAGGAATATAGATAAATTTTTAAAAATCTGGATGGCTTATTTATGTCACATAATCAGTTATTTCTAACATATGATCCATAAAATATTTGGATTTCTTGTCTTATTGATTAAACATGGTTAAAGCAAGTAATTAAACTTGACTATTAATACTAATATTTTTTGATCTTTTGGGATTTTTAGATCCAAAAGCAGGAAGTAGTTTAATTTTTAGTTTTGCATTTGCATAATCTGTCCTATACACAGTTTTAATATTAAGAAAAGTATTCGAGGCTAAGACTTTTTCAAAATACTTTTAATTCTAGAAGTTACTTCTTTTAGTTGCTAAGCAACAAAGACAAGACATTATTTATTCTTTAGTTTTAAATATTATTATAATTAATAATGTTTAATTACGAGTTTATAGTATGAAATACTTTAGACTCCTGTTTCAACAAATAAAAGGATTTTTCATTGTGGTCAAAATATATTTTTGTACTTCTATTTATCTGTCCAACTTATTACAATTTTTGTGTAAGTATATATTACAAAAATGGGTAAATGTAAGTAAATTAGATGTTCCAAATATCTTGAAACATACACGTGCTAATCTAAAATATATACATCCTTTTGGAAAGAAAATAAGAGATTTGTTGCAAGAGAGGAGGACTGCTTAACAATGTTACTGATTCTTAAAACTTGTTGGAAAATGAAGCTAAACCAAGGGAAAAAGCCCTGCGGGGGTTATGAAGCCAGTTAAGCTTCATGCATATGTTTGCTGACAGTTGGAAGAATGCACATTTCTCATTCCCCTTTGACTGCGTTAAAAAGCATTGGAAAAGCTTGTGGATTCAGGTTTCATGCTCTTTGCAACTGAATTCTTTTCCTTTTCATATTTTAAATTTGTAACATGTTCTATATAGTCCTTAAGTGAACATCCTGTTTTCAGGACTTCTAAAACTCCATTGCTTTGAACAGTATGCCACATGGCAATACTACAAACATAAAGAGTCCAGCTGTTAGGATGGAAAATACCATATAAATCACTGTAAAAGCATCTTTTCTTACTACTTTGGAGAGCCTACTGAAGTATTTTAAAGGAAAGGGTTACTAACTTTAAAAGCCTCCAAAAAGCACTGTCTGTTGCTTTGGACTTTAGATTATAATCTCAGATTGTTTCATGAAGGGAAAATTTGCATAGCTTGTTCCCTGAGTAAAGAAATGTTTTTTTCCCCACTAATTTCTCAAGTGTGCTCTTGTCCCTGGCTTCCTCCATGTGGTTTGTGAAATTTGACACTATATCATAATTAAATCTATTTAAATGACTATTGTAAGTAGAAAGTTCTTTGAAATAAAATTCTAGTTATTTCCACATTGACCTTAAAAATAAAAATGAACTCTTTGGCAAGTCTTCTGGATTGCAAATATTTCTGGGAAGAGGAGCACCCTCAACCAGAACTGTCCTAGAATTTGAGCATTCTGGAAAAATACAGAGTCAGGGTAATACTTGGAGTACTCCTGCCATGGGTAGTTTTTGTTCTTTATGTTATACATTTTTAAGTTGAGCAGATATTTTATATGCTGACACAGGGAATTATAGTGAGAGAAGAAGAAAAAGTCTAAATGCTTTAGGATTTCAAGACAGATTAGATTAGTTATTGAACAACCTTAAATGCTGAATAAATGTTAGCTGCCTCCCCTGTTTTAGGCCAAAATTCTAATGTGTGGAGCCCGTTAAGGTGGCCTTATTGTCTCACTTCAGTTGTCTCTTCACTTTTCATGGGACTATGGGGTCAATGCTCCAGGCAATCTCCAGGTAGTAAAAATCTCTGTGACTAAAAAAAAAAGCAATTCGAAATGAGAGTCCTAATCAATGTCAGTTTATTTTGATTTTATGGAATCAGTTTTGCTTTCTTGAATTCCAAATAAGACTCTTAATCACTTCATTTCCTAATTGAGGTATTTCAAAGAGCTTGGTTAAACTTTCTTTTCCTTGGAAGAATTGTTTTTTCTTCTTTCTGGTTGGGAGGCAGTAGAGAATGGAGTTATTATGGATTATTATATTGGATTTAATATACAGTTTATGGCAAACCATTTAACTTCTCTAAGTTTCCTCATCTGTAAAATCGTGGAGAGAATGGTAATACCTTGCTCATAGAGTTGTTATGAGGATTAAATAAATAAATATTTTGTTAAGAATTTGCCACAGTGCTTGGCACACAAGTGCTCGGGCGGGGAAGGATGATAAACAGACCAACCACACTGGAATTTACAGTCATAGTTGATTATTTTTGTGCTTAATACCAGCTTGGAAATACAGTGTTAGAGATGGGAGGGCCTTAGAGATTATTTAGTGAACAATTTCATTTTATACATGAAGAGTTGAAATCTACAGTAAGAACATGACTTGCCCAAGGCCACATAATGAAAGTCTGGAACAAGACCATCCACATCCATTTTCTTTTCATAACACATTCTTATTATACATCTCTCTATTTTTATTTTGGCAGCTTCTCACTGGGGATGAAACACATGCTTGGCAACATATCTGCTGTGAAGATACAATGTTTTCTCACTGAACCTTTCAGACATGCCACTTTGAGTAAAAAAGATGTGCAGAGCAAAGCATGGAGGAGATTGTTTCTGATGTTTCCATTATGTAGACATGGTCATGATATATTTCAATAACCATCTTTTAAAAGAATGAACTCACTGAACTTACTATTCAAACAAGAAGGTCATCTATTTATTTAACTCATAAGAATGAAACATAGAAGAAAGTTCTGTATGTACATGTTTGTAAAGTCATTTTGCAATGAAATGTAAAGACAGACAATATAATGCCCTTTATGGGATAAGGCTAATGCTTACTGCGCCTGAAACTTCCCCGTTTGACAAAGAAAAACTTAGATTTATCAAATGTTAAACACATGGCTTTAACGGTTCATATTAGGAGCATTCCTGAGGGATTTGCACTAGTTGTGAGGTTGTATTCACTTCACTTTATTTCTTTCCTGTGGCTCTCCTATTTCCCTTTGGGATGTGTTTCATATGTCTGTTATTGCTTTGAAGATTTTTCATTTCTATCTCATGCTTAACACCTGCCATTGACTCCTTGTATAACTTTTGAGAAATGAATGGCATTCTTCCCCCTGGGTACCAGTCTTTATAAGGTAAATGTGCCTCTGCTGATTTAGAAAAAAGTGTTATTTCTCCCCTTTTGTACCAAAATACGATTTTACTTCTTGGTGTTGATAAATTTTCGGAAACTTTATTTTTTATCTCCTTGATTATTTGTTACATTGTAGAGGAAAGCAAAATGACAGATATCCCGTGATTTTGTTTTCGGACGACAATAGATGCATGAGAACATTGAATATAGGAATAACTTGAGACCCCAGAAAATTCCTTCTACTAGGGGATCATTTTATTCCCGGTTATCTTTAGGTTGCTGAACTGTGTTGTATGGTGAAAAATATCTTGTAGCAATTTGAACTTGAAGAGAGATTTACACATTGCTATGTTAGAAAAAGTTTTATCCAGGGCAGTGTTCAAAACCAATTCATAGGGAATTCCCTGGTGGCGCAGTGGCTAAGAATCCTCCTGCCAATGCAGGAGGCATGGGTTCGATCCCTGGTCCGGGAAGATCCCACATGCTGCGGAGCGTCTATGCCTGTGTGCCACAACTACTAAGCCCGTGTGCCACAACTACTGAGCCTGTGCTCTAGAGCCCTCAAGCCACAACTACTGAGCCTATGCCACAGCTACTGAAGCCTGCATGCTTAGAGCCCGGACTCCACAACAAGAGAAGCCACCGCAATGAGAAGCCTGCACACCGCAACGAAGGGTAGCTCCCGCTCGCCGCAACTAGAGAAAGCCCGCGCGCAGCAATGAAGACCCAACATAGCCAAAAATAAATATAAAAAAAAAAATTAATTTTAAAAAACCAATTCATAAATGCTTGACTGGAATCATACAGAGAGATCATCTGTACCTTTTGTTTTGTTTCTGTCAGTGTGTAGATAGCAAGAGAAGTGTATTTTGAGTATAAACTGATCATCATTGATATAAATAACAGAAAAATATATTTGTGAATGTGCTTATGGAATGAATCACTGGAAAATATTCAACTTGTATTTCTGTGGCTGTATCTGTTCTTTTTCTGTTTTCATGAGACTTGAATGATTAAATAGAAATCAGGTTAAGAGAAAAAAACATATTGTGGTTTGAACAAACCTTGCATTCAAAGAGATACTTCTTATTTTCTGAAATGAAATCTTCACATTTGCCCATCTGGCAGAGCTATTCTTTCTCATAATTTTGTAACGTTTGCTCAGTTGGTACCACTACCATATACCTTTTATGGGTATTACAGTTACCTTTATAATTTGACCCTTTATTTAAGCCTTTTTAAGTTAGAAGGAAAGAAGAACATCAATTTCTTAATCTCATCCGAATTATATTTTAATTATTAACGGGTTGTTCAATATATAAAAATAATGTTCTAAAGAGGCTTGAGTGGAGATTTTGGCAAGTAGCAAGCATGTAGTTTATAGCAGTGATGATTATTTTCAAAAACCAATCTGAAGCCAGTTTCTCGATATCCTAATTCTGATTCTCCTCCAGAGTGAGTAAAATGAATTTATAGTTACATAAATCATATTTGGAATAAATTTAGGTTTTATTCTTTGGAAGAAGAAAATCTGTGACTGGTTCTTTCCAAGATAGAATGACCATGGTTAGATCTATTAGGACAGAGGAAAAAAGTCCTGCCTTTACTACTTTCATGTACTATAAGTATTATCTCCTCTTCAAACAACTGACTGAAATTGGTCACAGCTCCCACTTACTTGCATTTGGCATGACGTGAAGGAAAATTTCAAGCTATTTAATCTTAAGGTTTATACCACTATAGTCACATTTTCATCTTTTCCATAATTTTTTTGCCTATTATGAAATGGATTTTTTTGCCATTTTGCCTATGAACCCTAGGTAAATGGTGAGAATGTGGGATTAAGGATTGACCAATATTTCTATAGTTTTCTTCAACAAACCATTATATAAATATCTCATTGTATAAACTTCACAATAATGGCCCACTGTCCTTTGAAGTAACTTTTGTTTACATCAATAGCAACATAAAGCAATTTATTGATTCCTTCTCCTCTTCTTGGCCCTGATCTGCTTCTATTTTCTCTTCTCATTTCTTTGCTGCTCTCTTCTAGTCTCAGTCTTAAATATTATACATGTAATATATAATCATATATAAATATTATATACATGGTAAGTAGTATATACAGTATATAATGTGTGTGTATACACATATATCTTTAATTTATACTTTGTCCTGACCTTCTGTCCTTCACTATAGATTTAGATAACAAACTGCCTACTCAATACCTTCACTTGATTCTCTAATATGAATTTCATATTTTATATGTCTGAAATCAAATACCTTATCTCCCCCATATCCTCACCCAAACTCGTCTTCTAACACGCTGCCTGCCTCATCTTAGTTAACAGCTATCACATTCTTCTATGGTACAAGGCCTAAGGCCTTCAAATCAGCCTTCACTCCTCTCTTTCTCTTTCTCTCTGTCTCTTTCTCTTACACCTCGTATCCCATTTATCATCAAGTTCTATTGACTTTAGCCTTTAAATATAAACAGAATCTAACTATTCTTACCACATTCTCCGCTAATCTCCTAGACCAAGCCACTGTCATCTTTCTCCCCGGTTACTGCAGGAGGCTTCTAACATTGATTTCTCTGCTTTTGCCCTTGTCTCCTGGCCCCTTCCCTCCACCCTAATCAGTTCAGCAATAAGAGTCATCATGCTGTCATCCTTTTGAAACATAGTCAAATCATGCCACTCTTCTGCATAGAATTCTCCACTTGGTTTCCAGCTCACTTAGAAAATAACCGAAGGTTTTAAAATGACCTACAAGGCTGTAAACCATCTGACTTTCCACTACCTTTGTTACTTTACCTCTTACTTTACTACTCACTCTGGCTTAGGTCCCCTGGTTTCCTTAAAAATGCCAGACAATCTTCTATGTGGGTTTACCCTTCCCTGGAATGAGCTTCCTCAAGATATCCAAAATAGGTCACATGGCTAGTTTCAAGTCTACAGCTTTTTACTGAGACTTTCCCTAAACACTTTATTGAGCACATTGTTAAAGTTGTGACTTCCTCATTTCCCTGGCATGCCTTCTGCTTTACTTGACTCTATACAGCATTGGCCACCATCTGAAGACTCCATATTCTACTTAATCTTCTTTAGTGTCTATCTCTTGCTCTAGACTATATAAGATGTAAGCTCTACATTTTGAGTCTTTTTTTTTTAAACTACTGCATCTTGTGTACCAAGAATAATGCCTAGCACATAGTAGGTGCTCAAAAATATTTATTAAAAGAACAAAATAATATGAAACTAAAAAATATATATGTACATTTTCTTCAGTGAATTGAAAGGAGATATAAAATGTTATGAAAGCAATACCTGGCTATAAATTGAACTGGCATCAGGATTTATTAGAAATGTGATGATGAGTAAATACCATAAACATTTTATATTTCAGTCATCATACATAAAATTATGAAACTTAAATGAGACAATGTATGTGAAAGTGCTTGTCAACTATTGAGCATTTTACTAATGCCATTAGTGTTTTCTTCTCCTTGAGGATGAATTAATTTAATCTTATAAATGGATTACTTTATCAGTAGTAAAGTAACCTCTTCATTTTGTTTCTTTAAGTCATTTCTCTTAAGTTTTCATTATCCTTTTCCAGATTACTATAAATACTTTTGATTCATTAGGAATTAAGCATTTACCAAGTATTTAATATTGGTACATGTGATAAAAAAAAAAGCTATGGACTAATGGGGTTAGACATATTTAATGCACTTTAAAAAGTTGATTTATATATAGTTATTTAATTTCTATTGCTTATTATATTCCATGTTTTCTCCTAGGTGCTCTACAATTATGAACTTATTTAATAGTTGCATAACCTTATGAAGTCAGTATTATTATCTCCATTTTGCTGATGAGAAAACAGATACAGACAGGTTACCATGTTCAAAGTGATAATTTATGTTACATGTGTATGTGCATGTATTAAATGTTTAACAGTGAAACAATTTTAAGATTAATAATACAGTTTTAAAAACATAAATATGACATTCACATACTAAAATAGGAGTATGACTAAACTAGATTTTCAGAACTCAAGTCTTGGCTGACCTTTATTCATTCATATAATATGGCCTATGTATGCATTAAGCCACTAAGATCTTCAGATTCTTTCTAAAGCATCATTGTATTAGTCCTTAGTACTGATTTTTAGAAGTAGTATATTATGTAATTTCAATATCCAAAGAAATACTGGCTTATGGAAATGTTTCCACTTCTCATCTACATCTTCGTGGAATGCTAACGTATGATTAGTGATAGAAGGCTTTTTGTTTTCTAGTCATATAGAAAACCATGGTCTTGACCTTGCTTCTTTCTAGGCTTTATTCCCAAATATTTTTTCCTAGTTAACAGTGTTAACTTTCACTAAAAATATAAGACCATCACTTTTAAAATTAATCAGAAGAGTTCCTTAGACAGTTTTCCACTTTTTTTTTACCATGGTTATTCAATGCTATACTTGGTTAAATATTTACTGGACGAATTTTCTGAAAAAAATTAACACAAATTCATTGGTCATTATATATGGCTATTCATGGTGAAAATACGATTTGAGAACTTACTGTGTGCCAAGAGATAGGTAAGACAGGCAAAATCCTCATTCTTAAATATCTAGTTCAGGAGGGGAATGTTGGACAGATAATGAATTTTTGGTTGGTGGTAAGTCTGGGAAGAAAATCAAGGACGGTGATAGGACAGTGATTGGTTGGCCTATGGTACTGTCCCTTAGCTGTGCAAGATCTAATAATGTTCAAGATCAGAATGCCTAGCATGACCTTAGCACAGGGAGTGAAGGGGAAGGTGGTACAACATGAATTCAGAGTGGTGGGCAGGAGCCAGATGTATTGATCCTTATGGGCAGAAAAAAAAAAAAGTTATGTTTATTTTCAGTGTGACTGAAAGACATCTGAGGATTTTAAGCCAGGGAATAATGTGGAAAAAATCTGTTCTGGCCTCAGTGTGAAGCATGGTAACAGGGGCCAAGGGAAAGACCATGTGTGCTCCATGGGCTCACTGAGTTGACCTCTGGCAGGTACACACAAGGGAGTATCTTCACCTCTATCCATCCTTTCCTGTGAAAGAATAGAACACTTTTCCAGAAATCTTTGACTCATGTACCATGTTAATTACATTTTTCAAAGATTTAATCTAGAGAAAATAAACACTCATTTCTGCCCAACTTAGAGATATTTGGACTTGGACAATTATTTGTTAGACTCATACTGAAATGACAAAGATTTTCAATACATCTAGTATTACATGATATAATAGCAAATTATTTTTCAGGGGGCATTTTGGTATGGTAAAGTCATTGAACCTCTTTAATGTGACATGTGTTTGAATTGTTACATCGTTCCTAATAATAGTATACAGTGGTACCACAGGACAGGGCAATTTCCTGCCATCTTATGAAGCATTGTACTGGTGGAACATGAGATCATGTCATGAAATCCAGGAGTGTAATTTGTAAGACTCTTTGCTCAATTTTGCCTGATGTCATATAGTAGACTTGCCTGAAGTACTGTGTAGGAAGTGAGGTATGATTTCTCTAATCCCAATTTGTTTTCATTTATTTTAATTAAAATAAAAGAGAGTAAAAAGACATTTTTGCCTAATCTGAAAGTGACTACGCTTTACTTGATCTTGTCTTCTTTTAAGAAATCTGTTTTCCTTTAGGGATATTACTACTGACATAACTCTTTAGTTTTATGAAAATGTTCCAGTAACTTTGTGGTTTTTTTCTTTACCCTTTATTCATAGTAGTTACAATAAAGAATAAAACAGCTATAGTTTTTAAGGTCCAGTAGGAATATATTGATTGATAGAAAAAAATTGCAAAGGACAGCATGCAGAAAATTTTATATAAAGTAGTCCCAAGTGATATTGATAGAAATTATTTTGATGCCTTGTGTTTCAAAATATGCTGTAGAAAAACAGTAAAAAGTGATGCAATTGAATTATTTTTACATGTATCACAGAATATCACTTTGGCCTGTTCTGTTCATTACAATGGAAAATAGAACATTTGGCACCACAGAAAGCCAGGCCTCATAATGAAGTGACATCTATTTGCTTTCTGGGCCCATAGTCAAGGAGTAGAAAATTTATTCTGTAAACTTTACTTTTAAAAATGGGTGATTTAAAGGATATCATCTGTTTTCCTCAACTTATATGTCTGGATTCAGTAACAAATGGAAAAGTAGTATATCTGCTTTCTATATTTAAATTTCATTCTACAGAAGACTAAGGTTTGGTGCAATGACTGGGCTATTGTCTAAAGAAGACACCAGACTCTCTGCATTTGATATCTGCACCTAGAACCTAGTACAAGAATGCCTCGTGCTGTCATGGGTCACACATATGCAGACGAGGCCTGGACAACTCTTGTTCTCTTCTCTCACTCTCCTACCTGGTGCGTAACAGGCCTCACTTGCAATTTTCAACACTAGTAGAACTGAAGCCACTACAAGCCTGTTTAGGGTCAGAGCAATGATTCCTTTTGGAAAAATGGCTCATGACTGCCACTGCAGTGTGGCTCTGTGACAGCAGCTTTTCATTTGCTGACTGTGTCTTTGCAGCATCACCAATATTCCCCCCTGGACCACAAATAAGACAGAGGAAACTGGGGGGTCTGGGCTTGGACAGTAGGCCCCAAATCATGAGCTTGACCATGGTAATAGTATGCAGGAATGGAGAGGCTGCAGAGAATATCTAAAGCAAATCTTACTTATGACAGATGTCACTTGAAAGGCAGATAAATATAGTTTAAAAAGAACATTCTTAAATTCCACATGCCCATGCACCAATTAAACCATTTCTTTGTGTTAGACAAATTCCAAATGGATAGAAATGATTCTGAAATTACATAAAGGTAATTATATGTATATCTGACAATAAACTTAATTTTCACATATTTTATATAAAAGAGATACATTTAAATAAAATTTGAAAAACAAAAGCCCTCAGAAAAAATAAAAACCATCCATGATACTAACATTTAGGAAAATAACTGTTAACTATTTGGAAACATTTATGACCAGCAGTTTCTATGATATGTAAATATGAATAACATATACACAGTTCCAAATAGAGAATTATATTTTTCATGTAATTTAAAAAACACTGAAACAGGCAATATTCTAAATATACAAATATTAATTAATTAATACTCATAACAACACTCTAAGATAAGGACTACAATCTTAATATCCCCACTAAAGAGATTAACTCAAATGTCCGTCAACAGATGAATGGGTAAATAAACCCATTCATGAAAACATCATGCTAAGTGAAAGAAGCCAGGCAAAAAATTCACATACATAACTCTTTTTATATAAAATATCCAGAATAGGCAAAAAGAGACAGAAGTCAGATTAGTAATTGCTAGGAGGTAAGTGTAGGGGTAAATGTGGAATGATAACTTAATGGGTATGCAGTGTTTTTCTAGGGTAATGAAAAAGTTTAGAAACTAGAAGGATGTGATGTGATGATTACACAGCATTGTGAATGCACTAAATGTCACTGAATTGTACACTTTAAAATGGTTACTGTATGTTATATGAATTTCACCTCAATAATAAATAAAAGAAAGCTGAAGCACAGAGAGGTTAAATAATTTACCCAAGTTTACAAGCCAAGTTGTAGATCTAAGATTTAAACTCAGGCAGCCTATGTCCATTTACTATGTGTTTAAATATAATGAGTAACTGAAAATAGAATAGAATAATATTTCTTGCTTTTAACTCTATATTATTGTAAGTAACTTTTCTTAATATTAAGAAAATACTCCTAAAAATTTCCTTTTTTAAATATAAAATAAACACAACCTGACACTTATGCACTTAAAATCTGGGCTCTAATATATAAATGTTTTTTGTTCAGTGAATCATTCCCTGAAAATCTGGCAAGATGACCAGAGGGCAGAGGAAGTCTCGCCAGGTGTTGTTAACTCCTTACTTAGAAGAAGGAAAATCAAGACGGAAGGAAGAACACCTGGCTTTGCACACAGCTCTTTCTTCAGGCAGAAGAGTCTTACATTTTAAAAGAATCCAGTGTGGCCAGAAATTCTCTTCCATATGAGGTAGAAGAGTTTGGGGTACATTCTAGAGATCTGGCTGATTCCACAAAACGGGCTGTTCGGGTCAGGCGTGGCATTTCCTACCGGGACAAATGGGTGTGTCAAGAAACTGGATAATTCTCTTTCTCCATTGTCAGACACCATAGTCTTAGCAGTGGGGGCAGGTCTGGGGGCAAAAGAGTTTAGGAAGTGCTAGGATAAAGGGTTAATGAGTTCCTCCAAATTATTTGGAGCTAAAATAAGTGACCTGGAAATATTACTTAGTTAGTGAAAGTGATACTTTGCTTTTTTTAGTAAATGTGTGCCATATCGAAAATATCTATGTTATGCTGTTGGGAGAAATGGAAAGAACATGTAGTTGCATGTAGATGATTTTTAAAAACAGGGAGGAAAAAAGGCAGAAAAATTTGACTAGTGCAGTTTTCAAGGATGTGTATCAAATGTTAGTCATAATTATTCTTTGGGAGGTGACAGTAGTATTGATTTCACTTCTACTTTTGTGTACTTTTAAGATTTCTAAAAATGTTATATTGCTTGTTCAATAGACAGAACTATTGAAAATTAATTACAAGAGTGCACCTGAGGGCTTCCCTGGTGGCGCAGTGGTTGAGAGTCCGCCTGCCGATGCAGGGGACACGGGTTCGTGCCCCGGTCTGGGAAGATCCCACATGCCGCGGAGCGGCTGGGCCCGTGAGCCATGGCCGCTGGGCCTGTGCGTCCGGAGCCTGTGCTCCGCAACGGGAGAGGCCACAACAGTGAGAGGCCCACATAACGCAAAAAAAAAAAAAAAAAGAGTGCACCTGATTCTCCATTTCACTAGGTTTTGAAAATTTAAAACAAATGAATATATATTTATCAAGTGCCTATTGTTTATAGGGCACTGAACTAGGCTCTGAGTGTTCAATGAAGGGAAAAACAGACATGGCTTAGTACTCAGAAAACTTACTATTTGAGAAACAAACAGGACACAGGTCTTTCCTCAAATATTTCTCTCCAACATTCCCTCTATCCTCTCCTATTTAGTAATTCTCTTTCTCCTTAATGCTCCCCCCTTCCTCTTCCTTCTTCTTCCTATTTTTTTTTTTTTTTGAAGAACACTTCCTCTCCCCCCCAAAAAAATGCACATGGAGAGCCAGGTTAGGATGGGATGCAACGAGGTTGAGAGAGAGGTGCGGCCCAGACTATGCATGCCACATCCTTCCTGTGGCCCATGAAAGGATATAAGGACAATGGCAAAGTAATCGAAGGACTTAAGCAGATTCAATTTATATTTTAGACAGATAATTGTGATTGCAGGGGAATAATGAATTAGAGACAGAAAGTTTTGGAAGCAGGGAGACAGAGAGAAGACTATTGCAGTGGTTCAGGTAATGGATGGTAGGACTTGGAATGGCTAGAGAAGGAGGGAACAGGAGAGTTTGCAAGAAGTTTTCACGGTTTGGGCAAGATGAGGCAAGCCCTCCATGATTCTTCCTTTGACCTAAGGCACAGCACCTTCCTGACCTAACAAATTTGCCCTTGGAAAGAAGAACTTGGACAAAGATTTGCTTTTTTTCTGATCCCCATTCCTTCTGACTGGAGATACATGTTGTTACTTAAAGAGTTTTATTAATAGAATGACAATGATGTTGTAATTTAAAGCATTGCCCAAATATCTTATTTCCCCTTGTTTTTTCTAATACTTCTAAGCCTAGCAACCTACAGCTTGCATGCTTACAGATACATGCTATCCTCTTCCCTGTAGTAATATTTCTAAAAATTAAAGAATTACAGGGCTTCCCTGGTGGCGCAGTGGTTGAGAGTCCACCTGCCGATGCAGGGGACACGGGTTCGTGCCCCGGTCTGGGAAGATCCCACATGCCGCGGAGCGGCTGGGCCCGTGAGCCATGGCCTCTGAGCCTCCGTGTCCGGAGCCTGTGCTCCGCAATGGGAGAGGCCACAACAGTGAGAGGCCCACGTACCGCAAAAAAAAAAAAAAAGAAAAAAAAAAGAATTACAAAATTTTCTCTTCTGCTATTGAACAAAAAATATATTTAGCATTTCCTACTTTTTCTTATAGCCCTAAAGAATTATAACACCTAAATTTAAAATTTTTTGATGTATTTAAGTGATCTCCACCTATGTATAAATATATTTAAGATCATTAAGGATTATTATGATTTCAAAATGGTGGGTTTAACAGAGAAAAAACACTATTTTAGATCAGTTAATATTACATGTATCCAGTCGTTATATTTAATTGCAAATCTTTTGTCAAAGCCATATAATTGACAAGAAATTCTGTTCACATGGATTTCACCCAAGGCTTAGTTTTATTTACATTTGGCCCTGCAGAAAATCCAAGTTATCAAAATCAGAGGTCAGCAACCTATTTTGGTTGAGTTCCACAAATTTACTTCAAAAGTCTTAAAGCAATGTAGAAGTAAAGGAATATATTCAGCTTTTCATATTTTTAAATGGTGAAATTGATAGCTTTGTCTGGAGCCATCACTTTTTTTTATTAGTTTCCTTTTTAGGCCCCCTCCCCCCATAATACTATGACAATCTTTGCCTGCTTTCCCCTCCCCACAAGCTCTGGACTGTTTTACACTTGGAAACCACTTGATTTGCTACCTGAAATGAGCTGAGATTGGAAAAGTTAAAAGGAAACATACTTTTTTGTTCCTATATTTCAGAGTGCTGAAAGAATGAAATGGGCACATGTCAGCCCAAAGATATTCAATAGAAAGCAGGGGAGAAGCCACCTCATGTGCAGAAGCATGTCTAGAAGACAACTGCTAAGGAAAAGAGGGCATTAAAAAAAAGCAGGAAAAAAAAACTTCAAAGCAAATGAAAAGAAACAGACAGTTCTGTAAAACAAGAGAGGAAATTGGAAAAAGATCATTTGAAAGGGAAAAAGCATGTGGGATTTTTCTAAATAGAAGGTACACACACACCCAACTCTTAAAAGTAAGAATACGGCAAGGCAGGAGATGGGGTGAGGTGAAGATTATTAGAGGCATAAGGAAGAGCATGTGCAAAGGCTTAAGAGAGATAGATCATTAATCGTTCTGGAAGTCAGAAGCTTCCTGTGATGAAGAAAATGAGGGGGGCAAGTAGATGGAGAGGGTCTGAAGAGGAGGTCGGTGCCAGAACACGTACAGCAGAGTTTCTCAAACTATTTGTGCTAAAGGGCTATTCATTAAAAAAATATATATATATTTCGGGGCTTCCCTGGTGGCGCAGTGGTTGAGAATCTGCCTGCTAGTGCAGGGGACACGGGTTCGAGCTGTGGTCTGGGAGGATCCCACATGCCGCGGAGCGGCTAGGCCCGTGAGCCACAACTACTGAGCCTGTGCGTCTGGAGCCCGTCCTCCACAACAAGAGAGGCCACAATAGTGAGAGGCCCGTGCACCGCGATGAAGAGTGGCCGCCGCTTGCCGCAACTAGAGAAAGCCCTCGCACAGAAACGAAGACCCAACACAGACATAAATAAATAAATTAATTAATAAACTCCTACCCCCCAACATCTAAAAAAATATATATGTATATATACATACATATACATATATAATATGTATATTAAAAAATCACTGAATTGGACACATTAAAGGGATAAATTTAAAAAAAAATTTCTAATCCATAGCAAACTAACACAGGATTCTATTGTCTAAAACTCATAAACACATTGAGCCGCATACCACTCACCACGTGATTTCTGGCAACATGAGCTGGTCTACGCCTTTGCAACAAAACAAGTTCACTGATCATATATATGTGTGTCACAGCACTGTCACATGAGTATAAACATTTCTAAATATTTACTCTTCAGATTTGCACTTATGTCACAAACTGGCACCACATTTTAAGTTGCACTGATGTAAGGAGTTTTGATTTTATTCTAGGTCCAGTGGGAACTTGTGGAAGAGTTTTCAAAAGCTGAGTAAGATTAGATGATTTGTGTTTTAAATCACAAAAAATAGCCTTTAAAGAAGTAGGGCAGGAGTAGAAATAGGGAGTGTGGGAGACTTTGTAATAATGAGGTCTTAACGATAGGTAGTGACTATGAAGGTGGATAGATGGATTCAAGATCTATTTTGGTGATGCTTCCAACAGTGTTAATAGGTTGGGTGTGAAAATTGAGGGTGCGGGAAGAATCAAGAATGATTCAGGGATTCTATCTGAAGCAACTGGGTGGGTATCACACATTGAAATGGGAAGATAAGAGGAATGGTTTGGGATGGACATGGAGATGGTGGAGCTAGGAGTTTTGTTTTGACTATGCTAAACTTAAACTTGTTACAAGAGACTCAAATGGATGAAGAGTCTCATTTGTTTAAAAGATGATTTCTCTCCTTAAAACAAGATATTTACATTCCTGATCTCAGAATTCTGAGCAATTATCCTAATAGTGCTTTTGATGAACTAGTGAAGTGGTCTGACAATAATACTACTAAACAATAGTTAAGCCTCTGTGCACAGTGAGCAGTTACCTGTGGAAAGATAAATTACCGGCCTATAAGCAGAAAAAGTTCCCAATATGTGTACACCATGTTAAAAATGTGTTGTTAGTCTTTTTATGACTGAAATCAGGTTCATTTCAGTGTGGGGTTAGAAAAAATAGATTTGTATTTGGAGTTTTATTACATGTATAGATTTATAATTGAATTTAAATGGTGAAAATGGAAAAAAAAAAAAGTCTTGTAAAATGCCTTAGCTTATAAGAAAGAGTGCCAAAAAGGAGAAATAGAGACTAGTCAGCAACTTCCTTAGAGTTCCAGAGAATAACCTTTGAATTCATACTAATTAGCTTCAAAGGTCCTGGAAAATTTGACCCCAGAAACTGCCCTGTTGAACTTTGCTAAGCACGAATAGCAATTTAATTCTCTGGTTGGCTGGTAAGGACACGACAAGTTATGTGAAGAATTTCTCATTTACTAAGAAATTTCCTTATGGTACAAAATAAGGAAATTTGTCAATCTTTTAAAATATTATGCTTGATGTTATCAAAACAAGACACATTGCGTCATGTCATTTTTTTTTTTTTTTTTTTTTTGCATTTTAGGGTTAATTCTTCTGATAGGGCTTCTCTTTATGAGTTTATTTGCATTCTGGTGACATGCAAAGTTCATCGTCTAAATCTGTCTCTAGAATTACCTTTTCTCTCAGACCACAGGTTTAAGCATATTCCTCCAACCTTAAGCTTCAGTGGAAATGAACACACAGTACAAATGGTATATCTAATGCCAAAGACAGTAGAAATAATGTCAAACTGTGGTCATTGACTATTTTATTTTTTTGTTCATATTACTCCAAGGATAGGAATTTACCTCATTCTCTCTCATTTTTATTTTCTACAGAAGTTCTTAGAGTATAAAGCAAAAGTTAGTTGTTTTATTGGAAAAAGACCATTAAAAATATCATTTATTCTGCTGGCCCACAGATTTTCTCAGAATATTCAGTAGCAGAAATACATATCCTTGTGGCTTACATTTAGTCATAGTTGAAAAATTTAAATATGACAAATTCTTCATTTTGAAGACTAACGGTTGATAGAAGGCCAACTACTTCAACTTCAAAGACAATGACAACAGCCAGTAGTAATTGTTGCTAAATACATTAGATGTATCTCTTATCTCAAGTGAGTCATATCTGCCTGGTAGGGGCTTTCTCAGGGATGTTATTATAGAACAATGTATTGAATTCTTTATTCTGATTTATCCCAGGGAACACAGTTATACTGATGAGACTTTGATCAGGGCATCACCTAGTAGCCTCACTAGATACTAGGTTCTAATGCCCATGGCTTACCTACCTAACAATTGAGATAGTATTTTTTACTTTTATCTGTGGAACAAATTCCCTCCAAGTATATATTGTGGACTTTTTACGCCTTTGAAAAAACTTATATACCAAATATAAATATTCCTCTCTGGGCAAGAGTAGATTTTGCTGAGCTGGTGTCTATAACTATACAGGGTCTGCACAGCTATTATCCCTAATGCACCAAGTGGTAATAACTCAGTCAGCTCTGTGCTTTCTAAATCAATCCTCAAACCCACTCTATCAACTTTTGTGTGTGACTGTTGTTAGTTCCTCTTGCTTGCTAAAATGACATGCTTTTCACTGCATTTAGGTCCCAAAGTAGGTACTGTTTTTAAATCTGCAGAGAGATTTAAATTATTGGTTATCAATACTCCACAGTTGTTATTGCTAAGGAATGAGATTTTTTATTGTCAGGTTAGTTCTTCCAGACATCAACCAGCAAATTTCGAAGAAGTTGCTATACATTTCAGCGCTCTAGGGACTTTCTTCTCTCTCTAATCAACATACCACTATATAACCAAAAACACCTCTGGAACTCTACCTAATATTTACAATGTAAAAGTGGGCTTTTTAAAGAAAAATAGCATCAGTAGCTCTTGATTTGATGATTAACCTCATCAGGAAACACCACAAAGATCAGGATAAACTCTTACCCCTAAAACTTAGCCCCTCTATACATCTGCATTTTCTCAATATTTAGTAGTTAAGCACATAAAGTGGGCTAGGCAGGTAAATTATTGAATCTTCGCTATGTTCTGGGAATTAAAAAGATAACAAAGACAGATGTCTGGACTTTTGTTAGAGAAAACTGGCATGTAAACAAAACAATTCCATATCTGTGTTAACTACTGTGAGAGAGATATGTAAGAGACACAGTGAGTTGTTGGTGTTGATGTTGGAGGTGGTGTTTTGTTTTTAACACATGGAATAATCCATTTTACCTGGGGATAGTGGAAGGATCAACAGAAGTTATTAGAAAAGGTGTTTGTCTTAGACCTTGAAGAATTTTGCCAGGTGGAGGAGATAGAGAAATACTCTAGCCAAAGGGAAATTGATTTGAAAAGGCACAGAGTCAGGAGAAAACATGCCTTTTTTTCCTTCATGTTAGTAAAACTTCTCTTTCCATGTGATTTAATCTTCAGGGTAACAAATGTCATTTAGAATCCCTCATTGGGTATATAGGTTAGGTTATAAAGGTGAAGCATACTGTTGTTGCTAAAAAAAAAAAAAATTAAAAGAGGCATGTTGAGATTGAATTTTATGCCTGGATTGTAATGTACTCTAAAGAGTATTTATATGCTAGGAAAAAATATATAGCTGATATTTCTGAAGTAGGGATAGATATTTTGGGGAGTGAGGGGTCACAACTTCTATTAATCGATAAATTAAAAAAATCAGAATAGTCCTGTTAGTCCACAAGAAACATTATTCACTCAAAAATTTCCCAGATTTTGTTTTTTATAACTGTAACAAGGTAGATAAATAATAAATACCCATTCCCTGGAAAAAATATTAGATCACCATTTTGATAACATGTTTGAGATGTCCTCCATCAATATGGCAAGAATTGAAATAATGTAAAATGTTGCATTCTTTGTAATATGAACTGGGTAGCTGAGGTGGTTGGTGTGTGGAGAACAACATGACTATATAAAAATAATTTTATTATTTGTCTTAATTTCTATACCAATAAGGGAATTGTCATTGCATTGTTGTTATAATTATAGCCTTTTTGAAGAGGCAAGGTGTTGAGAAAAATGTAATGTGATGAATAAATGCCTGAAAAAAAGCCAAAGCCTATGGGCATGTACCTTGTTGATTACTCTTGAGATTTATATTTATGAAGAGGTACTTTACAATTGTAACATCAGTGCAATAGTTTCTAGTAGGTCCAAATTCTTATGAGGTTAATTACTCAAAAAAAATGTCCTTTTCCTGTTCATAAGCTTGTATCTTCATTTCTGTCCACAAGCCCTTTCTTATTTCTTCCATGTTATTAAAACTGATTTTCTTTAACATTCTCCTATGACACAGATCAACAAGGGAATCAGTTCTATTAAAGATCTTCAGAATGAAATCAACTGTGGAATGTTTTACAAATGTGGTTCAATAAACTCCATATAATTTCAAAAGAAAATGATGCATACAAGAGCATCTTGGGAATTAGCATAAAAAACACTGTTTCACGTAGACTCATGCAAGAAGGACCTTTGGGAGAATAGGACTACTTTTAAATAGCCTGATGGGAAAAAAAATCTCTTACTGGGGTTCTAAAGAACAAAATTTGCATATTAATAGAAGATTAAAGTGCCTATCAAGTATTCTGAAGCAGTTACTTTCTCTTGTCTATTTTGTTCTTCGCATAAACATCTTTTATAATAAAAAGAAACGTGTGTCTTTGCTGCTATTTCAATGAGTCTCCAAGATTTCCTATTAGAATAGGACAGATTTTTAAAATGTCTAAAACCCTTGAATAAAGCTCTTTGTATTTTTATTATTAACACAATGAAAGGGTTACTTTTAGAAAAAAAATAGAACGCTAGAAGAAAGGACATATCAGAAAATGTTCTTTATGGAAGACTGCCTGCACAAAAAAAAAAAAAAAAAGAAAAGAAAAAGATACACATAACTAAAAAGCAAAGTAAAATCTCAAAACCTCTTGTAGTGAATAATATATACTTCAAAAATGAATTTTAGGTGTAGTGACAGCAGAAAGGACAAAATATGTAAAACGAGACTTTTATGTGTGGAAAAAAGTTTTGTGGCACTTCTGAGTCCACTGTGCCCAAAATACAATTATTGCTACATATTTCCCATGTTCATTCCTGATAATGTTGTGGGATACTCTGTAATGAAAGGTAGGTGTTGTTCCACATAATACTTCATAAAATTTCAAATTTAGAAATATACTTGACATAGAAAATATAGATCAAAATCAAGGTAAAAATTCATAATGTAAGAGAACTGTTGTATGTGCCAAGTTTTAGGCAGGAAACAAATAGAATATTTATTTAACAACAAGGGAGGTGGGGAGTGAGAATACAATCCTCCCCCCCCCCCCCCCCCCGCACAAGCCACTTTTGCTTATTTTGGTTTCAGAGCTGCCTTCAAGTTGAAAGACTTGAGAGTATGCCTTTCTACGGCTTTATCTGTAGTTTGACAAGGAGCAGTCATACTCAGTCATACGGAACACAGATTTTTTTTCATTGATTTTAATATAAACGACTGCTATTTTTCAGATATAGTTTCTAAGCCGGACAATTTATTTTTTAAAGAATAGCATCTTTCTGTCTCTTCAATTAAGAATGTGTGGGATAAAAATGAATCATAGGTGGATTAGATTTTCACACTCTCTCAGGGTCTTAAATGTGAAATAACCATTTCCATTATGATTAGGCTGGTATTCCTTTTCTATGCATGTATTATATGCACCCTCCGCTTGAAAATGATACATTTGACAATGGACTTTTGTGTGCCTTTTTGGTCTAGCTGTCCTGCTTTCAGTTCCTAGGGCTTTCTAACCCCAATGACAAAGAAGCACAGAAAAGTATGGGGACTTACAGCTATGAGAGCTTTGGAAAACTCATCTCACATGAAGTGCTCCTTTCTCTCACTTTGAAGATGCTCAGCTTTGCTTGAAGCCAGAGCCAGGACATTCCCCAGCCCCGACCTTAGCAACTTTTCACCACTGTACATGGGCTATCAACACTGAGCAGCAGCTCCAAGTTTTGGCTGAATCTCAAGGTTCCCAAGTATCTTTTTTTTTTTTATTGTTGTTGTTCCTTTGTTCTTGCTTATCTAGTTTTAGTCCTTGAACTCTCCTATCCTACCTTAAGTATCCTAGTATGTTCTCTGGTTTTGTGACATTTTTCTTTTAAGCCCTTTTTGATGCAAGGTGTTTCCAACTATGCTGCCTTAAAAAATAAAATAAAATAAAAATTAAGACACCTGGAGGAAGAAGTTTCCTGAAGAGATATTTCTTCCTGTTTCTTTCTTTCTCACCATGAGTTCTGTTGAGAGATGGATATAGTAGAGGCAATATCAGTATTTTTAAGAGAAACCTTTCTATGACAAGTGTTTCTTGCCAAGAATTCTGAAGACTTGGAAACCATTGTAAATCCCTATTCAAAAGGAGATTTTGCCAGTATTATTAGATGGAAAGAAAACAAAATGACACACCAAAGGTGACCCTTACTCCTTCATAATTGCTCAGTGGCAGATTTTGTTTTATTTTAATATATTCATAAATTTTACTTTGAAAACAATCCCCATTATTTCTTTATGAACTGGGTGAGTGAATTACAAAATGAAATGTCAAGAAATAGTAATAACTTGAAGGGGGTCAAAAAGTACAAACTTCCAGTTATAAAATAAATAAGTCATGGGGATATAATGTCAAGCATGGTGACTACAGTTAATAGTACTGCATTGCATATTTGCATGTTGCTAAGAGAGTAGACCTTAAAAGTTCTCATCACAAGAAAATAAATTGTAACTATGTGTGGTGACAGATATTAACTAGTTTTATAGTGAATGATCATTTTGCAATACATACAAATATTGAATCATTATGTTATATACCTGAAACTAATATAACACAATAAGTCAGCTATACTTCAATTTAAAAAAAGGAAATAGTATTAACTCTATTGTGAAAAGAAAAATATGATTACAAGCCTGATATAATTATTTTGGCAAACATCTCAGATGACCTCCTAAATACCAAGGCCATTAGATTTGACTTGCATCTTAATGTGGATTTAATTCTATTGACCACTGCCATTGGCTTGAAATTCTCCTTCTTTGCCTTTCAAGACATCTTTTATCCTGATAAGTTTTCCCTTTCTGGTTGCTCCTTATTTTTCTTGACTTTTACACCTACTATCACTAAGAGGACAATGACTACTACTAACATTAGCTATTGTTTTTTATTGAGCACTTCCTGCCATTGTGAAGACATTCTAGAACCCTATGAAGCAGGTATTAGTTCTTAAAAAAATGTGGAAACTGCATCGTAGAGAGTTTGAATAACTTACCAAAGGCCACATAGGTGGTGACTGACAGAGTTTCACTTAGTTCTGCCTGACTCCAAAGTTCACCTCTTGACTAACATGCAGCAATTCCTACCATGTCACCTGCAGCCTTTCTGGTAACCGCTGGAGGTTCTCCAGGGCTCTCTTCTAGGCTTTCTTATTTTCTTATGCTACATTATCCTTAGGTAATTTCATGCAGCCATTGATTTTAACTTTCTCCAGTATGTTGCTGGATTTTAAATCTAGAGTTCTACCAGACCTACCATATGCCCCCTGTACCATTTTCCCTGCACATTGGGCATATCCATCTAGATGCTCCAAAAAACTACAAAACAAAAAATAAAAACCCTGGAGTTTAAAATCTTGTCTTTAAAGTCTGTTACTTTGCCTGAATCTCCCAATTTAAAAATAATGATAATGTTTACCCAAGTAATTTCCTTCATTTTTTCCGGTCCAATAGATTATGGAATCCTATAAATTCTCCTTACCATTTCCCACTAAGTATTATCTGGCTTTCCTCCCCACATCTACTCCCCTGGTTCTGATTCTCTTTATTATAGGACTGGACTTCTTAATAGTTTTATTGCTATAATATAAAGCAATGTAGTATAACTGTAGAAAATCTTGGAAACAAAAAAAATCAAAGAAAAGAAATATAAAATTACTTATAATGTCCTTGTCCATAGAAAACTACCATGCATATTCAGTACATTTCCTTCTAGCCCTTTCTGTTGTTGCACATTAAAAATATTGGTTCTTCAGACTTGTGGTTGCCAGGGGAAAGTGGGGGTGGGGGACAGATGAATTGGGAGGAGTTTGGGATTAGCAGATGCAAACTATTATATATAGAATTGATAAACAACGAGATCCTACTGTAAAGCACAGGGAACTATATTCAATATCCTGTGATAAACCATAATGGAAAAGAATATGAAAAATAATTTATATATATGTGTAACTGAATCACTTTGCTGTACAGCAGAAATTAACACAACATTGTAAATCAACTCTACTTCAATAAAATAAATTTTAAAAATATATAGGTTCCTACTCTACATACTACATTATAATTTTCTTTTACTCAATGTCATTAAAAGTTTCCCACATAATGATATTTTTCTACTATATGATATCTAATGTCTGCTTGGGATTTCTGATCAGTCCTCTATTGTCAGATAAACAAAGTGTCGATTAATCTTACATGGATTTAAGTCAGAGTGCACACTTCTTATTGACTTCTTAGGATACATTTCCAAAGGAATAAGCAAATTTATGCTTTGTTTTTTAAAAATAAAATATTTTCTTATAATCAAATCAATAGGCATTGATTTTAACTAAATCAGAAAATATATACAATTGAAAAAAGAGAATAACCTATTGTCACAAAATCCAAGTAAAAGGTCACTTTGACTTTTCCTCCACTATACTTCTCTGAAACAGGTCATAAAAACCCCATGTGAGAGTCATATGCAAAACTTGGTAGATATAGTTTTGCAAACTTTGTCTACATCTGTATATATGACAAATGAAATCATTCTGTATATACTGTTGTTTAAAATTCTTTTTCACTTCTATATATAACTTCATTAAAAACATTAGTTTGTAGGATGATTCTTAATGGCTAAATCATACATAGTTGTGTGGCTATAGCTTATTCTTTAATAAACTCCTTACTGTTGAACATTAATGGTGTTTTCAAATTTGAACTGTTATAATTAATATTTTTAATACCTAGATCTTTGCAGAAAACTTTGTGCTTGTTTTCTTCATTATTTCTTTAACATGATTTCTGAAATTGGAATCACTAGGTCAAAAGGTAAAAATATTTTTTAAGACTTGTGATAAATATTTCCAATTTTACCTCCAAAATGTTTTAAATAATTTATTTCAGCAATACGAAGGACTATTTTTCTGTTCCCTTAACAAAACTGATTAATTTCCTTTCTTTTAGTTCTTTTTTCTTTTTTTAGCCAAACATACGGAATATTTCAGTAATTTTAAATATGAATTAATTTTTTACTAATTAGGTTGAACATTTTCCACATGGTAATTGGAAAATATTTCTTCTTTTGTTCTAATGTGTTATATTTATCCTTTAAAAAATTGTATTTGCAAGTGCTCTTGAAATATTAAATAAGTGCTATTAAAAATAATACAAATACTTTTTTCCAAGTTTGTCTTGATGGAGTTCAGGACACACAACCCCAAAATATGGCACCCTGGCATATTGAATATTTTAAGCTGAAGGAGTTGGAGAAAATGGCAGAAGCAGGAAGGACACTTTGCCATTTCCCCCATCATTCTCCACTGAAACAGGTCATAAAACCCTCATGTGAAAGTTTCCCTCAGTTTACTCCTCTTATCTTATACTCTTTAAGCTATCATATTTCTACACAACTGCCTGCTCTACATCAAATCTAGCAAAAAAAAATTTAGTTTCTTTCGTCTGTTTCTTTGGGTCTTCATTTTCTTATGAAAGCACCCATGTCATATAAAACTCATAAGAATAAATTTATATGCTATTCTTCTGTTAATTGGTCTTTGTTAAATTTTCAGACCCAACCAGGGACCCTAAGAGTGTCAAGGAAAACTTTTTTTCTCTCCTACAGTCTCAAGTTTCTTAATTCTGTTGATTGTGTTTGATAATGTAGATTAAGTAAATATATTATCAGTCAATTCAAATTTATTTTCATTTCTGTTTTCCTTTTTAAAAAATCCATAGGAAGTCTTCTTTCTACAAACTGAGATAGATAAATGCTCACATTTTAATTTTTGGCTTAAAATGTATAAAATATTCATAAAGTATTATAAGAATATAAAAGACTATGAATAGCCAGATATTTTACTTTATTTACAAGCTAACAAGTTAGCCTACCACAGTTTGATAGATAATGTCAGAGACACAAGACACCTTGGGTCAGAAATGAAAACACTATATGAATCACAGCAATGGCAGAAGCCAAGATATCAGCATTATTTTTGTGCCAGATATTTGAACCTTAATGCCCACAGGGCAACACAAAGAGAGGGAGATGATACCTATATATGCAGTTGGCTGCATTACTGGAAAAGAAATCTGAGTTTAGGGATTCTGAGTCTTTTATAATGGGCAGTAAATGGGCCTGTCCCTTGCTGTGGAGGCAGACATATATTCCAAGGCTATAAGCAAAACTCTCCTTTATAGAGGAGATACTATCTCTATATTCCAAGACTATTTGTTATACAAATATATTTTACAAGACAGTTTGGAACAAAGGTCAGCCGGAGGCTTGCTTGAAAGATGAGTTAAAATGAACGACCCATAGACAATTGTCTCCCAATGAAAGAAAGTGGTTAATAATCAGCAGAGACATAACAGCATGGAATGAATAATAAAATCCATTCCTCTACCTCTTTGTCCCCAGATATCAATCTTCAAACAAAATCATTTTGGTCATTTAGACTTTTAGTTTTTCTCATAGTTACTTCCATATTTCTAAATAATATCTTTATATTGTGTATTAATTATAATAGTGTAGGTTATGCTGCAGTTACAAACTGACAAATCCCAATAAATTAAAAAAAAAAGTCTGGGCATATCGTCTGTAAAGGAAGGCAGCTTTATTTTTTCCTTTCTAATATTTTTATGTCTTTTATTTCTTTTTGTTGCCTTATTAGTGACTATAACCTCCACTACAATGTTAAATAGATGTTAAATAGATGGGGTGAGAATGGATATCTTTGTTTTGTGCCCAAACACAGGATGGAAATGTTCAAGATATCAACATTTTTATACGAAGCAAGCTGTAGTGAATAGGCTTTAAATATGTCAAATGCTTTTCTGCATCTGTGGAGAAGATAGTATGATTGCTTTTCTTTGTTATTTTTTTTTAAACAATGGAGAATTATATTGATTTTCAAATGTGGAACCAACCTTACATTCCAGGGCTAAATCTTCATCTAAGTTTTTAATTTTATTTGAATGAAAAAATTATCTATAACATGTTATTTTAATCCATTTATTTTAATACTCATAATCTGTGCTTTCTCTATTGTTTTTCTGTTTATGTTTTATCATGTTTTTTCTTTTTCTGTCCCTCTCTGTATGTGTATGTGTGAGTTTATATTCGAAAAATATTTTTCACCTTTGTTAGGTTTGACAGATTTAGCAAATAGTATACAGAATGCTCGGTTAAATTTCGAATTTCAGATAAAAAATGAAATTTGTTTTAGTATAAGTATGACACATGTAAATTTTTCTTTCATCTTAGTGTAGTTTTCTCTTTCCACATTCAATATTTTGAATATATTCATCGAGTGTTTATCTAAAATTCATAGATAACTGGCCATCCCTGTATTTTATCTGGCAACCCTCTAGAGTTGTTTTGTGAGGCTTGGGTATAAGAGTGTCCTTACAGAGAAGTTTTATATTGGATACTATATTGATTGAGATGTATGGGATTCAAAAGTCCTGGTTTAGTTTTTAATCTTAGTTTCTTAGGTTGGGATTCCTGAACAAAGTTCCTCAAAAGAGGAACTCAAAGAAGTTCCTCTTTTCCAACTACATTTCCAGTTCTAGCCAGAATGGGATGGGTAAGAGTGTTTACTCCTTATTTTATTTTTCTTGCTATGTGTAGCTCACAGCCCTTGCAGTTGGGAGGAATACAAAGCATATTATATTGTCGCTTTCCTTACAAGCTCACTCAGTAGAATAAATGTACACATGTAATATGTTAGACAGAAATTTAGATCAATATTTGATTAGAGCCTAATTTTTTTTCTAACAATAACACTATATGAATTCTAGAATATTGAAAGATTCTTGTGGCCCAAAGTGAATGGACAAAGGCAGAGGGGTCATCTTATGGGTTTAACTGCTTCATGAAAGCTGAATTGATTTCAGGCTTGGTGGAGGTAGGTCCAGAGATGGGCTTAGTGTGAGCAAATCTTCAAAAATGGGAAATGGGCACGGCAGATTGGTAAGGAAAGAAGGAAAGGAACTAACAATTACAGATTTCCTATTATGTGCTGATGTCAATGCCAGGCACTTGATTCAAAACCACCACCATATTAGTATTAGTATTCCCATTTTACTGGATCGCAGTGAAGTTCGGTTATTTTTTTTTTGCCCAGGCATATCTGCTTATGACTCACAAAGGGTTATATAATCAGATAAATGGTTTGCCTTAACTACTGCCCAGTTTGTATGTGATTAGGTACTGGTTTTATTACTGGGTTTCTTCTTCAGAGCCATCTGAGTTGAGTTTTTCTGTTCACGGCAAAGTTCAGTAATCCCAATTTTGTGACACTTAAATAAGAGGGCACATAATTTAAAGTACGAAATATTACATGAGACATGTTGTATCCATTATATGAATATAAGATACCATCTGTGGCCTTGGGGAGTTTTGTGTTTCTTGGAGCAGTTAATGCTTCTTCTGTCATAATTGCATGGTCATCATGAGTCTGGCATCCCGGCATATGAATGGTGCCAAGTGTAGGAAATTAGAAATTGGTGCTGTGATGCTGAGGTGACATATCTCTACAGAACTAGGAGATAATAATGAGGTTCTTTATTTGAGTCACATTTATAGTTTTGGCAAAACTGGAAGGTTGTCACTTAATATGACCAGTAGCAAAGTAAGCATTGACCAATCTAAGCATGTGATATAATTATGCCTCCCATCAGGAGGAAGAAGTGAGGTGGAAGGAGAGTCAGCAGCTGGCTTGACTCCAGGCATCAGGGCAAGTCTAGATTAGTTGTCTTAACTGCAATAAGAGCCAGGACATTTTCCCTCAGTTGAAGAGTCAAGTGCAGGGTGGATGTCCTAGCTATTACTCATAGCCAAACCCATATGTGTGGAAACAAGCTAGGATAACAATGCCAGAATCACAAAACTATTTTTGGTATAAGCCAGGATTCAAACCAAAGTATATTTATGGTAGTGCCATACTTTTTTCATCCATTGTGCTTTCTGTGAGAAGAGCAGCCTGGCTGTCACAAAACAAGTTTGTTTGAGAATTTAAGGAGATAATGTAGGAAGGTTAAGCTAGGGCCAAATTAAGGAGATCTTAAAATGTTAAGTTGGAATTTCGTAGACCCCTCTCTTCTTATTGTGATGCTTCCAGTTTAATATCACATTGTTCTATTTCCCAAAATGCTTGATGATAAAAATCACATAGGGCGTTTGTTAAACAGATTTCCTGGCTCTTCCGAAAATTCTGATTTGGAGTGTATGGGGAGGACCGTGGAACCTAAATATTTAAAGTGAACTTTAAGTTACTCTTTGGAGAGTATGTTTGAACAACCTGTCAAGTGTCTCTCTTCCTAGTGGGAATATGCTCCAACTTTTATTTGGATAAGGAATCATTTATTGAGCAGTTCCTGAGAGGAAGGTGTTGTGGAGGTTCAGAGAGGAATAAAGTTGGATCCCTGCCTTTAAGTTTCCCTTAGTAATTGAAAGATATCTCTAGCATCTCTCTGAACTACTTGTAATTACTAGCCATCTTATTAAGAGATCTCCTTATGATTCGATTCTCTGGTTTTATGAAAAAATACATTTAAAAGTGTTGATTACTAAACACTTGGTTTAAAAAAATATTATGATGTCTTTTTTCTTGGCTTTGCCTGTTTTCTATATTTAATCTGGATTTACATTGTTCTGAATATAAAATTATTTTCATTAAATGTGTAATCATAATATTTATGCTTCTATGTTAGTTTTTGATTTGAGATACATAATTCTCTGAATTACTAAAGAAAGTCTTAATTTCACTCAGAAATGGAAAGTTTCTATTGCTTATCTTTGTAACCAAGCTACTTGATATTCAAAATCTCAGTTTGGGAAGTATTTTAAAAAGTGAGGAATATTTGAATTTTAAATGGAAAACCTTGGCACCAAAGCTCTTAACCCTTGATTATACAGAAAATATATAGCCCTCTTGTGTTTCCATGCTAGCCCAACCCTGTAAGTGTATCACAGCCTCAGGTTTCCACAGAATGCATTCATTGGGGAAATTCCCACTGAGCTAAAAGAGTCCCCAGATGGAATACAAATCACCATTAAGATTGTGTCCACACATGCAAAATTAAATGAAAAATTGTGGTAATTACATGAATATTCCAAGGCCCAAACAGCCTTGCTTGAAATAGTCAGATAATTGAGGCAATAAACATAGATTCTAGTAATTAGAAGAGACTCACAAATCCTCTAATCTGCTTCATTTCATAGAGGAAAAGCTGACAGCTCCCTTTTTTTAAAAACCATAAGCCAAAAATGTACCTTTGCCTGAATTTATGGCTACTTCATGCAAAACTTTATTTTTAACCTAAATTATCTGGATAAATTTCTCACGTTTTACTTCATTTTGTTTAAGGTCTTGGCCCTAACTCCCTCTTTTATATCTGACATCAACAGCTTCTCTTGGGTATCTGCAGCCTGAATTGGGAACACTGTTTTTCTATCTTGAGAAACTGTGAAGCTTAGATTGGGCACGACTGAATATAGTGTGTCATGTGATTCGGATCCCTGGGTGTTAAACATCTTACCTTTGAAACTTGTTATGTTCTCGGCATTCACCTTCACTCTCTTGATTTGAGCACCTTCCAGTTTATTCTTGACTACTGGTTTCTCTGTTCTAGTTAGTTCAGTCTAATATTCCTTTCTTTTTTCCTTCCAAAGGACAAGAACTAATGCTCTAATTTAGAGGACTCAAGTACCATTTTTTGCTCATTCTTCATCAGAGATTGCACTATTCAAGCACTTTGCTTTTTTTAGATGAATGCCCTAATTTGTTCCTGTTATACAGATGGAGAAATCTTAGTTCTACATTAAAAGGTCTCATCACCATCCTCAGACACCTTAGAATATGGAATAGAAAGAAAGTAGCATTATATGAACAAATAGTCTCTGACTTTATAAATGAAAGCCCATAAAAGAGGAGGTTGAAATTAGCTTTTTTTGAATAGATAATCATAGGCAACCTCCAAAGGTAACCTAAATCATACCTCTGTGTCCAAATATGGCTAAATATGAAATCACAATTTGCTAATTTTTTGCAAATAATGATATGAAGGAGTATTTGGAAAACAAAAGGTGCTTATAAGTAAATGCAGTCAATGTTTAAGGTACCCTTAGTAAACAGATAACCAAAGAAGTTCAGAAGCATGCAAAACATATTTTAAATTATTAAAATCTATTTTCTTGGCATCAAATTTAGCATGAGGATGAAATTTTTGTTTAGCATTAGAACATAATGTGAAAATTAGGACATGTTTGGCTAAAAACAAATTAAAATATATTTCACCTTATAACAAGCTAGGTTTGTTTCATTAAATCTAGATAGGAACTAAGAACATTTAGAGCTCTTCTCAGTAGTTTCCAGTCTTAGAGGCAGATCACTGAACGGCAATGAAGGACCAATTATACTTCACATGAGGGGAGGAAAACAGACAGGATAAAAATTTACTGCTCTTTTTTTTTTTTTTTTTTTTTTTTTTTGCGGTACGCAGGCCTCTCACTGTTGTGGCCTCTCCCGTTGCGGAGCAAGGCTCCGACGCACAGGCTCAGCAGCCATGGCTCACGAGACCAGCCGCTACACGGCATGTGGGATCTTCCCGGACCGGGGAACGAACCCGTGTCCCCTGCATCGGCAGGCAGACTCTCAACCACTGTGCCACCAGGGAAGCCCCTACTGCTCTTTTTTATTTGTTTAATACATGTTTAGAAGATGTGAGCTATTAAAATGAGATCTCTAATATTCATCAAGGTTTATTTTTCCCTTATTTCATTTTTAAGTTGGAACATATTTGACATAAAGCAAAATGTATAAGTTTGGGCAAATGCAGACATCCATGTAAGCCACATCTCTATCAAGGTATAGTATATTTTTATCACTCAAGAAAATCCTGATGTCTCCTTGCTAGTCAGTCCCCCTCCCCAGCCCAAATACTAAATTGCTGTTTTGATTTTTATCACCATAGTTTAGTTATCTGTTCTAAAATGTTCTATAAATGGAATTACATGGTACATACTCTTTTGTGTCTGGCTTCATCCAGTGGTTGTGAGCACCAACCTGTACATTTTTATTGCTGAGTAGTAGTCCATTGTTTGAATACACCACAATTTGTTTGTGATGGGCATTAAAAAACAACAACAACAACAACAAAAAAACCCTTTTGCTCTTATGAATGAAACCGCTATGATCATTTTTTATGTGCCTTGTTGGTTATGGATATTAGCTTTATTTCTTTGGGGTAAATTACTAGGAGTGTAATTACTAGGGTAGGTGCATTTTAACCATATAAAAAACTTTCAAATAGTTTTTTTAACGTGGTTGCATCATTTTACATGTCTACCAACAATATATGAGTTCCATTTCCTCTTCATTTGTCATTCTCAATATTTTAATAGCCATTCTAGTGAGTATATAGGGGTATCTTAGTGTGGTTTAAATTTGTATTCTCTGATGTGTAATAATGTTGAGGTTTTATTGTTTGCTTACTGAACTGTAAAGTGTTCAAGTATTTTATCCATTTTTTAATTGGTTTCTTTCTTTGTCTTTAATTATTATTAAGTTGTTGAAATTCTTTATATATTCTGGATAAGAGCCCTTTTCCAAATAACTTTCCTAATCTGTGACTTGCCATTTACTTTGATGAGCAGATTTTAACTTTTGGTGTAGTCAATTTCATCAGTTATTTTCTTTTATGGTTAGTATTTTCTGTGCTTTGTGTTAGAAAAAAACTTTGTATAGCCAAGGTTTTGAAGATATTTTCTTTTGTTTCCTTCCCCGAGGTATTAGGGTTTTAGCTTTTATATTTACATCTATATTTTCTATTGAATTAATAACTTGTGTGAGATGGGGTCATTTCATTTTTTTCCCAGCACTAATCGTCATAAAGTTTTCTTTCCCCATTAAATTGCTTTGGCACATTTGTCAAAAATCAAGTAGTCTCCTAAGTGTAGGTCCATTTCTAGAGTTTGTATTTGGTTCCTTTTATCTGTTCGTCTATCCATCTTTAGGCCAATACTACACTGATCTAATAACTATAGCTTTGTTTTAGTAAACACTGAAATCAGGTTTTGTAAATCCTCCAATTTATTCTTCTTTTTCAAGATTGATTTTTTTCCCTCTAGGTCCTTTACATTTCCATATATATTTTAGAAACAGTTTGTCAATTATGCAAAAAAGGCAAAGCAATCATGAATGAAAAAAAGGAAAACACTACTCCTTCTGCTATTATGAGTGATTCCCAGACTGTTTCCATTTTAATAGAAATTGGTCAGAAAAGTCAAAATTAGTCAGCATGGGTTTTTTTCCCTGTGTCTTTAATGAATGTTCTTACTAAAATTTTCTTGCCCAAAAGGAAAGAAAATTCTTGTAATAACTTCCTACAGCTTCCATATATAATCTAGAAAAATGGCCAGTTAATGAAAAAGAGTTCATTTAAACACTGATAATTGATTTGAAGTTAAAAACCTCCTGACACTACATCTATTTAGAACCACTGTTAGGTACGTTTCATTTTATATTTTAATTTTATCAAAGAAATTTTTTTCCTACTTGTAGGAAATAATCTTAAAAATAATTTGATATTTTTCAAAAATATCATTTGTAAAGGACTGTAAATTCAAATGTTGTTAGACTTAGTGTAGCTCTATATAACCAATATAAAACAAATTTAGGATAGCCCATACTGTAAGCTTTGACCAAGGTGTAAAGATTATTTTATCAATTTTTCTGTATTGTGTGACTATGCAGGTTTGCCTGGAAAAGCTTAAGTAGCAGGCACATTGGAACATCAATTTGGAATCCGATGAGCTTTATCTGTTCATGTTCTCATTCATAAGGACATGGGCTTGTAATAGTACACAGTTATATAAATAAAATCATTAAAATAGATTTTAGAGACTGTAACTTTCTTATTCACTGCTATATCTCACAGCACCAGACATAATAGGAGCATGATGAGTACTTGTGGAATGAAAATATGAAATACCTGTCTTTACTGTTAATGTTCAGAGCTTAATCATTACTTGAAACTTATGAAGTAGTAGTTGGCATTATTATTGTTGTTATTGCCATTATGTTAATCTTGTTCAACCTAATTTTTCACAGTTATCAGTACCCTGCAGAAATTTATGGTTTAACTTGGGAGAAGAGGCTTTGGAGGGCAGAAGAAGACATAGAATGAGGTCTGTATTGTCTGGTTCTGGATCAGTGTGTGACTAGGGGTAAATAATTTAACATGCTTGGATCTCTGTTTCTTCCCTTTATAACAAAATGTGTGGATGTCTTAGGTCATTTCTGGACTTAATATTTTATGGGACTGTGTTCTGGACCTATTATTTTATGTCTATAAATATTTATCTGGAATTCCTACAGGTGAACCATTGTAGTACCTCCATAGAACTGACTGACTTTGAGATTTATAATGAATAAAGGAGGAGGTGGACATTGACCATGATCATGCAAGCAGATTGCTTTTTTTTTTTTTTTTTAATGCGGTACGCGGGCCTCTCACCGCTGTGGCGTCTCCCGCTGCGGCCTCTCCCGCTGCAGAGCACAGGCTGCGGACCCGCAGGCTCAGCGGCCATGGCTCACGGGCCCAGCCGCTCCGCGGCATGTAGGATCTTCCCAGACCGGGGCATGAACCCGCGTCCCCTGCATCGGCAGGCGGACTCTCAACCACTGTGCCACCAGGGAAGCCCAAGCAGATTGCTTGTTAGTTGATATTTAGCGACCTTTAAAATTCCCTTAGTACTATTTGCTGCAGGTTGGAGTGCATGATGGAACTAACGACATGCATTTGTCATACCTGGAATGAATAGCAGTTCTCTGTCAAGTCTGAAAGTCAGTGAACTCACTTCAGGAGAAGCATGTGTGATTGCAGAGTAAACACTATCCTGGTTGGTGCTGATAGCGGCTTACCCTCTTGGAAGAACACAGTTGCACTGACTGTGAAGTTCTATAGAGAAACCGGAGCATTTGCTAGAGACCAGAGACGGAGAGTAGTGGCTGTGGAGTGTTCTTTACTACAATTTGATGAAAGTGAGGATTTTAACTGGATGAGGTGGTATTTAGCTACTAGGCACATTCTTTGCTAGTATTATTATTTCAGAGCTTTATTAAGTACCTTAATTAGGGCCATCAACAATCCTGTCACTGGAATAAAAATGCATGACAAAATGCTGATTTCAATTTTGTGTGTCCTATACTGAACATTGCTACTAATTTGATTTTTTTGTGCAAATTTCCTGGGGATTCCAATTAAAAAATGTTTCTAAGACCCAACATTTTTGGAGATCTTTTCTTGCACTTGCCTAATTATTTTATATACATTAACTCATTGAGTTCTCATAACATTGATACAAGTTAGGTAAGAACTGAGGAAGTTTAGAGGAAGTAACTTATTCAAGGTCTCACAGAGGAGTACACTGATTTCCTACCCAAAGACCTATGAGTCCAGAATCTGAGTTATAAATTACTAAGTTTCGTTTCTCTCTGTGGCTTCCTTCCATATGGTGCCCTTGTTTGAGGCATATAACATGTGTGATTATAGCAGTTGCTCATGTGTGACATTCTGTGTCCCCACCTGGTTTCTGTGCAGCTGAGGTTATAAAGTGCCATTGCTAGTGTTGCACTTCAGGTTTGCACCACTGAGTCCCTCTGCTTTTCTGCTGAGGGTGCTCTCGAAGGCAGAAGTGGCTGTTCAACCCATAGGTAGGTCCAATTCAGAAGTATGGGGCAGATGATGCCAGTGGGAGCAACTCTCCACCAATGGTACAGAAGTCAGTGGATAAATTCATTAGCCTCCTTAGCTTCTTGTGGGACAATTCTGAAACATGCTAGTCCTGGTGTCTTTGAAGGAACCCAACAGGATTGAGCCCTATATTTGTTCACATTGCTAACCAGCCCACTAAAAGTTCCCTTTACTAGCTCTTCTCCTTTCCCTGCCTCTCTCTCCCCATTTCCTCACTTTTCCTTCCTGGGAATTTCTCCCAAATAAATGACTTATATCCATGCCCTTGTCACAGGAGAGTGTTTTCAGGGGAATACAAACTAGGACAGTGGTTATTATGTTTTATGAGTGCTTGGGTATTAACTCTTGTAATATATATTCTAAGTAATAATCACTCTCTACTATTTACACTTAGTTATGAAAACCTATCAATTTTTCCTTCCAAATGTCAATTTTCTATTCCTACAACCTACCTCATAGCCCAGGCCTTTATCATATTGTCCCTGAGGTATGAGGTTAAGCTTCTAGTTAGCATACCCTCTTCTATCATCTAAGACTTCCTGCATGCTGATAACACGTAAATTTTCCTCCACTGTCGGTTTCATCTGTCACCCCCTGCTCAAAACCCTACAGTTACTCTGAACAATTTATCACATCAAGTCTAAATCCCTCTGCCTAACTTAAGATGCACTTCCTTTACAAATTCTCCAACACTGATAAATTCTATCGATTTCTCATGTCTCTGATTTCTTAGAACACCTATAATCTTGCCACAGAATTGAACACATATTTATTATCTTACATTATTCTCACATTTTCATATGTTACCTTAGTCCACTAAACTACAGGGTCCTTGAGGCCACAAGCTATGCCTTGTGGTTATTCTGCATTTTTCACAACCTAGCATAGTCACAGGCACAAAAGTACTAGTCAATAAATACTTTTCCATGTAATGATAATTCATTCTTGGAGACTTCCTAATGGGGGAAATTCATATGTGATTTTTCAGGTATATTTTCTGAAAAAGACAAATTTTGGGAGGGATTTTTAATTGCCCAAATCCTCAAATAAGCAACAAATAAAAACCAGTTTTTTTAACTTGTGGTTCTAGAAAATGATTGTTACTGTTCTAAGTGGCAAAAGTCAGCTACAAAAAAGTGCAAGATTTGCATGTGTTTTTAAATCTAGAGTATTGTTAAATATTTAACCACAAGGCAGTGATAGACAGGAAAATGAAAGCTTTCTTATGGACCGCTTGATAATGTTTACACCTGGCAGGAAATTATTTTTCGCCAGGATGTCACTATTATTTTGTCTCATTTTAAAGACATCTCTCAGTAAGTCTGAGGAACCCCATCTTGAATAATATAAGAGATTCTGGAGAAGGAATGATTTCACATTTTTAAACATCTTCTCCAATATTCTCAAAGACACATTTTCTTTTGGTTTAATTTTTTTCAAATGTAAGCTCTTTTAGGGGTTTATGTCTTTCTAGAAGCACATAAGATGTGAAAAATTCTATAACTCATCCTATTTAATATACTACTTTGCTATATACAAGGGAGGTGTGTGTGTGTGTGTGTGTGTGTGTGTGTGTGTGTGTATTTTCAGAAAGTAGATGGGGAAATACTTCCATAAAGTGTCCAAAACCTGAAACCAAAAGATTTAATTCCCTTGGGAGTCTGTCCAGGTGTTTTTCCAGGCTGAATCTTTATAATTACTTAAGTATGTTCCATAGCAAAGGTCCTAATAGAAGCATCTAAATCTTACTGTACAACCTCAGGTACAAAGATATTCTCTTAAAAACTTGATTGCTTTTCTATGGAAGCAGTTAGCTTTGATTTATATCACTTCTGAAAGGAGCTTCGCTGAGGCTTTGAGTAATCCAATAAGGATCATATAATATACTCCCCTTTACATCTCATACAGTCAATGTGTATGGAGCTCTTTGTTTATGATTCAGGAAATGGGCTAAAAGCTTCCTAGGTTCCTCTCTGCTCACAAAATTTGTTCTGGGGGAAGTAATGGCCTTTTGCATTTTAATAAGCAGTAAATCTCAAGTATTGCAATGCTCTAGTAACAAACTATCTTTGGCAGTGTGGGCCTTCCTCTGTTTTTGGAGCTTGTTCTTATTCAGCAGTTTGGATATGAAGTGAATTCTTATCTCATCACTGTGTTCTCATTTGGAGACACTGCACTGGAGAATGCCGCCCACATTTCTTTCTGAAAATAGTCTGAGCCTCTTTCCTGAGTGCCTAAGGGGGATATGAAAAATTAAGGGACGCCTTATGAATGGCCAAAAGTTTCATCAAAGTTATTTATATAACTTCATCTAAAAAACAATTGTTTTGCCTTTTAAATATTGATTTCTTAAATATTTGTAGTTCATCTAGTATTCAATGTAATGTTGTAGATCCTGGGGAAGATATAGATATGAATATGATAAAATCCTGGCTTACAACTGCCTCAGAAAACTTTCATGTGAATGAACTATGTGGAGTCTTCCCAGACTGGACTCTTTTTGATTGTTGTGACATGGATGCCCTACTAAGTAGGTTCCTTCGAGAATTTACTTCTCTTAAGTAGACTGTCTCCTAAGAAGACCTGATATATAAAAGCCTAGCTATGTAAACCTGTTCTCTTTGAACAAACAAGGGTGTAGTTTCCATACTTAGAAATTTCTAACAGGAGTTCTCATCAGGATAGGGTTGTTTTCACCTGGCTTTTTGGCTATATGCATATGACTCGACATGCCTACATCAGAATAATGTAAAGGTCTTAATTGTTTAATTTGATCTGATCAATCGCTTAATAATCACTTATGTTGTGGTTAATTTGATATCTTCATGTAAATGTGTCCCTAAATTCTGATTTAATGACTAGCTTAGTTTCTTTATAGCAAAACTTTCTCTAATATAATGTGATTAAGCTTGCTTTTAAAAATTTTACTTCATGAACACTTAGGCAGCTTAAGACTGTACAATGTGATGATGATTTAAGATACAGCTAAAATATTCACAGAATATTCACATAATAAGAAAGGATACATGAACAGGTACTTTCTAGATATATTAAGAGAGTTGAATAATCCTCCTAGGTTCAATACCTTCATAAGTACACAGAATTCGGAACTGTAAGAAATCTTTTAACTCTAGTCTTAATTCCTTCTTTTATAAATAAGATGGAGGCTCTTAGAAGCAAAATGATATATCCAAGACAGAATCAGAGCTGGAATATTAGCACTGGACTTTAAATTTAGTTCAAAATGAATTTACTAAATTCATTATTGTATTTATATTAGGTGCTTACATTTTATTTCTGTGAGATGTTTTCTTCTAAATATTAATATGTTGGAATTGATACATACTATAAACAGTAAAAGATTTCCCCTCCTGACCTCCTTCCTTCCACAAGTATTTTTTGATACTTGCCAAATATAAGTCTAGGTAAGTGACACAGCTGTGAACAAAAGACAGATGAAGTCTCAGTGCCATGAAACCTAAATTCTGGTAGGGGAGACAGACAACAAACAAACAAAAAATGACCAAGAGAAATAAGGAATAGTTACAAATGCAATGCAGAAATTTAAATTAGGTCATATAAAGGGAGTGCCTGGGTGGTGATTTTAGACTCAGTGGTCTAGGAAGATGACTGTCTTAGCCAGCTTGGGCTGCTACAACAAATTATCATAAACTGGGGGGCTTAAACAACAGATATTTATTTCTCACAGTTCTGGAGGTTGGGAAGTCCAAGAACAAAGTACCAGCAGTTTCAGTGTCTGGTGAGAACACTTTTCCTGGTTTGCAGATGTTGCATTCTTAGTGTATCCTCGCATGGTGGAGAGAGATCATCTCTCTGCCTTTTTATAAGAGCACTAATCCCTTCATGAGAGCTCCACTCATGACCTAATTAGCTCCCAAAGCCTCCACCTCCAAATACCATCACATTGGAGATTAGGGCTTCCACATATGAATATTGCAGGGATACAAATATTCAGACTATAGCAATGACATTTACACTGAGATATAAGTGAAAAGGAACTATACAGACACACTGGGATAGAACAACCCATGGAGAAGGAAGAGCAAGGACAAAGACTTTGTTTTGGGAACACAACTGGCATATTCAGGAAATAGGGGGGAAAACTAGTTTGTCTAGAGTAGCATTGTCCAGTAGAACTTTCTGAGATTATAGAAATCTCTGAGGTGTCCAGTATGGTAGCTACTAACCACTTATGATTGTTAGACACTTGGAATGTAACTAGAGTAAATGAGGAACTGAGTTTTTAATTTTATTTAAGTTTAATGGATTTGAACTGAAGTTGAAATAGCCACATGTGACTAGTGGTTACAGCATTGAACAGCACAGGTCTAAAGTGTAGTAAGAGGTGAGCAGTATGGTGAGTCTGAGGCCACGGGCCAGAGGGATAGGTAGAGACTAGATCATGTAGGGCTTCATAAGACAAAGAAAGAAACTTGGTTGTTATTCAAAGTGGCTATGGAATTATTGGGATCTTTTAAGCAAGGCAGTGGCATGATCTGATTTTTTTCTTAAAAATACTATTTTGGCTGCTGGGTAAATGGAACATAGGCAGCAAGAATAGAAAAAGGGGGCTGTTAGAATGTCATTGTACCAATCCATGGGAAAGATGACAGTGGCTTGGGTTAGAACTGGACCCTTTCAGAAGTATCTTTCTAAATGTGGAATTTTAGTATTTGATGATGGACTAGATGAAGGAGAGAGAAGGATAACAGGAAAGAATCAAGGAAAACATGTAAATTTTTATTTCAGCAATTGAGTGAACAGTGGTGCCATTCACTATGTGGGGATGATTAGGAGAAGAGCAAGTATTTGGGGATAAGTAAGTTTTATTTATTTATTCTTGAATTTATATACTTTTGGCCATATTAAGTTTGAGATACATCTGATACATCTAAGCAGATATGAATATAGTATTATTCTAGTCTGGAGGTCCAAAGACGGAATAGGGCTGGAGATGAGATATAAGGGATCATTTTATACACACACACACACACACACACACATATATAAAACGGAGCAGATAAATGGCAAATGGAATTTTAAAAAACATGAATGTAGAACATTTATTATAGCAAGACATAAAACAAATATAACTTTAAATGTTCATAACCACACTAGGCATTATCATGACTGATGGTGTTATCTAGCTTGCTCAAATTTGGGGGAATAGTTATATATAATTCTTGAAATTCACTGACCATTTTTGTAAAATCATTATGAATTGGGAAGTTTGAGTATGGTATTGAAAAGCATGTACATGTTTTTCTTAAGCATATATAAATATATATAATGTGTGTGTATATGTATACACACACACTCATAAAATCTGAGCAAAACAGAGAAAAGTAATGGAACTGCTCTTTTCAGCATAGCTGCTGGACCAAGTATTTTTTGCAAGTCAAAAAAAAAAAAAAAACCAAAACACAATAGCACTTATTATTTGTATTTACCACATCAATGAAGAAAGTACCTAATCAGAAATATGGTGCTCTGGTATCATGCTCCCTGACTTCAGATTATACTAGAAAGCTACAGTAATCATACCAGTCTGATACTGGCACAAAAACAGACACATAGATCAATGGAACAGAATAGAAAGCCCAGAAATAAACTAACATACCTATGTCAATTAATCTATGACAAAGGAGGCAAGAATATACAATGGAGAAAGACAGTCTCTTCAATAGTCATGCTGGGAAAACTGGGCAGTTACACATAAGAAAACAGAATTAAAATACTTTCTCACACCATGTACAAAAATAAATTGAAAAGGGATTAAAGATCTAACTGTAAGACTGGAAACCATAAAACTCCTAGAAGAAAGCATAGGCAGAACACTCTTTGACATAAATTGTAGCAACATTTTTTTGCATCTGTATCCTATAGCAAAAGAAATGAAAGCAAAAATAAACAAATGGGGCCTAATTAAACTTAAAAGCATTTGCACAACAAAGGAGACCACTGCCAAAAAAAAAAAAAAAGACAACCTACTGAATGGGAGAAAATATTTACAAATGATATGACTGACAAGGGGTTAATATCCAAAATATATAAACAGCTCATATAACTCAATATCAAAAAAACAAACAACCAATTAAAAAATGGGCAGAAGGCCTGAATAGACATTTTTCCAAAGAAGTTACACAAATGGTCAATAGGCATATGAAAAGGTGCTCAACATTGCTAATCATGAGAGAAATACAAATTAAAACCACAATGAGATATCACCTCACACCTGTCAGAATGGCTAGCATCAAAAAGTCTACACATAACAAATGTTGGCAAGGATATGGAGAAAAGGGAGCCCTAGTAAGATGTTGATGGGAATGTAAATTGGTGCAGCCAGTATAGAAAACAGAATGGAGGTTCTTCAGAAAACAAAAAATAAAACTGCTGTATGATCCAGCAATTCCACTCCTCACTATATATCTGAAGAAAATGAAAACATTAATTCAAAAAGATGCATGCACCCCAATGTTCATAGCAGCATTGTTTACAACAGCCAAGATATGGAAACAACCTCAGTGTCCATCAACAGATGAATGGATACATACAATGGAATATTACTCAGTAATAAAAAAGAATAAAATTCTGCCATTTGCAAAAACATGGATGGACTTGGATGGTATTATGCTTAGTGAAATAAGTCAGAGAAAGACAAATACTGTTTGTTATCACTTATATATGGAATCTAAAAACTAAAACAAACAACTGAATATAATGAAACAGAAACATTCTCACAGATATAGAGAACAAACTAGTGGTTACCAGTGGGGAGAGGGAAAGGGAAGGGGCAAGGTAGGGGTAAGGGACAAACTATTATGTATAAAATAAATAGGCAACAAGGATATAATGTGCAGCACAGGGAACACAGCCAATATTTTATAATAACTTTAAATGGACTATAATCCATAAAAATATTGAATCACTATGTCATACACCTGAAACTAATACAATATTTTAAATCGACTCTACTTCAATAAAAAACAAAGTAAAAATATTAATTGAAAACACACACACACAAAGAAATATGGTGCGCTGTATATAGCTGGAGATTTTTAAGGATCAGCCAACAAATTTTCCCCAGATATTGTGGTGGCACATGTGGAGGCAGGACATTGGACTTTCTGTATCATTCTCTGCCTTCTTCTTCTCCCTCTCAATTCCTCTGTCCACTTCCTGCATATAGGTAGTGTATTTGTGTGGTACTTGGAAGACATGAGGTCTTCTAGAGAGATGCCACAGCTCTATATTGGTGATGGCCAGTGAGGATGTCCTAGAGACTTTGTAAGTAGCCACCATTATTTTTTATCTGGACTACTGTGGTGACATCTTCATTCTTCCCAAGATGTGATATCTTGTAAGCAGAGCAATGAACTCTTCTCCCTATATAAGTCATTATCACCAGTCCTACTTTTGCTAAACACTAGAAACCATTCTGGCACCAGCACAAGGCTTTGGTGTGACTGAATTACTATCAACAAAAATTTGAAGATGAATAAAGGAATGTTACATTTTAACATTACATCACAAATTAGCTTTCTATGTTCTTACAAAGACCATTAGGTCCTCCGTCGATAGAATCTGGGACTTTCATTAGGTGGTCTGCTGCATTTCTATTGCTTTAAGAATCAGAATGTGTGTTAATGGGATTACCAGAGGGGAAGGAATGAACTGCAGGAAGTAGGAAGAAAGGGGGAAAGTCAGAGAATGAAGGAATATCTATTTGGGACATCTTGGAAGGCTTAGGGAGTATTCACATAGGACATTAAATCCAACATTCCTGATGGTGAGGTCCTCTTTTATTGGTAAAATGAAAAAGAACACATCTCTCATCTAGATTCTCTCTGGCTTTGGAGCAACTAGCTAAACTTTTAACTAAAGAACTGCTTAGGGCTTCCCTGGTGGAGCAGTGGTTGAGAGTCCACCTGCCGATGCAGGGGACACGGGTTCGTGCCCCGCTCCGGGAAGATTCCACATGCCGCGGAGCGGCTGGGCCCGTGAGCCATGGCCGCTGAACCTGCACGTCCAGAGCCTGTGCTCCGCAACAGGAGAGGCCACAACAGTGAGAGGCCCATGTACCGCAAAAAAAAAAAAAAAAAAAAAAAAAGCTGTCAGCAGTGGTAAACTGAGGCCATCTAGATGATGATATGGCAGGAAAAACAAAACAGTAGCCTCTGAATTTCCCTTGAATAGAGGTAGCAGAAAACCACAGTACGACAACAGAATTAGGTATTCGTATGGTGTACACGTTCAAATTCATCCACTTTTCTTCTCTGCCATCACTCCAGCTCAGCAATCATCATTTTCTCTCTCTCTCTCTCTCTCTCTCTCTCATTATTGAAGCAACTTCATAACTGCTTGTCTCACCTCCACTCATAGCTCTCTTCTCGCTCATTCCTCCTTTAACAAAACAAAGCGATCTTTGAAAAAGCAAATCTACCGTTGCAGTTCACCTAATAAATCCTTCAAAAATTAACAATTGCAAATTAAATAAAATGAAAACTTGTTTCAAAAGTCTTCAAATTCACATCTTGTCACTGTCCAACCTACTTGCTTGAGTTCAGTCATCCTGAACCTCATTCAGGTCCTACCACTCCCAGGGCTCTTTCCTGATGTGTGGCCCTCACTCCTGCTGTTCCTTCTTCCAAATATCAACTCCACAGACAGACAAATTACCTATCTACAGTAAGTTTTCTCCACTCACACCCTGTTTTACTTTATACTGCTCCCTATTCACATGTTTCATAATCCTCCTTTATAGTCAGTATTATTTGCTCTACCACTTGTGTTTCTCTCCTCCACCAGACAGTATAGTTTGTAAGCTCAGTATGGGTAGGGACAATGGTTGTTTTCTTCCCAACCATATCTTGATGTCTAGCACTGCCCTTGGCATCAAGTGCATAGTCAATAAATGCTAGCTGAATGAATGCATAAATCAAGCATTTTGTTTTAAAAGAAGGTATCGTAATTCATAAAAAAAAAATTACCTTATGTCCTAGAAGAGAGAAACTTCACCGGACTAGTGACTCTCAAACTTTAGTGAGCCCAGAATCTCCTGAGGGATTGTTGAAACCCACCCCTGAGTGCTAGGCCCTATCCTCTGTGTGTCTGATGCACTAGGTCTGGGGTGTAGGATTTGCATTTTTAACAACTTCCCTGGAAATGCTGATGCTATTGATCTGAGGATGATGCTTTGAGAACCACTGCCCTAGGATAATTCCTCTCACCTCAGTATTCATGCACATTCAGTTATGATGCACTGGGTCTATCATCCAAATTCTGTTATATAATGAAAATGGGTGTGACTCTAAATCACTCCTATAAATGTATCGAGTATTCTACAACTCCTTTTATACAGTGTTTTCCTCAAGCAGTTCTTGAATTTTAAGATTATGCGAATATTCTTTTTTTAAAATACATTCACTTTATATATATATACATTTATTTTTATATTTGGCTGTGTTGGGTCTCCATTGTTGCGCATGGGCTTTCTCTAGTTGTGGCAAGCAGGGGTACTCTTCATTGCGGTGTGCGGGCTTCTCATTGTGGTGGCTTCTCTTGTTGCAGAGCACGGGCTCTAGGCGTGCAGGCTCAGTAGTTGTGGCACATGGGCTTAGTTGCACTGCGGTGTGTGGGATCTTCCCGGACCAGGGCTCAAACCCGTGTCCCCAGCATTGGCAGATGGATTCTTAACCACTGCTCCACCAGGGAAGTCCTGGGTTTGCTTTTGAATGAGAAACTACTCTTTGTTCAGTGGGTCTCAAACTTCAACATCAGAATCTGCTGGAAAGCTTGTGGACATACAGATTTCTGGGCCCCATCCTCAGTTTCCAATTTAGTAGATCTGGATGGGGTCCCAAAGTTGGATTTCTTATGTGTGCCCAGGTGGTGGTGGTGCTGCTGGGAAATCTTGAGAGCCCTGTTCTAGGCTCGATTTGGGTAATTCTAGGGGGTCCTTCAGATGTGAGAAGATCCTATTTATCCTGTTTATCTATGGTTAAGGAGAGAAAGAAGGTAGTTTGTCTGGAAATGTGTAAGTTTGGTATTCTAAAAAGCAATGGATTGTTTTATCTTATTCTTCCAGAAGCAAACCTTAACAAATGTCTTTCCTATCCTAGCATCTGCTGAGTCCAGATCTGACTTCTGGAAGTTGTGCTTGATCAGTATGTGCACTTAGGATCTCCTGCATATATGAGAACAGTTTTCTGCCTCACTGGATTCTCTTTGTATTGTGGCAAAACAGTAATTGTTCTAATCTCATTCATTTCATTGTTTGTAGAATTTCAAGGTATTTCTCCTGTTTAACAACTTATGGTTTTATTTTAATATGTTAGAAAGTGTATGTATAAACAAATCATAAGGAGAATTTTTGTCTGGGAGATTTATTGTGGCTAGCAGATCATTTAGGCACATTGGTCCACAGTTAATTGGTAAATTGTCTTAGAACTAATAAGATTGATTGACTTAAGTGTATTAAGTGTAAACTTATCTTAGGACTAAGACCAAATGGAAAAGCTTATTTCAGTGAAGAAGAAAAGAAGAAAATTAAGAAAACAGCAACAATGAAAATTGTCAACCCTTAATTTGTGTCAAAAGCTTTCTACACTTGAAACCTGTCTAGAGCTTTACTTTGTTGTGATACTTGGCAGTGCAAGTGCTACTTTAATTACTTTCATTATTAGTGGCCTATATCTCAGGTACTCCTTTCCTAAGTAAAATGTTCCCTGTGGTTATCTTAAAATTATCTCTTGATAATTTTTTTCTTGACATTATTTCGTGCAAACTGTATTTTGTGAAATTTTTGGTGTAAACGGATGTCATTTTTCTTCCTAGGCAGTGGAATGGGTAGGCAGCAGAATGGGTAGGCAGCTGTCTTTCTCTACAACAAAGGATTGAGGAAAAATATCACCCAGTAGAATATCCAAATGGTGTGTAGATTATATTCAGGGTTTATTCTTGTAGAGCTTGTATTGATTCAGGCATATTCATGGACAATCAGTGATTTTCCATAGTTTAGTTTTTCTTTAATTTATTACAGCATTGCTCTTTTTAAAAATTTATTTATTTATTTATTTATTTATGGCTATGTTGGGTCTTCATTGCTGCATGCGGGCTTTCTCTAGTTGCGGCAAGCAGGGGTTACTCTTCGTTGCGGTGTGCAGGCTTCTCATCGTGGTGGCTTCTCTTGTTGTGGAGCATGGGCTCTAGGCGCGCTGGCTTCAGTAGTTGTGGTATGCAGGCTCAGCTGTTGTGGCTTGCCGGCTCTAGAGCTCAGGCTCAGTAGTTGTGGTGCACGGGCATATTTGCTCCGTGGCATGTGGGATCTTCCCAGACCAGGGCTCAAACCGTGTCCCCTGAGTTGGCAGGTGGATTCTTAACCTCTGCGCCACCATGGAAGTCCCTAGCATTGCTTTTTTAAGTTACATTTTTGTTACTTGTGGATATACATATACCTGAAATAAAATACACAGAGTCTGCAGAGCGCATGTCTCACTAAAAGAAAGTTTAGTTTCATCATCGGCTAAGGAAAATGCAGGTTTGTGCTCTGGCTGATTTCATCAATTGGTAATCTGATTATTAAAAGTCATATTGACTAGCTTCCTCTGGGCCAAATTTTCCTGAAATGTTCAGAAAATTGCTTCTACTCTTCTTTTTATGTCTTAATTAATAACATTGTTTCAAAAAACATTTCTGTAATTGTTTTCCATTCCCACTTTATGATAACTGAGTCAAAAGACATAGCTACTCCTGGAAATGAAGTTGAACCTAAGACGAGCTTGAGGTCTGTGCTACATATTTCTTGTCATTTATTTGCAAAACATTCAAAGTATACTTCTCAGAAATATTAGAAATGTTGGTCAGAGACAAGATATTGAAATGTAACTAAACCGCCTCTGTCTCTGAAGAAACAAACAAAAGTTTGGGTGTCAATAATTACCCTTATGAAATGCCTGAGGTTATTGCAGACTAGACTAGTTCTGCAAACTACAGAAAAAAAGATCTTCACTCCTAGCTGTAGGGAGCTTCTTTAAACATAGCCCAGCTGACTAGATAATAGAGAATTCAGCACTAAAGTAAGTAATTTTTCTCCCTCTCAAAAAAAAAAAAAAAGTCAGCTAACAGTTTGTTCCAAATCAACCAGTTAGGTAACCAAGAGCCTCACCATGTTTTTTAAGCTAGGGATAAGAAAATAAATTGTAGAAATATTATAAAAATTTCAAATAAATCATATGCTTTACACTAAAATAAAACCTAAATATGCATACTTTGTATATATAATTTTGTCTTATAAGTTCATTGTGGATTATTTTTCTTCAGTTATTATAATGATAGGTTGTTCACAGTGATGAAACTTTTGCTTACAGACTATTTGCCAATCTAAACAAAATCTTAGGATCTATGGAAACAAGACAGGACACTCAGGGAAAATTGTTCCTTTTGTCTCCTAGGTAATAGCAGGGCTTAACATATGTTTCGGTGGAAAGTTTGAGTAGCTTGTCCATTAAATTGCAAAATCTGCTTATAGTTTCCCTTGTGTACGATGACATTCCCTTCATAGACTACCAGGGATCATTTCTTCCTTTTCTCTTACTGACTGATTGACTGTTGATTGCTCTGAGCTAGTTATCACCATACTAAGGAGAGAACAGCTTGTCTTAAGTTCCACTGATAAATTTATTTTTCTTATAACAGTCCTTTGAAAGAAGTATGAAGATGAGGCATTTTAGAATGACAAGTGCTAGTCATATAGTCATGTGTGATCACTTGTCTTACCTTTTGCAATTCTCAACTTGCTCACTTTAATGGTGGGTTGCCAGAATTATGAAAACGTCTTCTTAAGTACTCCCAGGTTAGATTAATTTCCACAGTTTCACCTGTTGAGCTGATTTTTTAGAGCAATTTCTGAACAAATCTGGGAAATTAGAAACATTGAAAGACAATATAATTTAAGGAATGTTATTTTATTATTTTTTAAACATCTTTATAGGAGTATAATTGCTTTACAATGGTGTGTTAGTTTCTGCTTTATAACAAAGTGAATCAGCTATACATATACATATATCCCCATATCTCCTCCCTCTTGCATCTCCCTCCCACCCTCCCTGTCCCATCCCTCTAGGTGGTCACAAAGCACCAAGCTGATCTCACTGTGCTGTGCGGCTGCTTCCCAATAGATATCTATTTTACATTTGGTAGTATATATAAGTATATGCCACTCTCTCACTTCATCCCAGCTTACCCTTCCCCCTGACCATGTCCTCAAGTCCATTCTCTAGGGCTGCGTCTTTATTCCTGTACTGCCCCTAGGTTCTTAAGAACTATTTTTTTTCTTAGATTCCATATGTTTGTGGAATGTAGCATATGGTATTTATTTTTCTCTTTCTAACTTACTTCACTGTGTATGACAGTCTCTAGGTCCATCCACCTCACTACAAATAACTCAATTTCGTTTCTTTTTATGGCTGAGTAATATTCCATTGTATATATGTGCCACATCTTCTTTATCCATTCATCTGTCAATGGACACTTAGGTTGCTTCCATGTCCTGGATATGGTAAATAGACCTGCAATGAACATTGTGGTGCATGACTCTTTTTGAATTATGGTTTTCGCAGGTTATATGCCCAATAGTGGGATTGCTGGGTCATAAGGTAGTTCTTTTTTTTTTTTTTTTTTTTCCATAAGGTAGTTCTATTTTTAGTTTTTTAAGTAACCACCATACTGTTCTCTATAGTGGCTGTATCAATTCACATTCCCACCAACAGTGCAAGAGGCTTCCCTTTTCTCCACACCCTCTCTAGCATTTATTATTTGTAGATTTTTTGATGATGGCCATTCTGATTGGTGTGAGGTGATACCTCATTGTAGTTTTGATTTGCATTTCTCTAATGATTAGTGATGCTGAGCATCCTTTCATGTGTTTGTTGCCAATCTGTATATCTCCCTGGGAGAAATGTCTACATAGGTCTTCTGCCCATTTTTGGATTGGGTTGTTTTTGATATTGAGCTGCATGAGCTGCTTGTAAATTTTGGAGATTGGTCTTTTGTCAGTTGCTTCATTTGCAAATATTTTCTCCCATTCTGAGGGTTGTCTTTTCATGTTGTTTATGGTTTCCCTTGCTGTGCAAAAGCTTTTGTGTTTCATTAGGTCCCATTTGTTTACTTTTGTTTTTATTTCCATTTCTCTAGGAGGTGGGTCAAAAAGGATCTTGCTGTGATTTATGTCATAGAGTGTTCTGCTTATATTTTCCTCTAAGAGTTTTATAGTGTCTGGTCTTACATTTAGGTCTTTAATCCATTTTGAGTTTATTTTTGTTTATGGTTGTAGGGAGTGTTCTAATTTCATTCTTTTACATGTAGCTGTCCAGTTTTACCAACAGCACTTACTGAAGAGGCCGTCTTTTCTCCATTATATATGGCTTTTCTCCTTCAGTTTGTTAATGTGGTTTATCACATTGATTGATTTGTGTATATTAAAGGATCCTTGCATTCCTGGGATAAACCCCACTTGATCATGGTATATGATCCTTTTAATGTGCTGTTGGATTCTGGTTGCTAGTATTTTGTTGAGGATTTTTGCATCTATGTTCATCAGAGATATTGGCCTGTAGTGTCTTTTTTTTGTGACATCTTTGTCTGGTTTTGGTATCAGAGTGATGGTGGCCTCGTAGAGTGAGTTTGGGAGTGTTCCTCCCTCTCCTATATTTTGGAAGAGTTTGAGAAGGATAGGTGTTAGTTCTCTAAATGTTTCATAGAATTCGGCTGTGAGGCCATCTGGTTTGGGGCTATTGTTTGTTGGAAGATTTTAAATCACAGTCTCAATTTCAGTGCTTGTGATTGGTCTGTTTATATTCTCCATTTCTTTCTGGTTAGGACTCGGAAGGTTGTGCTTTTCTAAGAACTTGTCCATTTCTTCCAGGTTGTCCATTTTATTGGCATACAGTTTCTTGTAGTAATCTCTCATGATCCTTTGTATTTCTGCAGTGTCAATTGTTACTTCTCCTTTTTCATTTCTAATTCTATTGCCTTGAGTCTTCTCCCTCTTTTTCCTGAAGAGTCTGGCTAATGGTTTATCAATTTTATTTATCTTCTCAAAGAACAAGCTTTTAGTTTTATTGATCTTTGCTATCATTTCCTTCATTTCTTTTCCATTTACTTCTGATCTGATCTTTATGATTTCTTTCCTTCTGCTAACTTTAGGGTTTTTTTTTATTCTTCTTTCTCTAATTGCTTTAGGTGTAAGGTTAGGTTGTTTGAGATGTTTCTTATTTCTTAAGGTAGGATTGTATTGCTATAAACCTCCCTCTTAGAGCTGCTTTTGGTGCATCCCATAGGTTTTGGGTCCTTGTGCTTTCATTATCATTTGTTTCCAGGTATTTTTTGATTTCCTCTTTGATTTCTTCAGTGATCTCTTGGTTATTTAGTAGTGTATTGTTGGCGTCCATGTGTTTGTATTTTTTTACAGATTTTTTCCTGTAACTGATATGTAGTCTCATAGCATTGTGGTCAGAAAAGATACTTGATATGATTTCAATTTTCTTAAATTAACCAAGGCTTCATTTGTGACCCAAGATATGATCTATCCTAGAGAATGTTCCACGAGCACTTGAGAAGAAGGTGTATGCTGTTGTTTTTGGATGGAATGCCCTATAAATATCAATTAAGTCCATTTTGTTTAATGTGTCATTTAAAGCTTGTGCTTCCTTATTTATTTTCATTTTGGATGATCTGTCCATTGGTGAAAGTGGGGTGTTAAAAGTCCCCTACTATGATTGTGTTCCTGTCGTTTTCCCCTTTTATGGATGTTAGCATTTGCCTTATGTATTGAGGCGCTCCTATGTTGGGTGCATAAATATTTACAATTGTTATATCTTTTTCTTGGATTGATCACTTGATCATTATATAGTGTCCTTCTTTGTCTCTTGTAATAGTCTTTAATTTAAGGTCTATTTTGTCTGATATGAGAATTGCTACTCCAGCTTTCTCTTGATTTCCATTTGCATGGAATATCTATTTCCTTTCCCTCACTTTCAGTCTGTATGTGTCCCTAGGTCTGAAGTGGGTCTGTTGTAGACAGCATATATACGGGTCTTGTTTTTGTATCCATTCAGCTAGTCTATGTCTTTTGGTTGGAGCATTTAATCCATTTACATTTAAGGTAATTATTGATATGTATGCGCCTATTCCCATTTTCTTAATTGTTTTGGGTTTGTTATTGTAGGTCTTTTCCTTGTCTTGTGTTTCCTGCCTAGAGAAGTTCCTTTAGCATTTGTTGTAATGCTGGTTTGATGGTGCTGAATTCTCTTAGCTCTTGCTTGCCTGTAAAGGTTTTACTTTCCCTGTCGAATCTGAATGAGATACTTGCTAGGTAGAGTAGTCTTAGTTGTAGGTTTTTCCCTTTCATCACTTTAAATATATCTTGCCACTCCCTTCTGGCTTGCAGAGTTTCTGCTGAAAGATCAGCTGGTAACCTTATGGGGATTCCCTTGTATGTTATTTGTTGTTTTTCCCTTTCTGCTTTTAATATTTTTTCTTTGTATTTTATTTTTGATACTTTAATTAATATGTGTCTTGGCATGTTTATCCTTGGATTTATCCTGTATGGGACTCTCTGCACTTTCTAGACTTGATTGACTGTTTCCTTTCCCATATTAGGGAAGTTTTCATCTATAATCTCTTCAAATATTTTCTCAGTCCCATCCTTTTTCCCTTCTTCTTCTGGGACCCCTATAATTCAAATGTTGATGTGTTTAATGTTGTCCCAGAGTTCTCTGAGACTATTCTCAATTCTTTTCATTCTTTTTTCTTTATTCTGCTCTGCAGTAGCTATTTCCACTATTTTATCTTCCAGGTCACTTATCTGTTCTTCTGCCTCAGTTATTCTGTATTGAGTCCTTCTAGAGAATTTTTAATTTCACTTATTGTGTTGTTCATCATTTGTTTGCTCTTTAGTTCTTCTAGGTCCTTGTTAAACGTTTCTTGTATTTTCTCCATTTTATTTCCAAGATTTTGGATCATCTTTACTATCGTTACTCTGAATTCTTTTTCAGGTAGACTGCCTATTTCCTCTTCATTTGTTTCATCTGGTGGGTTTTTACCTTGCTCCTTCTTCTGCTGTGTGTTTCTCTGTCTTCTCATTTTGCTTCACTTACTGTGTTTGGGGTCTCCTTTCCGCAGGCTGCAGGTTCGTAGTTCCTGTTGTTTTTGGTGTCTGACCCCCGTGGCTAAGGTTGGTTCAGTGGGTTGTGTAGGCTTCAAGTAATGTTATTTTAATAGAGCTTATTGGTATTATTATTTTGATGCAGGTCTCTGGAGCATTCCAATAGACCAAATTTGGAAAGGAAAGCCATCATTTGGAAATTTAAAGGTTAAGAAATTTTCAACATCATAAATCAACTATACTACAATAAAAATTAATTACCAAAAAGAAATTTCAACAACAAATGGGAAGAGATGATTGAGAAGCAGAAAGAAGTAATGAAGTGATCATAGTGCTGACTGTGACCCCCGAGGCAGAGCAAAGACAAAAACAAACTCTTAGAAACCTATTGCACTAAAAATAATAATAGACTTCATATAGCCCAAGAAAATTATGAAAATTAGAATAGTTACGTATGAAGTAGCATCCTTATTTTTCAGAGAGATAACCAGAATCATGCTTATTAAAGTTCACATCATGTTTTCCTTTGTGGAAGACAAAGAGCTCTGAGAATGACCCCATGAATACCAATTACTGAAGGTTGCAGCCCAGATTAAAGGAACCCAGGCAGATGGTGTTCCAATCATTTGAAGTTTTTTTCACCTTTCTTTTTGGTTATGTTTAATATGACTCCATTTACTCGCCAGCCTTCTAGACTAGTGTATAATCTCCCCTGAGGCAATCACTGGTCTATTTCACCTTTATGTGCCCTACTGCTATGCCAGCAGACGTACTACCTTGCCTTGTACACAGTAGATATGGAATAACTCTGCAGTGAATTGAAGTCATTGTGCATTATCTATTTATAGAGAACAGAAGTAAGTGATGACAATTCATCAAAGCCAAGTAGCTAGTGAAGAGTTTGATCTTATTCACGTATTTACATTTGATTAATAAATACTTCAAAACACATGTGGTCATCATATGTAGAAACATCTAAATTTGAAGTTACTAGCTATTTTTTTTAAACTTCAATCAGGATAAAGCATGTTGCTGACAATTCTTCTACAGCTGTGGAACAGAGAAAGTCATGATATTTACTTTTTAGTATTTTTGTATAGTACTAAAATCTAACTTGTGATCTAAGATTTTTTTTATCTCAGTGAAGAAAATCCCTGAAGAGAATTTACCCAAGGTCTTCCTTGCAGGCAATAGCCTTTTCCTCCCTTGTATACTTTGAACAACTTACTTCATCATTACTCACATTACACCCATATGTTTATATACACTTTGGATGTGAGATATTTGTGATGCTTTAGTGTATTACAAGTTTGTCAACTCCTTGAGGACAGGCACCATAACTAATGAATCATAGTATTTTATGCATTATCTATTGGATTGCTTTGCACATTGTAGGTCCTTGCATAATCAGTAATTGAATAAGTATTGTCCACTGGAAGATATGATCCTCAGCAGCAGCACTGGGAAGAAGTTAAGACTACAAATCCTAGAATTAGACCACTACCTAATGTGAATCCTGGTTTTATCACCTTCTATGTTTTCAACCTTGAGTTAATCACAAAACCTCTTCTAAGCTTTGTGGACTTGTGAGGAGTAAAGGGCACAATGCAAGTAAGTCTTAGAGCAGCACCTGGCTCATAGTCAAATGCTCCATGTATGTTTGTTTTGTTCTGCATTTGTCTTCTGGATAAACAAGTTACACTGATAGAATTTTATGAAAATCTAGGATTTTAACTTCTTTCTAGATTCCCAGGCTAGCAATGTAAAATTCTGGCATAGATTTTATTTTATTTTCACATCAGTGTTTCAGTAGGACAGGTATTATTATCTCTGTATGTTCTTTTGATCCTCATCTACATGATGTCACTTTTCCTTTGGTATGGGGTAGAGTTCCAGAAGAAATAGGATATCCTGATACTATGTCATGTCACTATTTAATTAAAGAAGTGTTAAAATCTTGCTATAATACATATAGATGAATACCAGAGGGATTGGTCTGGCACTCTCTGTTATAGTCAGAGAATAGTGTATGCCCAAGTAAGGCCTTGTAAATAAGTTTTTTAAAATGAAGTTCTTTTTTTTTACATGTAGCTGACCAGTTTTCCCAGCTCCACTTATTGAGGAGACTGTCTTTTCTCCATTGCATATTCTTGCCTCGTTTGTCAAAGATAAGGTGACCATATGAGTGTGGGTTTATCTCTGGGCTTTCTATCCTGTTCCATTGATCTATATTTCTGTTTTTGTGCCAGTACCATACTATCTTGATTACTGTAGATTTGTAGTATAGTGTGAAGTCAGGGAGCTTGATTCCTCCAGCTCCGTTTTTCTTTCTCAAATTGTTTTGGCTATTTGGGGTCTTTTGTGTTTCCATACAAACTGTAAATTTTTTTTTCTAGTTCTGTGAAAAATGCATTGGTAATTTGATAGGGATTGCATTGAGTTTGTAGATTGCTTTGGGTGGTATAGTCATTTTCACAACGTTGATTCTTCCAGTCCAAGAACATGGTGTATCTTTCTATCTGTTTGTATTGTCTTTGATTTCTTTCATCAGTGTCTGATAGTTCTCTGCATACAGGTCTTTTGCCTCCTAGGTAGGTTTATTCCTAGGTGTTTTATTCTTTGTGTTGCAATGGTAAGTGGGAGTGTTTCCTTAATTTCTCTTTCTGATTTTTCATTGTTAGTGTATATGAAGGCAAGAGATTTCTGTGCATTAATTTCGTACCCTGCTACTTTACCAAATTCATTGATTAGCTCTAGTAGTTTTCTGGTGGCATGAAATTATAACACTTCCTAACACCATACACAAAAATAAACTCAAAATGGATTAAAGACCTAACTGTAAGGCCAGACACTATAAAACTCTTAGAGGAGAACAGAAGCAGGACATTCTTTGACATAAATCACAGCAAGATTTTTTTTGGCCTACCACCTAGAGTAATGGAAATAAAATTAAAAGTAAACAAATAGGACCTAACAAAACTTAAAAGCTTTTGCACAGCAAAGGAAACCATAAACAAGACGAAAAGGCAACCCTCAGAATGGGAGAAAATATTTGCAAACTAAACAACTGACAAAGGATTAATCTCCAAAATTTACAAGCAGCTCATGGAGCTCATATCAAAAAAACCAAACAACCCAATCCAAAAATGGGCAGAAGACCTAAATAGACATTTCTCCAAAGAAGACATACAGCCCCGGAGGAAGATGGCGGAAGAGTAAGACGCGGAGACCACCTTCCTCCCCACAGATACATCAGAAATTCATCTACACGTGGAACAACTCCTACAGAACACCTACTGAACGCTGACAGAAGACCTCAGACCCCCCAAAAGGCAAGAAACTCCCCATATACCTGGGTAGGTCAAAAGAAAAAAAGAATAAACAGAGACAAAAGGATAGGGACGGGACCTGCACCACTGGGAGGGAGCCGTGAAGGAGGAAAGGTTTCCACACACTAGAAGCCCCTTCGCGTGAGGAGACTGCAGGTGGCGGAGGGGGAAAGCTTCGGAGTAGCGGAGGAGAGCACAGCAACAGGGGTGTGGAGGGCAAAGCGGAGAGATTCCGGCACAGAGGATCGGTGCCCTCAGGCACACACCAGCCCGAGAGGCTTGTCTGCTCGGCCGCCGGGGCGGGCGGGGCTGGGAGCTGAGGCTCGGGTATGGGGTTTCAGTCGGAGCGCAGGGAGAGGACTGGGGCTGGCGGCAGGAAGAGAGCCTGAAGGGGTTAGTGCACCACGGCTAGCCCGGAGGGAGTCCGGGGAAAGGGTCTGGAGCTACCGAAGAGGCAAGAGACTTTTTTCCCTTTTGTTTCCTGGTGCGCGAGGAGAGGGCATTAAGACGGCTGCTTGGGGAAGCGCTGGAGACAGGCGCGAGCCGCGGGTAAGGCGCGGACCTCGGAGACGGGAGTGGGACGCTGGGGCTGCCGCCGCCACTGCCGCCGCTGCCGCCGCCGCCACCGCCGCGGGGCCTGTGTGCGAGCGCGGGTCACTGTTCGCCCCGCCTTCCGGGGGGCCTGTGCACCCCGCCACTGCCGGGGTCCCGGGACCCGGGGACGGCTTTCCCGGGAAAGCGCACGGAGCGCCACGGGCTGCTGCAACGTCATGACGGCCTCTGCCGCCGCAGGCCCGCCCCACATTGCGCGCCCCTCCCTCCCCTCTGCCTGAATGAGCCAGAGCCCCCGAATCAGCGGCTCCTTTAAACCCGTCCTGTCTGAGCGAAGAACGGACGCCCTCCGGCGACCTACGCGCAGAGGCGGGGCCAGGTCCAAGGCTGAGACCCGGGAGTTGTGAGAGCAGAGACAGGGAAATCTCTCTGTGCAGCCTCCGAGGCAGCGGATTAAAGCTCCACGGTCCATTTGATGTGCCCTGCGTCTGTGGAGTGCATGAATGGACAGCGAATCATCCCAAATTGAGGAAGTGGACTTTGAGGACAAGATTTAAGACTTCCCCCCCTTTTTTTCCCCCTCTTTTTACAACGAATTATCTCAAATTAAGGAGGTGGACTTAGCAAGATTTCAGACTTTTCGCCCTTTTCCTCTTTTTACAACGAATTATCCCAAATCGAGGAGGTGGACTTGGAGAGCAAGATTTTTGATTTTTCCCCCTGCTCTCTTTTTGTGAATGTGTATGTGTAATCTTCTGTGTAAGATTCTCTCTGTATAGCTTTGCTTCCACCATATGTCCAGGGTTCTTTCAGTCCGTGTTTTTTTTCAATAATTACTTTTTAATTTTAATAACGCTACTATATTTCATACTTTATTCTATTTTACTTTACCTGCTCTTTCTTTTTTTCCTCCCTTCCCTTCCTCCCTCCCTCCGCCGCTCCTCCTTTCCTTCTTTCTTTTTCTTTCCTCCATCCCTCCCTCCCTCCCACCCTTCTTCTTTCCACTTTCTTTTTCTTTCCTTCCTCCCTCCCTCCCTCCCTCCTGTCTTTCTTTCTTTCTTTCCTTCCTCCCTCCCTCCCTCCCTCTCTTCTTCCATTCACCCTTCCTTTTGCTTTCATTCCTCCCTCCCTCCCTCCTTTCTTTCCTTCTTTCTTTCCATCCTTCCTCCCTCTCTCCCTCCTTTCTTTCTTCCTTCCTTCCTTTCTTCCCTTCTTCCTTTCTTTCCCTCTCTCTTTCTTTCTTCTACTAATTCTTTCTTTCTACTTTTTCTCCCTGTTATTCTGAGCCGGGTGGATGAAAGGCTCTTGGTGCTGCAGCCAGGAATCAGTGCTGTGCCTCTGAAGTGGGAGAGCCAACTTCAGGACACGGGTCCACAAGAGACCTCCCAGCTCCACATAATATCAAGCAGCGAAAATCTCCCAGAGATCTCCATCTCAACACCAGCACCCAGCTTCAGTCAACGACCAGCAAGCTACAGTGCTGGTCACCCTATGCCAAGCAACTAGCAAGGCAGGAACACAACCCCACCCATTAGCAGAGAGGCTACCTAAAAACATAATAAGACCATAGGCACCCCAAAACACACCACCAGACGCGGACCTGTCCACCAGAAAGACAAGATCGAGCCTCAACCACCAGAACACAGGCATTAGCCCCCCCCACCAGGAAGCCTACACAACCTACTGAAACAACGTTAGCCACTGGGGACAGACACCAAAAACAACGGGAACTACGAATCTGCAGCCTGCAAAAAGGAGACCCCAAACACAGTAACATAAGCAAAATGAGAAGACAGAAAAACACACAGCAGGTGAAGGAGCAAGATAAAAACCTACCAGACCTAACAAATGAAGAGGTAATAGGCAGTCTACCTGAAAAAGAATTCAGAATAATGATAGTAAAGCTGATCCAAGATTCTATTTCCAAGATCCATAATCTTGGAAATAGAATAGACAAAATGCAAGAAATAGTTAACAAGGACCTAGAAGAACTAAAGATGAATCAAGCATCGATTAAAACCACAATAAATGAAATGAAAAATACTCTAGATGGGATCAATAGCAGAATAACTGAGGCAGAAGAATGGATAAGTGAGGTGGAAGATAAAATAGTGGAAATAACTGATGCAGAGCAAAATAAAGAAAAAAGAATGAAAAGAACAGAGGACAGTCTCAGAGACCTCTGGGACAACATTAAACGCACCAACATATGAATTATAGGGGTTCCAGAAGAAGAAGAGAAAAAGAAAGGGACTGAGAAAATATTTGAAGAGATTATAGTTGAAAACTTCCCTAATATGGGAAAGGAAATAGTTAATCAAGTCCAGGAGGCACAGAGAGTCCCATACAGAATAAATCCAAGGAGAAATATGCCAAGACACATATTAATCAAACTGTCAAAAATTAAACACAAAGAAATCATATTAAAAACAGCAAGGGAAAAACAACAAATAACACACAAGGGAATCCCCATCAGGTTAACAGCTGATCTCTCAGCAGAAACTCTGCAAGCCAGAAGGGAGTGGCAGGACATAATTAAAGTGATGAAGGAGAGAAACCTGCAACCAAGATTACTCTACCCAGCAAGGATCTCATTCAGATTTGATGGAGAAATTAAAACCTTTACAGACAAGCAAAAGCTGAGAGAGTTCAGCACCACCAAACCAGCTTTACAACAAATGCTAAAGGACCTTCTCTAGGCAAGAAACACAACAGAAGGAATATACCTACAATAACGAACCCAAAGCAATTAAGGAAATGGGAATAGGAACATACATATCAATAATTACCTTAAATGTAAATGGACTAAATGCTCCCACCAAAAGACACAGAGTGGCTGAATGGATACAAAAACAAGACCCATATATATGCTGTCTACAAGAGACCCACCTCAGACCTAGAGACACATACAGATTGAAAGTAAGGGGATGGAAAAAGATATTCCATGCAAATGGAAATCAAAAGAAAGCTGGAGTAGCAATTCTTATATCAGACAAAATAGACTTTAAAATAGAGACTATTAGAAGAGACAAAGAAGGACACTACATAACGATAAAGAGATCGATCCAAGAAGAAGATATAAGAATTGTAAATATTTATGCACCCAACATAGGAGCACCTCAATACATAAGGCAAATACTAACAGCCATAAAAGGGGAAATCGACAGTAACACAATCATAGTAGGGGACTTTAACACCCCACTTTCACCAATGGACAGATCATCCAAAATGAAAATAAATAAGGAAACACAAGCTTTAAATGATACTTTAAACAAGATGGACTTAGTTGATATTTATAGGACATTCCATCCAAAAACAACAGAATACACATTTTTCTCAAGTGCTCATGGAACATTCTCCAGGATAGATCATATCTTGGGTCACAAATCAAGCCTTGGTAAATTTAAGAAAATTGAAATTGTATCAAGTATCTTTTCCGACCACAATGCTATGAGACTAGACATCAATTACAGGAAAAGATCTGTAAAAAATACAAACACATGGAGGCTAAACAATACACTACTCAATAACGAAGTGATCAATGAAGAAATCAAAGAGGAAATTAAAAAATACCTAGAAACAAATGACAATGGAGACACGACGGCCCAAAACCTATGGGACGCAGCAAAAGCAGTTCTAAGGGGGAAGTTTATAGCAATACAATCCCACCTTAAGAAACAGGAAACATTTCGAGTAAACAACCTGACCCTGCACCTAAAGCAATTAGAGAAAGAAGAACAAAAACCCCCCAAAGTTAGCAGAAGGAAAGAAATCATAAAGATCAGATCAGAAATAAATGAAAAAGAAATGAAGGAAACGATAGCAAAGATCAACCAAACTAAAAGCTGGTTCTTTGAGAAGATAAACAAAATTGACAAACCATTAGCCAGACTCATCAAGAAAAGAAGGGAGAAGACTCAAATCAATAGAATTAGAAATGAAAAAGGAGAAGTAACAACTGACACTGCAGAAATACAAAAGATCATGAGAGATTACTATAAGCAACTCTATGCCAATAAAATGGACAACCTGGAAGAAATGGACAAATTCTTAGAAATGCACAACCTGCCAAGACTGACTCAGGAAGAAATAGAAAATATGAATAGACCAATCACAAGCACTGAAATTGAAACTGTGATTAAAAATCTTCCATCAAACAAAAGCCCAGGACCAGATGGCTTCACAGGCGAATTCTATCAAACATTTAGAGAAGAACTAACACCCATCCTTCTCAAACTCTTCCAAACAATATCAGAGGAAGGAACACTCCCAAACTCATTCTACGAGGCCACCATCACCTTGATACCAAAACCAGGCAAGGATGTCACAAAGAAAGAAAACTACAGGCCAATATCACTGATGAACATAGATGCAAAAATCCTCAACAAAATACTAGCAAACAGAATGCAACAGCACATTCAAAGGATCATACACCATGATCAAGTGGAGTTTATTCCAGGAATGCAAGGATTCTTCAATATACGCAAATCAATCAATGTGATACACCATATTAACAAGTTGAAGGAGAAAAACCATATGATCATCTCGATAGATGCAGAGAAAGCTTTCGACAAAATTCAACACCCATTTATGATAAAAACCCTGCAGAAAGTAGGCATAGAGGGAACTTTCCTCAACATAATAAAGGCCATATATGACAAACCCACAGCCAACATCGTCCTCAATGGTGAAAAACTGAAACCATTTCCACTAAGATCAGGAACAAGACAAGGCTGCCCACTCTCACCACTCTTATTCAACATACTTTTGGAAGTTTCAGCCACAGCAATCAGAGAAGAAAAGGAAATAAAAGGAATCCAAATTGGAAAAGAAGAAGTAAAGCTGTCACTGTTTGCAGATGACATGATACTATACATAGATAATCCTAAAGATGCTACCGAAAAACTACTAGAGCTAATCAATGAATTTGGTAAAGTAGCAGGATACAAAATTAATGCACAGAAATCTCTGGCATTCCTGTACACTAATGATGAAAAATCTGAAAATGAAATCAAGAAAACACTCCCATTTACCATTGCAACAAAAAGAATAAAATATCTAGGAATAAACCTACCTAAGGAGACAAAAGACCTGTATGCAGAAAATTATAAGACACTGATGAAAGAAATTAAAGATGATACAAATAGATGGAGAGATATACCATGCTCCTGGATTGGAAGAATCAATATTGTGAAAATGACTCTACTACCCAAAGCAATCTACAGATTCAATGCAATCCCTATCAAACTACCACTGGCATTTTTCACAGAACTAGAACAAAAAATTTCAAAATTTGTTTGGAAAAACAAAAGACCCCGAATAGCCAAAGCAATCTTGAGAACGAAAAACGGAGCTGGAGGAATCAGGCTCCCTGACTTCAGACTATACTACAAAGCTACAGTAATTAAGACAGTGTGGTACTGGCATAAAAACAGAAAGATAGATCAGTGGATCAGGATAGAAAGCCCAGAGATAAACCCACGCACATATGGCCAACTTATCTTTGATAAAGGAGGCAGGAATATACAGTGGAGAAAGGACAGCCTCTTCAATAAGTGGTGCTGGGAAAACTGGACAGGGACATGTAAAAGTTTGAGATTAGATCATTCCCTAACACCATACACAAAAATAAGCTCAAAGTGGATTAAAGACCTAAATGTAAGGCCAGCAACTATCAAACTCTTAGAGGAAAACATAGGCAGAACACTCTATGACATAAATCACAGCAAGATCCTTTTGGACCCACCTCCTAGAGAAATGGAAATAAAAACAAAGATAAACAAATGGGACCTAATGAAACGTCAAAGCTTTTGCACAGCAAAGGAAACCATAAACAAGACCAAAAGACAACCCTCAGAATGGGAGAAAATATTTGCAAATGAAGCAACTGACAAAGGATTAATCTCCAAAATTTATAAACAGCTCATGCAGCTCAATAGCAAAAAAAACAAACAACCCAATCCAAAAATGGGCAAAAGACTTAAATAGGCATTTCTCCAAAGAAGATATACAGACTGCCAACAAACACATGAAAGAATGCTCAACATCATTAATCATTAGAGAAATGCAAATCAAAACTACAATGAGATATCATCTCACACCAGTCAGAATGGCCATCATCAAGAAATCTAGAAACAATAAATGCTGGAGAGGGTGTGGAGAAAAGGGAACCCTCTTGCACTGCTGGTGGGAATGTGAATTGGTACAGCCACTATGGAGAACAGTATGGAGGTTCCTTAAAAAACTAAAAATAGAACTACCATATGACCCAGCAATCCCACTACTAGGCATATACCCTGAGAAAACCATAATTCAAAAAGAGACATGTACCAAAATGTTCATTGCAGCTCTATTCACAATAGCCCGGAGCTGGAAACAACCTAAGTGTCCATCATCGGATGAATGGATAAAGAAGATGTGGCACATATATACAATGGAATATTACTCAGCCATAAAAAGAAACGAAACTGAGCTATTTGTAATGAGGTGGATAGAGCTAGAGTCTGTCATACAGAGTGAAGTAAGTCAGAAAGAGAAAGACAAATACCGTATGCTAACACATATATATGGAATTAAAAAAAAAATGTCATGAACAACCTAGGGGTAAAATGGGAATAAAGACACAGACCTACTTGAGAATGGACTTGAGGATATGGGGAGGGGGAAGGGTAAGCTGTGACAAAGCGAAAGAGAGGCATGGACATATATACACTACCAAACGTAAGGTAGATAGATAGTGGGAAGCAGCCGCAGAGCACAGGGAGATCAGCTCGGTGCTTTGTGACTGCCTGGAGGGGTGGGATGGGAAGTGTGAGAGGGAGGGAGATGCATGAGGGAAGGGATGTGGGAACAGTTGTATATGTATGACTGATTCACTTTGTTATAAAGCAGAAACTAATAAAAAAAAAAAAAGAAGACATACAGATTGCCAACAAACACATGAAAGGATGCTTAACATAACTAATCATTAGAGAAATGCAAATCAAAACTACAATGAGGTATCACCTCACACTAGTCAGAATGGCCATCATCAAAAAAATCGACAAACATTATATGCTGGAGAGGGTGTGGAGAAAAGGGAACCCTCTTCCACTGTTGGTGGGAATGTAAATTGATATAGCCACTATGGAGAACAGTATGGAGGTTCCTTAAAAAACTACAAATAGAACTACCAGACGACCCAGGATTCCTACTACTGGGCATATACTCTGAGAAAACCATAATTCAGAAAGAGTCATGTACCACAATATTCATTGCAGGTCTATTTACAATAGCCAGGACATGGAAGCAACCTAAGTGTCCATCAACATATGAATGGATAAAGATGACATGGCACATATACAGAATGGAATATTACTCAGCCATAAAAAGGAATGAAATTGAGTTATTTGTAATGAGGTGGATGGACCTAGAGTCTGTCATACAGAGTGAAGTAAGTCAGAAAGAGAAAAACAAATATTGTATGCTAATGCACATATATGGAATCTAAAAAAATGGTACTGATGAACCTAGTGGCAGGGCAGGAATAAAGAAATAGAGAACAGACTTGAGGACATGGAGGGGGAAGGGGAAGCTGGGATGAAGTGAGAGAGTAGCATTGACATATATACACTACCAAATGTAAAATGGATGGCTAGTGGGAAGCTGCTGCATAGCACAGGGAGATCAGCTCGATGCTTTGTGACAACCTAGAGGGGTGGGGTAGGGAGGGTGGGAGGGAGGCTCAAGAGGAAGGGGATATGGGGATATACATTACCTATAGCTGATTCACTTTGTTGTACAGCAGAAACTAACACAACATTGTAAAGCAATTATACTCCAATAAAGATACTTAAAAAAAAGAAGTTTTTGAAGAAGTTATGCACACCAGAAACAATGACAAATAAGATAGCATGGGCTACTGTATGTGTAGCTCACCAGCAGTCTGGTGCTCCAAAGCTGAGCTCTCTGGTCAGCTGTGTCAGAGTATCTGCCTCAGGTTCATAGACCAAACAACTTCTCACTTAGCTTTTAAGTCTACATCAATGAGAACTCCCAAAAGTCCAAGTCTTCACGTGAGAAGGAAAAGAGGACAAGATGATGTGGCATTGAGGGAACCTGTGGGTTTCTGCCCAGTAGTATATCCAGTGGATCAGTGTCCTAAATGTGACAACCAAATAAGTTTTTCCTCCTCTGAGGATAAGTGGAGCAGGGGAAGGGGGATGGGAAGAGAAGAAAGACATCTTTAGTTTATGAAGTGAAAAGGCAGGTTTTTCTTCCCAGTAGAAGCTAAAACATGTGTTCTCTTGAAGAGATCAATCTTATTTTTAGATATAAAGTAGTTTCACACATGGACTTTTGCATCATTACTGATATATAATGGCCCCAACAAGTGTATAGACTTTAAAGAAATTGTAAAGAATTAGACTATCTTTTTCATTTCTAGTATCTAAATATTCTTAATATTAGTCTTACTCATTTGTACACTTATTTTCTTTGCTATTAATTTATACAGCCTTGAAGTACTAGGTCAATAGAAAATACCCTAATAATCTTATGCTATTGTAAACAGTTTTCTGTATTTTTCAAACACATCTTGGCATGTTCTAAAATAAGAATTTTAATGTATCTTTAAAGAACTCTAATAAAGAAAACATTTCTCAAATTTTTGGTTGTAGTCTTTATGGTTTATTTATTTCTTTTGAAATCTATTTATTTTAAGGCACTAGAGAAACTAGACTCATTTCATTGTGCCCTGAATCCTTTAATTTTTACCTGTGGACCCTGGCTTTAGAGCAGCTTATAATTGGAAGTAGTTCTGAAAGATATTATTTCCTGTTCTAAGTATTAAAATGTGGATTTCACGGTTCTAGATACACATTTTAATCTAATGATATAATAACTAAAGCAATATTTAATTTGCAGGTAAGGAATTTTGTGATATCGTGGGCTTTTTATGTTGCATAATGGAGGAGTAGTGACTGTGTTGGTGGCAGTAGCAAAAAAAGCTGAAAAACAGGTGATGGTAGAAGGAAACTAACATGTATTCTACCAGTTGTCAAATGATGAATTGATCAAATTATATATGTTATCTTATTTAACTCTGTCACTACCCCTGTACTACTGACATACATTGTAGAAAAGGAAAACTGATTTATATAGAGGATGAATAATCTTTCTCATGATCATTCAGTGAACAAGTAGTACAAACTGAATTTTAACCCAGAATTCTCAGGCTTCAAAGCTTGTATTTTTTTGAGTGTTTTCTCTGTGTCTAAAGATGTGACACTAAGATGACTTAAGTACTGGGGCTTTTTTCTTTTGATTACAAGAATCTTTCTACTACCAAGTGAAGAAACTTCAGCTGGCCTACCGGGAGATAAGGCCATGGGGAGTGAAAGATCCCCAGATGTTCTAACACAGCTATCCAACAATTCCAGCTGAGGTCCCAAACATGTTGGTGAGACCATCCTATGCTATTGAGGCTAGACCAGAAGACCAGCCTGGCCAGTCCACAAAGTTATAGTCAGCAAAGAGAAATAATTATTCATCATTGTTTTAAGTAACTAAGTTTCAGCATAAGTTGACTGATAACATATGAAGTAGTTTTTGAAATGAAAAGTGTGTGATAAATTACAAAGAATGTTCCAGAATACTTAATTGGAGAGAACTGGAACAATTTCATTAAAAGAGGAATGTTAATTTCAAATTCAAAGACAACAACTTAAAGAGTACATATTATGTGTCATGTACTATGCTAATTTTTTTACACACATGATCACTTTTAGTCCACACCACTACCTCATGAAGTGGATATCATTTATCTTTATTTTACAGATGATTCAAGATTCAGAATAGGAAAGTAACTTATCCAAGGTCACAACACTTAATAAGTGGTGTTGCCAGGGTGAAACTTCATGGGGCTAATTTGAAAGTCTTCTATTTTCCTTTCAAGTAGCCTTTAGAAGTCATGGGAGAGTGGAAGAAATGTTAGGAAGAGAGGAAGTTCACAAGTAGATTTGCTTGGCTAAAGCCGTATGCTCAAATTATGAGAATCTGTCACTTTCTAGTAGGGCAGCCTTACCTCTTTGTTAAAAATGATGGATTGGCTGCACACCGCTCCCGAGCTGAGGCGTCAATGCAGCATTTCTCACAGGGAACTCTGGTCTGAAGTGCTGAGTGTGAGGCCTCTGCCCCGGCACCCCATGAGTAAGTGAAACTGGACTAAGCGCCGAGGAAAGAAAGGTTAACAGGCATCCCCAGACCATGATAACCAAGATTATTAATTGAAATGGAACATAAAGGAGATGACAGAAAATCTTCTGAAGGAAACACAGGCACCGGCTTTCAAAACTTTAAGAAAACAAAGATGCTGGAGTAAGCTCCATAGGATTACTAAGTGAGAAAATTCCTGGGCTACTCTGAACTTGGAGAGGTGTTTGCACAAGGCCAAGATAACACAGTGGGAAGGAGAGACTGACTGGCAGATGATAAGGAGCCGGAGGAAGATGGCGGAAGAGTAAGACGCGGAGATCACCTTCCTCCCCACAGATACATCAGAAATTCATCTACACGTGGAACAACTCCAACAGAACACCTACTGAACGCTGACAGAAGACCTCAGACCCCCCAAAAGGCAAGAAACTCCCCACATACCTGGGTAGGTCAAAAGAAAAAAAGAATAAACAGAGACAATAGGATATGGACGGGACCTGCACCAGTGGGAGGGAGCCGTGAAGGAGGGAAGGTTTCTACACACTACAAGCCCCTTCTCGGGCGGAGACTGCAGGTGGCGGAGGGGGAAAGCTTCGGAGTAGCGGAGGAGAGCACAGCAACAGGGGTGTGGAGGGCAAAGCAGAGAGATTTTGGCACAGAGGATCGGTGCCCTCAGGCACACACCAGCCCGAGAGACTTGTCTGCTCGGCCGCCAGGGCGGGCGGGGCTGGGAGCTGAGGCTCGGGTATCGGCTTTCAGTCGGAGCGCAGGGAGAGGTCTGGGCTGGCGGCAGGAAGAGACCCTGAAGGGGTTAGTGCTAGCCCGGAGGGAGTCCGGGGAAAGGGTCTGGAGCTACCGGAGAGGCAAGAGACTTTTTTCCCTTTTGTTGCCTGCTGCGCGAGGAGAGGGCATTCCCCTCCCTCCCCTCTGCCTGAGTGAGCCAGAGCCCCCGAATCAGCGGCTCCTTTAAACCCGTCCTGTCTGAGCGAAGAACGGACGCCCTCCGGCGACCTACGCGCAGAGGCGGGGCCAGGTCCAAGGCTGAGACCCGGGAGCTGTGAGAGCAGAGACAGGGAAATCTCTCTGTGCAGCCTCCGAGGCAGCGGATTAAAGCTCCACGGTCCATTTGATGTGCCCTGCGTCTGTGGAGTGCATGAATGGACAGCGAATCATCCCAAATTGAGGAAGTGGACTTTGAGGACAAGATTTAAGACTTTCCCCCCCCTTTTTTCCCCTCTTTTTACAACGAATTATCTCAAATTAAGGAGGTGGACTTAGCAAGATTTCAGACTTTTCGCCCTTTTCCTCTTTTTACAACGAATTATCCCAAATCGAGGAGGTGGACTTGGAGAGCAAGATTTTTGATTTTTCCCCCTGCTCTCTTTTTGTGAATGTGTATGTGTAATCTTCTGTGTAAGATTCTCTCTGTATAGCTTTGCTTCCACCATATGTCCCAGGGTTCTTTCAGTCCGTGTTTTTTTTCAATAATTACTTTTTAATTTTAATAACGCTACTATATTTCATACTTTATTCTATTTTACTTTACCTGCTCTTTCTTTTTTTCCTCCCTTCCCTTCCTCCCTCCCTCCCTCCGCTCCTCCTTTCCTTCTTTCTTTTTCTTTCCTCCATCCCTCCCTCCCTCCCACCCTTCTTCTTTCCACTTTCTTTTTCTTTCCTTCCTCCCTCCCTCCCTCCCTCCTGTCTTTCTTTCTTTCTTTCCTTCCTCCCTCCCTCCCTCTCTTCTTCCATTCACTCTTCCTTTTGCTTTCATTCCTCCCTCCCTCCCTGCTTTCTTTCCTTTCTTTCCATCCTTCCTCCCTCCCTCCTTTCTTTCTTTCTTCCTTCCTTCCTTCCTTCCCTTCTTCCTTTCTTTCAATCTCTCTTTCTTTCTTCTACTAATTATTTCTTTCTACTTTTTCTCCCTGTTATTCTGAGCCGGGTGGATGAAAGGCTCTTGGTGCTGCAGCCAGGAGTCAGTGCTGTGCCTCTGAAGTGGGAGAGCCAACTTCAGGACACGGGTCCACAAGAGACCTCCCAGCTCCACATAATATCAAGCAGCGAAAATCTCCCAGGGATCTCCATCTCAACACCAGCACCCAGCTTCAGTCAACGACCAGCAAGCTACAGTGCTGGTCACCCTATGCCAAGCAACTAGCAAGGCAGGAACACAACCCCACCCATTAGCAGAGAGGATACCTAAAAACATAATAAGGCCACAGGCATCCCAAAACACACCACCAGACGTGGACCTGTCCACCAGAAAGACAAGATCGAGCTTCAACCACCAGAACACAGGCATTAGTCCCCCCCACCAGGAAGCCTACACAACCTACTGAAACAACCTTAGCCACGGGGGACAGACACCAAAAACAACGGGAACTACGAATCTGCAGCCTGCAAAAAGGAGACCCCAAACACAGTAACATAAGCAAAATGAGAAAGCAGAAAAACACACAGCAGGTGAAGGAGCAAGATAAAAACCTACCAGACCTAACAAATGAAGAGGTAATAGGCAGTCTACCTGAAAAAGAATTCAGAATAATGATAGTAAAGCTGATCCAAGATTCTATTTCCCAGATCCAAAATCTTGGAAATAGAATAGACAATATGCAAGAAACAGTTAACAAGGACCTAGAAGAACTAAAGATGAATCAAGCATCGATTAAAAACACAATAAATGAAATGAAAAATACTCTAGATGGGATCAATAGCAGAATAACTGAGGCAGAAGAACGGATAAGTGAGGTGGAAGATAAAATAGTGGAAATAACTGATGCAGAGAAAAATAAAGAAAAAAGAATGAAAAGAACAGAGGACAGTCTCAGAGACCTCTGGGACAACATTAAACGCACCAACATTCGAATTATAGGGGTTCCAGAAGAAGAAGAGAAAAAGAAAGGGACTGAGAAAATATTTGAAGAGATTATAGTTGAAAACTTCCCTAATATGGGAAAGGAAATAGTTAATCAAGTCCAGGAGGCACAGAGAGTCCCATACAGAATAAATCCAAGAAGAAATACGCCAAGACACATATTAATCAAACTGTCAAAAATTAAACACAAAGAAATCATATTAAAAGCAGCAAGGGAAAAACAACAAATAACACACAAGGGAATCCCCATCAGGTTAACAGCTGATCTCTCAGCAGAAACTCTACAAGCCAGAAGGGAGTGGCAGGACATAATTAAAGTGATGAAGGAGAGAAACCTGCAACCAAGATTACTCTACCCAGCAAGGATCTCATTCAGATTTGATGGAGAAATTAAAACCTTTACAGACAAGCAAAAGCTGAGAGAGTTCAGCACCACCAAACCAGCTTTACAACAAATGCTAAAGGAACTTCTCTAGGCAAGAAACACAACAGAAGGACTATACCTACAATAACGAACCCAAAGCCATTAAGGAGATGGGAATAGGAACATACATATCAATAATTACCTTAAATGTAAATGGACTAAATGCTCCCACCAAAAGACACAGAGTGGCTGAATGGATACAAAAACAAGACCCATATATATGCTGTCTACAAGAGACCCACTTCAGACCTAGAGACACATACAGATTGAAAGTAAGGGGATGGAAAAAGATATTCCATGCAAATGGAAATCAAAAGAAAGCTGGAGTAGCAATTCTTATATCAGACAAAATAGACTTTAAAATAGAGACTATTAGAAGAGACAAAGAAGGACACTACATAACGATAAAGGGATTGATCCAAGAAGAAGATATAACAATTGTAAATATTTATGCACCCAACATAGGAGCACCTCAATACATAAGGCAAATACTAACAGCCATAAAAGGGGAAATCGACAGTAACACAATCATAGTAGGGGACTTTAACACCCCACTTTCACCAATGGACAGATCATCCAAAATGAAAATAAATAAGGAAACACAAGCTTTAAATGATACATTAAACAAGATGGACTTAATTGATATTTATAGGACATTCCACCCCAAAACAACAGAATACACATTTTTCTCAAGTGCTCATGGAACATTCTCCAGGATAGATCATATCTTGGGTCACAAATCAAGCCTTGGTAAATTTAAGAAAATTGAAATTGTATCAAGTATCTTTTCCGACCACAATGCTATGAGACTAGACATCAATTACAGGAAAAGATCTGTAAAAAATACAAACACATGGAGGCTAAACAATACACTACTCAATAATGAAGTGATCACTGAAGAAATCAAAGAGGAAATTAAGAAATACTTAGAAACAAATGACAATGGAGACACGACGACCCAAAACCTATGGGACGCAGCAAAAGCAGTTCTAAGGGGGAAGTTTATAGCAATACAATCCCACCTTAAGAAACAGGAAACATTTCGAGTAAACAACCTGACCCTGCACCTAAAGCAATTAGAGAAAGAAGAACAAAAAACCCCCAAAGTTAGCAGAAGGAAAGAAATCATAAAGATCAGATCAGAAATAAATGAAAAAGAAATGAAGGAAACGATAGCAAAGATCAACCAAACTAAAAGCTGGTTCTTTGAGAAGATAAACAAAATTGACAAACCATTAGCCAGACTCATCAAGAAAAGAAGGGAGAAGACTCAAATCAGTAGAATTAGAAATGAAAAAGGAGAAGTAACAACTGACACTGCAGAAATACAAAAGATCATGAGAGATTACTATAAGCAACTCTATGCCAATAAAATGGACAACCTGGAAGAAATGGACAAATTCTTAGAAATGCACAACCTACCAAGACTGACTCAGGAAGAAATAGAAAATATGAATAGACCAATCACAAGCACTGAAATTGAAACTGTGATTAAAAATCTTCCATCAAACAAAAGCCCAGGACCAGATGGCTTCACAGGCGAATTCTATCAAACATTTAGAGAAGAGCTAACACCCATCCTTCTCAAACTCTTCCAAACAATATCAGAGGAAGGAACACTCCCAAACTCATTCTACGAGGCCACCATCACCTTGATACCAAAACCAGGCAAGGATGTCACAAAGAAAGAAAACTACAGGCCAATATCACTGATGAACATAGATGCAAAAATCCTCAACAAAATACTAGCAAACAGAATGCAACAGCACATTCAAAGGATCATACACCATGATCAAGTGGGGTTTATTCCAGGAATGCAAGGATTCTTCAATATACGCAAATCAATCAATGTGATACACCATATTAACAAGTTGAAGGAGAAAAACCATATGATCATCTCAATAGATGCAGAGAAAGCTTTCGACAAAATTCAACACCCATTTATGATAAAAACCCTGCAGAAAGTAGGCATAGAGGGAACTTTCCTCAACATAATAAAGGCCATATATGACAAACCCACAGCCAACATCGTCCTCAATGGTGAAAAACTGAAACCATTTCCACTAAGATCAGGAACAAGACAAGGCTGCCCACTCTCACCACTCTTATTCAACATACTTTTGGAAGTTTCAGCCACAGCAATCAGAGAAGAAAAGGAAATAAAAGGAATCCAAATTGGAAAAGAAGAAGTAAAGCTGTCACTGTTTGCAGATGACATGATACTATACATAGATAATCCTAAAGATGCTACCGAAAAACTACTAGAGCTAATCAATGAATTTGGTAAAGTAGCAGGATACAAAATTAATGCACAGAAATCTCTGGCATTCCTGTACACTAATGATGAAAAATCTGAAAATGAAATCAAGAAAACACTCCCATTTACCATTGCAACAAAAATAATAAAATATCTAGGAATAAACCTACCTAAGGAGACAAAAGACCTGTATGCAGAAAATTATAAGACACTGATGAAAGAAATTAAAGATGATATAAATAGATGGAGAGATATACCATGCTCCTGGATTGGAAGAATCAATATTGTGAAAATGACTCTACTACCCAAAGCAATCTACAGATTCAATGCAATCCCTATCAAACTACCACTGGCATTTTTCACAGAACTAGAACAAAAAATTTCAAAATTTGTTTGGAAAAACAAAAGACCCCGAATAGCCAAAGCAATCTTGAGAACGAAAAACGGAGCTGGAGGAATCAGCCTGCCTGACTTCAGACTCTACTACAAAGCTACAGTAATTAAGACAGTGTGGTACTGGCATAAAAACAGAAAGATAGATCAGTGGATCAGGATAGAAAGCCCAGAGATAAACCCACGCACATATGGCCAACTTATCTTTGATAAAGGAGGCAGGAATGTACAGTGGAGAAAGGACAGCCTCTTCAATAAGTGGTGCTGGGAAAACTGGACAGGGACATGTAAAAGTATGAGATTAGATCATTCCCTAACACCATACACAAAAATAAGCTCAAAATGGATTAAAGACCTAAATGTAAGGCCAGAAACTATCAAACTCTTAGAGGAAAACATAGGTAGAACACTCTATGACATAAATCACAGCAAGATCCTTTTGGACCCACCTCCTAGAGAAATGGAAATAAAAACAAAGATAAACAAATGGGACCTAATGAAACTTCAAAGCTTTTGCACAGCAAAGGAAACCATAAACAAGACCAAAAGACAACCCTCAGAATGGGAGAAAATATTTGCAAATGAAGCAACTGACAAAGGATTAATCTCCAAAATTTATAAACAGCTCATGCAGCTCAATAGCAAAAAAACAAACAACCCAATCCAAAAATGGGCAGAAGACTTAAATAGGCATTTCTCCAAAGAAGATATACAGACTGCTAACAAACACATGAAAGAATGCTCAACATCATTAATCATTAGAGAAATGCAAATCAAAACTACAATGAGATATCATCTCACACCAGTCAGAATGGCCATCATCAAGAAATCTAGAAACAATAAATGCTGGAGAGGGTGTGGAGAAAAGGGAACACTCTTGCACTGCTGGTGGGAATGTGAATTGGTACGGCCACTATGGAGAACAGTATGGAGGTTCCTTAAAAAACTAAAAATAGAACTACCATATGACCCAGCAATCCCACTACTAGGCATATACCCTGAGAAAACCATAATTCAAAAAGAGACATGTACCAAAATGTTCATTGCAGCTCTATTCACAATAGCCCGGAGCTGGAAACAACCTAAGTGTCCATCATCGGATGAATGGATAAAGAAGATGTGGCACATATATACAATGGAATATTACTCAGCCATAAAAAGGAACGAAACTGAGCTATTTGTAATGAGGTGGATAGACCTAGAGTCTGTCATACAGAGTGAAGTAAGTCAGAAAGAGAAAGACAAATACCGTATGCTAACACATATATATGGAATTAAAAAAAAAAAATGTCATGAAGAACCTAGGGGTAAAACGGGAATAAAGACACAGACCTACTTGAGAATGGACTTGAGGATATGGGGAAGGGGAAGGGTAAGCTGTGACAAAGGGAAAGAGAGGCATGGACATATATACACTACCAAACGTAAGGTAGATAGATAGTGGGAAGCAGCCGCAGAGCACAGGGAGATCAGCTCGGTGCTTTGTGACCGCCTGGAGGGGTGGGATGGGGAGGGTGGGAGGGAGGGAGATGCATGAGGGAGGGGATGTGGGAACAGATGTATATGTATGACTGATTCACTTTGTTATAAAGCAGAAACTAATAAAAAAAAAGAAAAAAAAATGATGGATTGGTGCGACACATCCTGTGGTAAAGTTCAGGAAGGTTATAGGATTAGGTTAGAAAGGGGAAATAGTCAAATTGACAAGGAAAGTAAATGAGAGAAGAGCATTGAAAAAAAAATGCATGTGACAGTTCTTGGCTGGGTCTAAGTAGCCAGCCTAAGAAGTGGAGAGGCATTTGAGAGGGCATTGTGACAGTCTGAGCCCAGGACTTAAGAGAGGAGAGGACCAGGGCTGGCAGATAGTAAAAAAAATGAAGAATCTCAGTGATATTCTTACAGCAGTCTCTTTATCAGCCTGGATACCTTGTCTTGGGCCATTTATATTCACCTTGTTCCTGATAGACTTAAACTAATTTTGACTAGCTTATTATTAGCAGATATCCATGTCGTATATATTAGCTATGATAAATTCACTTTTCTCTTTTTTTTTTTAAACATCTTTATTGGAGTATAATTGCTTTACAGTGTTGTGTTAGTTTCTGCTGTATAACAAAGTGAATCAGCTATATGCATACGTATATCCCCATATCCCCTCCCTCTTGTGTCTCCCTCCCACCCTCCCTATTCCACCCCTCTAGGTAGGTGGTCGCAAAGCACCAATCTGATCTCCCTCTGCTATGAGGCTGCTTCCCAATAGCTATCTATTTTACATTTGGTAGTGTATATATGTCAGTGCTACTCTCTCACTTCATCCCAGCTTACACTTCCCATTCCCCTTGTCCTTAAGTACATTCTCTATGTCTGTGTCTATTCCTGTCCTGACCCTAGGTTCATCAGAAACATTTTTTTTTTTTAGATTCCACATTTATGTGTTAGCATACGGTATTTGTTTTTCTCTTTCTGACATACTTCACTCTGTATAACAGTCTCTAGGTCCATCCACCTCACGACAAATAACTCAATTTCGTTTCTTTTTATGGCTGAGTAATATGCCATTGTATATATGTGCCACATCTTCTTTATCCATTCATCCAATGATGGACACTTAGGTTGTTTCCATCTCTGGGCTATTGTAAATAGAGCTGCAATGAACACTGTGGTACATGACTTTTTTAAAAAAAACAATTGTATTATGCTTTATTGCTAATTTTGGAGGATAAACATAGCTGTCTTATTTACCACCCTCTTGGAAATCACTTTATTTATTTATTTTTTGTAGGTAAGCTTTTTTTTTTTTTACATCTTTATTGGAGTATAATTGCTTTACAATGGTGTGTTAGTTTCTGCTTTATAACAAAGTGAATCAGTTATACATATACATATGTTCTCATATCTCTTCCATCTTGCGTCTCTCTCCCTCCCACCCTCCCTATCCCACTAGGTGGTCACAAAACACCGAGCTGATCTCCCTGTGCTATGCGGCTGCTTCCCACTAGCTATCTATTTTACGTTTGGTAGTGTATATATGTCCATGCCTCTCTCTCGCTTTGTCACAGCTTACCCTTCCCCCTCCCCATATCCTCAAGTCCATTCTCTAGTAGGTCTGTGTCTTTATTCCTGTCTTACCCCTAGGTTCTTCATGACATTTTTTTTTCTTAAATTCCATATATATGTGTTAGCATACAGTATTTGTCTTTCTCTTTCTGACTTACTTCACTCTGTATGACAGACTCTAGGTCCATCCACCTCATTACAAATAGCTCAATTTCGTTTCTTTTTATGGCTGAGTAATATTCCATTGTATATATGTGCCACATCTTCTTTATCCATTCATCCAATGATGGACACTTAGGTTGTTTCCATCTCTGGGCTATTGTAAATAGAGCTGCAAGGAACATTTTGGTACATGACTCTTTTTGAATTATGGTTTTCTCAGAGTATATGCCCCGTAGTGGGATTGCTGGGTCATATGGTAGTTCTATTTTTAGTTTTTTAAGGAACCTCCATACTGTTCTCCATAGGGGCTGTACCAATTTACATTCACACCAGCAGTGCAAGAGGGTTCCCTTTTCTCCACACCCTCTCCAGCATTTATTGTTTGTAGATTTTTTGATGATGGCCATTCTGACTGGTATGAGATGATACCTCATTGTAGTTTTTATTTGCATTTCTCTAATGATTAGTGATGTTGAGCATCGTTTCATGTGTTTGCTGGCAATCTGTATGTCTTTGGAGAAATGTCTGTTTAGGTCCTCTGCTCATTTTTGGATTGGGTTGTTTGTTTTTTTGATATTGAGCTGTATGAGCTGCTTGTATATTTTGGAGATTAATCCTTTGCCAGTTGCTTAGTTTGTAAATATTTTCTCTCATTCTGGGGTTGTCTTTTCGTCTTCTTTACGGTTTCCTCTGCTGTGCAAAAGTTTTTAAGTTTCATTAGGTCCCATTTGCTTTCTGTTTGTTTGTTTGTTTTATTTCCATTTCTCTAGGAGGTGGGTCATAAACCATCCTTCTGTGATTTACATAAAAGAGTATTTTGCGTATGTTTTCCTCTCAGAGTTTTATAGTGTCTGGCCTTACACTTAGGTCTTTAATCCATTTTGAGTTTATTTTTGTGTATGGTGTTAGGAAGTGTTCTAATTTCATTCTTTCACATGTAGCTGTCCAGATTTCCCAGCACCACTTATTGAAGAGGGTGTCTTTTCTCCATTTTATATTCTTGCCTCCTTTATAAAAGATAAGGTGACCAAATGTGCATGGGTTTATCTCTGGGCTTTCTAGCCTGTTCCATTGATCTATATTTCTGTTGTGTGCCAGTACCATATGTCTTGATTACTGTAGCTCTGTAGTGTAGTCTGAAGTCAGGGAGGCTGATTCCTGCAGCTTTGTTTTTCCTTCTCAGGATTGCCTTGGCTATTCAGGATCTTTTGTGTTTCCATATAAACTGTGAAATATTTTGTTCTAGTTCTGTGAAAAACGCCATTGGTAGTTTGATAGAGATTGCAGTGAATCTGTAGATTGCTTTGGGTAGTACAGTCTTTTTCACAATGTTGATTCTTCCAATCCAACAACATGGACCTCTCTGCATCTGTTTGTATCATCTTTAATTTCTTTCATCAGTGTCTTATAGTTTTCTGCATACAGGTCTTTTGTCTCCTTAGATAGGTTTATTCCTAGGTATTTTATTCTTTTTGTTGCAATGGTAAATGGGAGTGTTTCCTTAATTTCTCTTTCAGATTTTTCATCACTAGTGTATAGGAATGCAAGAGATTTTTGTTCATTAATTTTGTATCCTGCTACTCTTCCAAATTCATTGATTAGCTCTAGTAGTTTCCTGTTAGCATCTTTAGGGTTCTCTATGTATAGTATCATGTCAACTGCAAACAGTGACAGTTTTACTTCTTCTTTTCTGATTTGGATTGTTTTTATTTCTTTTTATTCTATGATTGCTGTGGCTAAAACATCCAAAACTATATTGAATAATAGTGGTGAAAGTGGGCAATCTTTTATTGTTCTTGATATTAGAAGAAATAGTTTCAGTTTTTCACCATTGAGAACAATGTTGGCTGTGGGTTTGTTAGGTATGGCCTTTATTATGTTGAGGTAGGTTCTCTCTATGCCTACTTTCTGGAGAGTTTTTATCATAAATAGGTGTTGACTTTTGTCAAAAGCTTTTCCTGCATCTGTTGAGATGATCATATGGTTTTTATCCTTCAATTTTTTAATATGGTGTATCACATTGATTGATTTGCTTTTTTTGCTAGTTTTCTTTTTTTGTGACATCTTTGTCTGGTTTTGGTATCAGGGTGATGGTGACCTCATAGAATGATTTTGGGAGTGTTCCTCCTTCTGTTATATTTTGGAAGAGTTTCAAAAGGATAGGAGTTAGCCCTCTTCTGCATGTTTGTATAATTCGGCTGTGAAGCCATCTGGTCCTGGGCTTTTGTTTGTTGGAAGATTTAAAATCACAGTCTCAATTTCACTGCTTGTGTTTGGTCTGTTTATATTTTCCATTTCTTCCTGGTTCAGACTCAGCCGGTTGTGCTTTTCTAAGAATTTGTTCATTTCTTCCAGGTTGACCATTTTATTTGCATATAATTGCTTGTAATAATCTCTCATGATCCTTTGTATTTCTGTAGTCTCAGTTGCTACTTCTCTGTTTTCATTTCTAATTCTATTGATTTGAGTCTTCTTTTCTTTCTTGATGCGTCTGGCTAGTGATTTATCAATTTTATCTCTCAAAGAAGCAGCTTTTAGTTTTATTACTCTTAGTTATTGTTTCCTTCATTTCTTTTTCATTTATTTCTGATCTGATCTTTATGATTTCTTTCCTTCTGCTAAATTTGTAGTTTTTTTGTTCTTCTTTCTCTAATTGCTTTAGATGTAAGGTTAGGTTGTTTATTTGAGATGTTTCTTGTTTCTTGAGGTAGGATTGTATTGCTATAAAATTCCCTCTTAGAACTGCTTTTGCCGTATCCCATAGGTTTTGGGTCATCGTGTTTTCATTGTCATTTGTCTCTAGGTATTTTTTGATTTCCTCTTTGATTTCTTCAGTGACCTCTTGGTTATTTAGTAACATATTATTTACCCTCCATGTGTTTGTATTTTTTACTATTTCCTGTAATTGATATCTAGTCTCATAATGTTGGGATCGGAAAAGACACTTGATATGATTTCAATTCTCTTAAATTATCCAAGGCTTGATTTGTGACCCAAGATATGGTCTATTCTGGAGAATGTCCCATGAGCAATTGAGAAGAAGGTGTATTCTGTTGTTTTTGGATGGAATGCCCTATAAATATCAATAAAGTCCATCTTGTTTAATGTATCATTTAAAGCTTGTGTTTCCTTATTTGTTTTCATTTTGGATGATCTGTCCATTGGTAAAAGTGGGGTGTTAAAGTCCCCTACAATGATTGTGTTACTGTTGATTTCCCCTTTTATGGCTGTTAGCATTTGCCTTATATATTGAGATGCTCCTATGTTGGGTGCATAAATATTTACAATTGTTATATCTTCTTCTTGGATTGATCCCTTGATCATTATGTAGTGTCCTTCTTTGTCTCCTGTAATAATCTTTATTTTAAAGTCTATTTTGTCTGATATGAAAATTGCTACTCCAGCTTTCTTTTGATTTCCATTTGCATGGAATATCTTTTTCCATCCCCTCACTTTCAGTCTGTATGTGTCCCTAGGTCTGAAGTGGGTCTCCTGTAGACAGCATATATACAGGTCTTGTTTTTGTATCCATTCAGCTAGTCTATGTCTTTTGGTTGGAGCATTTAATGCATTTACATTTAAGGTAATTATCGATATGTATGTTTCTATTCCCATTTTCTTAATTGTTTTGGGTTTGTTACTGTAGGTCTTTTCCTTGTTTTGTGTTTCCTGCCTAGAGAAGTTCCTTTAGCATTTGTTTTAAAGCTGGTTTGGTGGTGCTGAATTCTCTTAACTTTGCTTATCTGTAATGGTTTTAATTTCTCTGTCGAATCTGAATGAGATACTTGCTGGGTAGAGAAATCTTGGTTATAAGTTTTTCCCTTTAATAACTTTAAATATGTCCTGCCACTCCCTTCTGGCTTGCAGAGTTTCTGCTGAAAGATCAGCTGTTAACCTTATGGGGGTTACGTTGTATGTTATTTGTTGTTTTTCCCTTTCTGTTTTCAATATTTTTTCTTTGTATTTAATTTTTGATAGTTTTTTTAATATGTGCCTCGGCATGTTTCTCTTTGGGTTTATCCTGTATGGTACTGTCTGTGCTTCCTGGACTTGATTGACTATTTCCTTTCCCATGTTAGGGAAGTTTTTGAGTATAATCTCTTCAACTATTTTCTCAGACCCTTTCTTTTTCTCTTCTTCTCCTGGGACTCCTATCATTCAAATATTGGTGCCTTTAATGTTGTCCCAGAGGTCTCTGAGACTGTCCTCAATTCTTTTCGTTCTTTTTTCTTTATTCTGCTCCCTAGCAGGTATTTCCACTATTTTATCTTCCAGGTCACTTATCCGTTATTCTGCCTCAGTTATTCTGTTATTGATTCCTTCTAGAGTGTTTTTAATTTCAGCAATTGTGTTGTTCATCACTGTTTGTTTGCTCTTTAGTTCTTCTATATGCTTGTTAAGTGTATCTTGTATTTTCTCCATTCTGTTTCCGAGATTTTGGATCATCTTTACTATCATTTCTCTGAATTCTTTTTCAGGTAGTTTGCCTATTTCATCTCCATTTATTTGGTCTTGTAGGCTTTTACCTTGCTCCTTTATCTGTAACAAATTTTTTTGTTGTTTCATTTTTTTTTGTTTATTGTTTTTGATGGGTGGTGACATATTCCTGTCTTACTGGTTGTTTGGCCTGAGACGTCCAGCACTGGGGTTTGCAGGTAGTTGGATAGAGCCTGGTCTTGGTGCTGAGATTAGGAGCTCTGGGAGGCGTCACTCCAGTTGATATTCCCTGGGGTCTGAGGGTCTCTGTTAGTCCAGCAGTTTATACTTGGAGCTCCTACCACAGGAACTCAGGCCCAACCTCCCACCTGGGAACCAAGAGCCTGCAAGCTTCATGACATGGTAAAAAAAAAAAAAAAAAAAAAAGAAAGAAAGAATATCAAAGTACAATATACAGTACAATATCAAAGAATAAAAAAATTAGAAAGATAAAAAATATATTAGGGAAAATAAAACTATAATTTAAACTACCAGTTACAGGCGGTTCCTCCCATCCCCTTAGGCGTTTGTGGTCCCCCACCGGTGCCTGGTAGGTGCCCTAGTTGTGAGGAGACATGAATTCGACATCCTCCTAGTATGCCATCTTGATTCCACCCCTCTCTTTTTTTTTAAGATAAATTGAAAACAGCATTGACAAAGTTTAACTTAAGTTTATAGCATACAAATTACTACAATTTTGCACATGGCAATATTTGAATTATGCAGTTAAGAGGCATTGCTGGTATAAGCATCTCAGACCTTGCTCACAGGAGGGAATAAAACCATCAGTAGCGACATTTTTGAATCATCATTGTGTTAATGTGTATAACGGTAGTGACCTTCTCCATTGAACAATGTATGTATAGATCTTCTCTTAACCAATGAGTAATATGGCATAAACAAATTAAAAGTGGTGTCACATGACTTCATAGTCAAGTAACCAGAATATAAGTAGTTTGATTTAATCTGGAAAGCAAATTCATTATTGCCAAGACAGTGATTCAGTGCTCTGTGCTAAATGAACTAGATGTGGATGTTTAACAGTCAGTTTGCACCATGTGTTCCTTAAAAAAAAAAAAATCAAACAATGGTTGTAAGGAAACTCTTTAACATTTCAGAAATGAATGGGGAATCTTGGTAAAAAAAGCAAACAAATAGAAGTGTTCTGTAGTCATAGCAAGAATTAGCTGAACACTTACTCCACGGAAAGTAACCCTGTCTCTTGTAGTAGATTTATGTCTGTCATCACTTGTTCACAATCTTCCTTGCTACATTTAAGATACTAATGATTTGGGTGCCATGTGGAATAACTTAATGAACTACACATGTTTAATGGAAACACTTTCATTACCACTCAATTTATTTCAGAATCTCTTACAGAAACTCTCCACTATCAAATCTTCCATGAAAATATATTGAAAAATCCAATAAAACTCCAGACATTTATATTGCTTTCATAGAACATAACAATAACAATTTCTTAAATTTGTGTAACCCTTTACATTTTTATTATGCTTCCACTCATATTGGTTCATTTGATCTTCATTATATTGGCATGGTCTAGGTAGGGCAGATGAAATTACACCTATTTTACAAATGAGGCAGTGAGACTCACAGGTATAAAGTCCCCTGTTTATGGTTACTCTGATAATAAGAAATTAAAAGATGAAAAGAAAATTTTCTGGTGTTGAAAGAAAATCTCTTTACAAATTCTTATATTGTTTTTTCTCTGTAGTACTAAATATGCTTTTTACTCATCTAATGAAAGTTACCTAATATCTTCATAAAAGAGACAGCTAACATCTTTCTGAGACTAATGACTAAGGATAGTTTAAAGCATGGAGTTTATATATTTCCTAAAGTGTAGCTAAACCTTCAGCATATACTCTAGCATCATTTCAAAACAGTTCCTGGGCTTCCCTGGTGGCGCACTGGTTGAGAGTCTGCCTGTCGATGCAGGGGACATGGGTTCGTGCCCTGGTCCGGGAAGATCCCACATGCCACGGAGTGGCTGGGCCCGTGAGACATGGCCACTTAGCCTGTGCATCCGGAGCCTGTGCTCTGCAACAGGAGAGGCCACAACAGTGAGAGGCCCGCGTACCGCAAAAGAAAACAAAAAAAAACCCCAGTTCCTATGTAAGCTAGATTCCCATTTTCAAAAATTATATGTTCTAAGAGGTTGGGGGTTTGTATACTCAGGACAAAGCCAAATATATAGATCTACAAAGCAGGACTGCAAATCTTGTGAGAGCAGCCTTTCTAAGAGATTTCAGTGCTAGACCATTATATTCCCATCAGTTAGATATTTTAGAGAAGATAAATAAAAACAGCTTGTGATTAACAAAAAACTTTGAACTGGGCAAGAAGTCATATTTTATGGAAAGTAATTTGGATGATTTGAATTTTAAGACACAATAAAATAAAAACGATCAAATACTGGGGCAGTTCAACTAACAGGCACTTTGTATTAATGTTTTCAGATTTTTCCAAGGCATCATTGGTATGATTCCCATTGACTTTAGTAGAAGTTACTCATACAAAGTAAGAAGTCTATAAAAATTTGATGATGGACTATGATAACATCATAGCTCTTCTGTCAATTGAATAAAATACACTTGATCGTGTTCAACTTAGAGCTCAGAAAAACACATGCTGAAGAAGAGTCTAACTGAAATTGTTCTATGGCAGTGTCCCTTTATTTGGTCACTAAGAGTTGAGATATAATATAGTTTGAACAAAAGATCTAGAAGTATTTCAGACAATTAGATACAGAGGTAGATATAATATTTTAAAGAATTCTCTAACATTTATAAAAATATACAGAATCTGAGTGTAATATGACTAAGCCATAACATATTAGCATTAATTTTTCTTTTTATTTTACATCCTTTGTGTTCTATAATAAATGATACCAAATTTAGTTTATATCCAGGGAAATTTTCAAAATAAAATTACCAGGTCAAAACTCAGAGATGCTGAACTAGAATTTCTGGGACTGATGCTGGAAAATTTTTATTAAAACTATTAAATTTTATTTAATAGTTTCTAGGGGATTCTGATAATTAGCTTGGTTTTGGGGGTTCATTGAAGTTAATTTACTGAAAATTTTCTATTCTTGCTTTTAGCTCCCCTTTTTTCCCTCCCTTAGACTTTTCAATTCTAAACAGATATTACACTTTAAATAGCTGATTTTCACTGATAATTCCCCTTCTATGATCCTCTTGGTTCCTCTATGTTTTGTTCACTATTGCTTCCCCAGGCTCTTAAGTTTTCTTTGAATATCTGAATCCTGTTTGATCATTCTCATGCTCATTCTGTCTCTTTCTCATGCTGCTTTCATTACCAACTTTGAGTTTTCCAAGCATTTTGATAAGAACCACTCAGACTGTCTACCTTCTTATGTAGACTTTGTAACTTGAGTGTACTCATGCAACTAGAGGCAAACCCAGCAAGACCCAAAGTCATATTTTGGGAAACTATTCCTGAACAAATGAAAATATGCATGATAACTCATTCATCCATATATCCACCAAATGTTTATGTACTCATATGGTGTGTCTTGGTGTTGTGCTTGGGGATAGAGTGATGAATAAGACACACAATTCCTGCTCTCACAGAAACTCTATTCTAATAAGAAAGACAAAAATAACTTATTAGGCAAACAAATAATTTCAGGTAGTGATTTTAAGAAATATATAACAAAGTAAGATGTTTATCTCAGCACAACTAAAATGGCTAAAAATTGAGAAAAGTTTAACAAAATTATGGTAAATCAGTCTGAAAGTATTATTCAATCATTTAAAATTCACTATTATCAAGATTTTGTCACTAAACATGGAAAATACTTATGATGCAATATTTAGTGAAAAAATAGGATAAAAGTATATCATTATGTGTCTGAAAGCATATAGAGAAGAAAGCAACATTGGAAGAAAATCCTTTTTTTTTTTTTTTTTTTTTTTTTTTTTTTTTGGTGGTACGTGGGCCTCTCATTGTTGTGGCCTCTCCCGTTGCGGAGCACAGACTCCGGACGCGCAGGCCCAGCAGCCATGGCTCACGGGCCCAGCCGCTCCGCGGCATGTGGGATCTTCCCAGACCGGGGCACGAACCCGTGTCCCCTGCATCGGCAGGCGGACTCTCAACCACTGCGCCACCAGGGAAGCCCAGAAAATCCATTTTTGAGATCTTGTTTTTAATAATTACAATGTTACTTTGGATTAATTTATTAAAGAGCATGAAATGTGAACAAATACAGTTTATTTGATGTCCAGTTAAGCAAAGAGTTCTATTAGCTGGCTCTTCTCTATACCACAGCACCTGATTTTTCATAATGGTGAATGTGAGGCTTTAAAGTACATTTTGAGTCATCAAAAAAAAGATAATACTTTACTTCAGCATAATTTCTGTGCTAAGTATATTTTATTGTGGTTTAATTTTTCATAATCAATGATATATGCATGGTATTAAGTAGAGTAATAAACTATTAACCAGAATATTTGATTAACTAGAGCACATCATTTCCCGATACCCTAGATAAAAGAGTTATTTATAGGCAAAAATAAATAAATTAAACCTCAACTCCAACTACTTTTGGTTACCATTCAATTCCTTAGAGAATGTTGGTTATGAAATTAGAATCTTGCAAAGGTATATTGAGACCAAAGAAATCTGTCTCTTTATTTCACTTGAGTGCCTGTACTTTTCCTGTCACTAGATATTGGGGATTGGGAATTATCTAATATATTTTACATGTTTTGTCTGAACGTATATCAGTTCATTCAAAACATACAGCATTTGATGCAAGACTATGCTATTAATGATTATAAGATGCATTGCTGAATTAAATACAGCTTTTGTAGAGAAAAAGAAATAATGATATTAAATATTTATATTGAAAATTTTAGTTCCATTCCAATTTGAAAAAAGTAAAATGCTAAATATGCCTTAGGATGAAAGATATATGCTGCATCTTTTGGAGAGTGTTCAAAAGTTTACTTCCAGGTAATTAACTATAATAAAATTCTAGTACATATCCTGGGCTGATACCTGAAGACAGCTATGGCAAAAAGCAGGGCTTCTAAGCAGGGGTCTAGCCCACTTTGATGTAAATTTCTCACCAATGTGCGGTGAAATGAAAACAAAAAAATAAAAAGAAATATTGAACTTTTTTCAATGACAATTTTTTTCTGTTTAAAGAATAAAATGTCCTTTCTTTTGTGAACTGATGATTACTGTTACATAGACTTTTCATTTTTGTTTTAATGTGCTTGGCAAAATAAAACTTTAGTAACCCTATAGTGGCCTCCAAAATATTTTTTGAAAGTTTTTGAATTCATGGAACTCAATGAGTATAAGTAGTCAGGTGGGAATAAAGATGGACTTACTGTCAAAAGAACTGGGGCTGGTTTAGCAATTAATAGCTCTGTGTTCTTGAATATGTGTGAATCTCCATTCCTTCATTTATAAAATAGGTCCTGTACCAAGTGCATAGACAATATTACATTAATGATATAGCATTTGTCTTTCTCATGTACCTGCTCTGTAACTGTCACTTTTACTTTAGATGATTGTGTTATACCAACTGTATTGTTTAATTCTGGTTTTTTATAAGCCATCTGATTGAAAGAGTATTGATCAGCCACTCTGGACTAACTTCCCTTTAAACCTCGAAATTCCATTTGATGAAATCCACAGGGAGCTTTCATGATTCTTTTGCAACCATCGTGTTCGATATGATACTATCTTATTATTTTCTAACCAATCCTTATTCCAGAATTAAGCAATTTTCCTGAGTACATGGTCTTTGAACTTCTTCTCTCCTCTTAGTTGTAAGGAGAGAGGCTTTTTCATAAGACGTGTCAGTCACCATAAATATTTGGGAAAATATGTTTTGGCCTGTGTGTAGGGTTTATGTTATCCAGTTTAGACTGAATTCATGTAATATCTTGTGGTGTTTGTTGTTGTAATGTTTTATCGATACTTTGTTTGGGAATTGATACTATTTGTCATTCAACTCACTAAGTGACAGATCAACATGGCACTCTCAATGCCAACCAACATGGATTACAGAGTGAACTATACAGTATGGAAACCAAAGTCCTCAAGCCTGCAAATCATAATTAGCTCAGCACACAAATCCAGGACCCTAAAGGAAACATGAAGAGAAATAACCTTTCAAAACTGAAGAAGAAGCAGTAATTACCTCTCTATATTTTAAATCAAAAGGCTTTTACTCTAGGAAATGTTAGAAGAAAAGATGAAAATTGGTGAGCTGAAAATTATTTTTATTGGAATAAATTTTCAGGTTGAGTATGCAATCTTGCCAAATCTAAAACTCTCACATATAGTACTTTTAAATTTGATGTTTTGGCTTGTCAAGAATTCTCATACTTCTCTTCTAAAATAAGATATCTACTTAATAATGGAAGCATTTATCTCAAATTCTGTATTTAAATTACTACTTTGAATGACTGCTGAAATCAATCTAATCTCAAGTTTATATACCTTTATAAATTTTTTTATTTTGACAACATGGTTTCATAAGCTATGATTAGTTCAGGGATTTTGTGGGCGTAATGTACAAGATAAGCAGGTTGAAAAGTTTTTTGACTTATCAAAGCCACATTTTTAGAAGTAAGGAAATGCAGCTTTCTTGACTGGCATTTCCATAATTATTTGCAGGATTTTCTGAGCTATTTGACAAGTTCCCATTTGTCTTTAAAATAAAAAGACTCTAGGGAGAATGACCTCAGACCCTCCAGGTATTTTAAAAAATCTTTCATGAACAAACAATATTTAAGCTAGAGGGAAAAATTGATACTTTTTGAATTTTTAGGTCATATCATAATGCTACTACTCTAGATCCACAGAAATTTTGGCTCTAAGGGACATTTTTGACATCACTCTTACTCTCTCTGAATTAACATTTAAATATTTATGCAATTTTTCTGGCTAGAAGAGGAACTGTAAGACTTCCTTGAATGAGAGGTTAAGCAAAGGTTATGATGTTACAAATTAGAACTAAATAGGACACTGATACTGAGAAGCTGCAATCCTGTTAGTTAGACCCATAATGAATCAAGTCAATGAGACAAAGGGTCCCTCAAGGTGAGGTTTGCTGGAGTCTGAATATAAATGGCCATATTATTATTAATGCATCCATTCATGAAAATGCTGTAATACTAGCTTATGCCACAGAAAGGACAAAGTATGAGTCAGTGTGAAGGTGTGGATAAAGGAGAATTATTCATACCTCTCAATTTAAAGTAAGTTTAATAACAGGGTAAATACGCTTGCCTAATTTGTAATATATTTCTCCATATTTTTTCCATACTGAATGAATAAGAGTTTTGCATTATTTTTATTTCAATAGAGTAATCTTATTAGTTTATTTAAAATAAAGCATTACAAAGAGTTTAACAATTTCCAGGATCTGTTTGGAGCATTAAATTTTAACATATCCTTTCTTATAAACAATTCTCACTGTCCTGGTGCATTTCTGCCTATATACATTGAGGGATTGAAATAATGTTAAGATTATAGTGATGTTTTTGTCCCTTTACCCAAAGTTTTTATCCAGGCTCTTAAGTATCAGTGAAAATGGACTGTTTTCCTAGTCTGTAATTTTGAAGACACTTCAGAGGTGTACAAATGAAATTTGAACATTTTCACAAATTTAAATGTCTTATCATGTTGTTTCATATTCATATTTAGAAGATTATCTCTTTGTATAATTAATCTTTATAGAAATTACATCTACTGATCAAAGGTGTTGGAAGTTAAAGTTCTTCTACTAAGTTTGGAGCTGAAGAAAAAAAACTGGTAGTTGAAATGACCAACTTCACTGTAAGTGTATTGAGTGAAATGCGTTTTACAAAGCTTAACATAAGAACAAACTTACTTTGCCCCCAAATTTGGTTATCTTTCTCTGCAATGCTGTAAGAAGTCACACTGTGCTGAGAATGATATTGTTGCAGTAACATTTAATGTTGTTTATTGAAACTTGAAGTTTAAAAACTGAATTAGATTCACATTGTTCTGCTTTAGCAAACTTTATCTGGAATGCAATGCCAATAAAATTTATACAAATACTCATTTATATTTTCTGATGTTTTAGTAGATAAGCCTGGACACAAATTAATTTTAATATAGTACATATGAAGTTCTTTGTCGCAGTCTTTCCAAAATAAAATAATTTAGATATATTTAGGCCCGATGAGAAGGTCCATATGAATGAACACTGTAGCTGAGTTAAGCACTATAAATATTAACTATATATTTATTTTGTACCCATTTTTGAACCTGGTTCTGTGTCAAGTTATGGGAATATAATGATGTGCTAAGCAGATGAAGTTTCTGTCTCCATGGAGAATGGGGTCTTATATTATCATTGGAAACTACTAGTAATAAATAATTTGTTCTGAAGTCAGTTAAAAATGCTTCAAACTATCAAGAGTCTTTTTAATTCTATCTCTCAGAAGTCCTGCTCAAAGACCTCATGTTTTAAAAGACTTTGCTGATAAAACAAACTCTGCATCTTAAGAAATAAAATTCCTATTCAAAAATTAGCAAAATATATATACTGCTGACAATTAAACTTCCAATTCCATTAACAAAACCATTTTCCCACATTGAATTAAAATGTATGCAGCATTTTCTTGAGCAAATATGTTTCAAGCATTTTGAAATTGTTCATAAATTCTGGGGGGGGTCCCCCAGATTGGATCCTGCAATAGGTAAGTGTTGTTTGAATGTTTTTAGGTTCTTTGGATTGGCCCTGGGCATTATCAGTCAATGGATTTAGAACACTCAGAACTTTATATTAGAAATGTGGTTTCCCTTTTCCAAATCCCTTCACTCCTCAGTCATCCCCATGCTGGCTTCTGACCCAAACACTCCACACATAATCCAATATAAAGGGATATTTTCACTCCCAATCCTTCATAACCCAGCTTCAACCCTAATCTCTTGAAAATCACCCTTCACTCGAATTCTACAGAATCATTTTCTCCCATTTTTCCTCCTCTTCCTCTGTTTAAACTTATTCCTATTCGTTGTACGTAAATGATAATTTTTTTCCCTAGAAGGACTCACCTATGATCAATTTCTGTTCACAACTTGTATGTTCTCCTTAGTAGCTCTCATTTGCACTTATGACACAAACACCATTTACAATTCTGGAGGACTCCCATGTGTACATTTTCCATTCTTCTGGTTCCAGACCTATATTCCCCATTGCTTGCTAGAAATATTCACATGGATATTGTGGATGCTTATCTATAGCTAAACTCTCCTGCATTGAACCTCTCTACCTCCTACAAACATACACAAATATGCACATGGACAATCAAAACTTGTTTCTCTTTTGTATTCTTAATCTTTCCAAAGTAATTAGTATTAAATTGTACTTGATTCCTCATTCTCCTTAACTTCCCAGACCCAATTCATCACAAAATTCAGTCAGAACTAACTTTTGTCTCTACCATTTCCTCTACTTCCTCGAATATAGTTCATCTCATTCGTTTTTTCCATGTACAAACACACCTTGACCTCTGTATTAGTTGGCTAGGGCTGCCATAACATGTTACCACAAACAGGGTGGCTTAAGCAACAGAAACTTATTGTCTCACAGTTCTGGAGTCTAAACTCTGAAATCAAGGTCTCAGCAGAGTTGGTTCCTTCTGAGACCTGTGATGGCTGTATTCTCCCTGTGCCTCTTCATATCAACTTTCCTCTGTGTCTGTTACTGGGTCCAAATTTCTGCTCTTTATAAGGACACTAGTCATATTAGATTAGGTAATTGGATTGTCATTAGGTTCAACCTAATGACATCACTTTAAATTGGTTACTTCTGTAAAGATCCTTTCTCCAAATAAGATCATGTTCTGAGGTACTGGGTGTTGGAACATATATATTTTTTTGGTGGCGTGATACATAGCAAGCTCCCACTATGTTTCAGGCACTGTTTTAGACACTGAGGACACCATGCAGAGGGAAAGATTTCCAGCTCATGGACCTTAAAATCTAGGGCTGAGAAAAAGATGACAAAATTATCCTTAAAAATGAAAAAAATAATTTAAGCTGGTGTTAAGTGCTATGGATAAAATAAAACAGGGTGATATTGTTTCTTTATTTAGACTTTTATAATAACTTCTCACCTCTCTTTGTCACCCTCCACTCTATCTATCCACTCCATGACTTTGCCTTTATAGTTCAGTAATAGCATTTAGAAATTGGTACCATGTGTTATCTGCTTACATGTCTGTCTCTAAAATCAGTGAGCTCTGTGAGGACTCATGTCTGTATCCCAAGCACAGAGCATAAAGCCTGGCACTTTCATTAAGTGTTTGTTGAATAAATTCACTTTCTAGTCACTGCTCTGCCACATGCAGCAAACTCAAATAGGAATAAAGACCTTGAAAGCAATACTCTTTAAGGGATGATACTTTTTTGGCTTGTCCACTGTAAATAAAAGAATGGTTAATAAGGAGGGGTACATCTGGTTTAGCTATCATACTGTAAACACAGCTTAAATGATTCATTGGTTCAGGGCTTTATGATGATAAGAGAATCATTAAGTAGCATGGCTGAACTCACACTGTAGAATAAAAAAAAAATAGAGTAATGCTAGTTACCTTTAGAGTTACTTGTTTTTTGTTTTTCTTATTAGTCATCAATTTTATACACATCAGTGTATACATGTCAATCCCAATTGCCCAATTCATCACACGCCCCCCCACTGCTTTCCCCATTTGGTGTCCATATGTTTGTTCTCTACATCTGCATCTCATTTTCTGCCCTGCAAACCAGTTCATCTGTACCATTATTCTAGGTTCCACATATATGCGTTAATATATGATATTTGTTTTTCTCTTTCTGACTTCACTCTGTATGACAGTCTCCAGATCCATCCACGTCTCTACAAATGACTCATTTTTGTTCCTTTTAATGGCTGAGTAATGTTCTATTGTATATATGTACCACATCTTCTTTATCCATTCGTCTATTGATGGACATTTAGGTTGCTTCCATGTCCTGGCTATTGTAAACAGTGTGGCAATGAACACTGGGGTGCATGTGTCTTGTTGAATTGTGGTTTTCTCAGGGTATATGCCCAGTAGTGGGACTGCTGGATCATATGGTAATTCTATTTTTAGTTTTTTAAGGAACCTCCATACTGTTCTCCATAGTGGCTCTATCAATTTACATTCCCAACAACAGTGCAAGAGGGTTCCCTTTTCTCCACACCCTCTCCAGCATTTGTTGTTTGTAGATTTTCTGATGAGGTCCATTCTAACTGGTGTGAGGTGATACCTCATTGCAGTTTTGATTTGCATTTCTCTAATAATTAGTGATGTTGAGCAGCTTTTCATGTGCTTCTTGGCCATCTGTATGTTTTCTTTGGGGGAATGGCTATTTAGGCCTTCTGCCCATTTTTGGATTGGGTTGTTGGTTTTTTTAATATTGAGCTGCATGAGCTGTTTATATATTTTGGAGATTAAGCCTTTGTCCGTTGATTCGTTTGCAAATATTTTCTCCCATTCTGAGGGTTGTCTTTTCGCCTTGTTTATAGTTTAATTTGCTGTGCAAAAGCTTTTAAGTTTTGTTAGGTCCCATTTGTTTATTTTTGTTTTTATTTCCATTACTCTAGGAGGTGGATCAAAAAAGATATTGCTGTGATTTATGTCAAAGAATGTTCTTCCTATGTTTTCCTCTAAGCATTTTATAGTGTCCAGTCTTACATTTAGGTCTCTAATACAGTTTGTTTATTTTGTGTATGGTGTTAGGGAGTGTTCTAATTTCATACTTTTACATGTAGCTGTCCAGTTTTCCCAGCAGCACTTATTGAAGAGACTGTCTTTTCTCCATTGTATATCCTTGCCTCCTTTGCCATAGATTAGTTGACCATCGGTGCGTGGGTTTATCTCTGGGCTTTCTATCTTGTTCCATTGATCTATGTTTCTGTTTTTGTGCCAGTACCATATTGTCTTGATTACTGTAGCTTTATAGTATAGTCTGAAGTCAGGGAGTCTGATTCCTCCAGCTCTGTTTTTTTCCCTCAAGGCTGCTTTGGCTCTGCAGGGTCTTTTGTGTCTCCATACAAATTTTAAGTTTTTTTGTTCTAGTTCCGTAAAAAATGCCATTGGTAATTTGATAGGGATTGCACTGAATCTGTAGATTGCTTTGGGTAGTATAGTCATTTTCACAATATTGATTCTTCCAATCCAAGAACATGGTATATCTTGCTATCTGTTGGTATCATCTTTAATTTCTTTCATCAGTGTCTTATATTTTACTGCATACATGTCTTTTGTCTCCCTAGGTAGGTTTATTCCTAGGTATTTTATTCTTTTTGTTGCAATGGTAAATGGGACTGTTTCCTTAATTTCTCTTTCAGATTTTTCATCATTAGTGTATAGGAATGCAAGAGGTTTTTGTGCATTAATTTTGTATCCTGCAACTTTACCAAATTCATTGATTAGCTCCAGTAGTTTTCTGGTAGCATCTTTAGGATTCTCTATGTATAATATCATGTCGTCTGCAAACAGTGAGAGTTTTACTTCTTCTTTTTCAATTTGTATTACTTTTATTTCTTTTTCTTCTCTGATTGCCATGGCTTGGACTTCCAAAACTATGTTGAATAATAATGGCGAGAGTGGACATCCTTGTCTTGTTCCTGATCTTAGAGGAAATGCTTTCAGTTTTTCACCATTGAGAATGATGTTTGCTGTAGGTTTGTCATATATGGCCTTTATTATGTTGAGGTAGGTTCCCTCTATGCTCACTTTCTGGAGAGTTTTTACCATAAATGGGTGTTGAATTTTGTCAAGAGCTTTTTCTGCATCTATTGAGATGATCATATGGTTTTTATTGTTCAATTTGTTAATATGGTGTATCACATTGATTGATTTGCATATATTGAGGAATCCTTGCATCCCTGGGATAAATCCCACTTGATCATGGTATATGATCCTTTTAATGTGTTGTTGGATTCTGTTTGCTAGTATTTTGTTGAGGATTTTTGCATCTATATTCATCATTGATATTGGTCTGTAATTTTCTTTTCTTGTGATATCTTTGTCTGGTTTTGGTATCAGGGTGATGGTGGCCTCATAGAATGAGTTTGGGTGTGCTCCTTTCTCTGCAATTTTTTGGAAGAGTTTGAGAAAGATGGGTGTTAGCTCGTCTCTAAATGTTTGATAGAATTCACCTGTGAAGCCATCTGGTCCTGGACTTTTGTTTGTTGGAAGATTTTTTAATCACAGTTTCAATTTCATTACTTGTGATTGGTCTGTTCATATTTTCTATTTCTTCCTGGTTCAGTCTTGGAAGGTTATACCTTTCTAAGAATTTGTCCATTTCATCCATGTTGTCCATTTAATTGGCACAGAGTTGCTTGTAGTAGTCTCTTAGGACGCTTTGTATTTCCTCAGTGTCTGTTGTAACTTCTCCTTTTCATTTCTAATTTTATTGATTTGAGTCCTCTCCCTCTTTTTCTTGATGAGTCTGGCTAATGGTTTATCAATTTTGTTTATCTTCTCAAAGAACCTGCTTTTAGTTTTACTGATCTTTGCTATTGTTTTCTTTGTTTCTATTTCTTTTATTTCTGCTCTGATCTTTATGCTTTCTTTCCTTCTGCTAACTTTGGATTTTGTTTGTTCTTCTTTCTCTAGTTCCTTTAGGTGTAAGGTTAGATTGTTTATTTGTGATGTTTCTTGTTTCTTGAGGTATGCTTGTATAGGTATAAACTTCCCTCTTAGAAATGCTTTTGCTGCATCCCATAGGTTTTGGATCATCGTGTTTTCATTGTCATTTTTCTCTAGGTATTTTTTGATTTCCTCTTTGATTTCTTCAGTGATCTCTTGGTTATTTAGTAACATATTGTTTAGCTTCCATGTGTTTGTGTTTTTAATGTTTTTTTCCCCTGTAATTCATTGCTAATCTCATAGTGTTGTGGTCAGAAAAGATGCTTGATATGATTTCTATTTTCTTAAATTTACTGAGGCTTGATTTGTGACCCAAGATGTGATCTATTCTGGAGAATGTTCCATGCGCACTTGAGAAGAAAGTGTAGTCTGCTGTTTTTGGATGGAATGTCCTATAAATATCAATTAAATCTATCTGGTCTATTGTGTCATTTAAAGCTTCTGTTTCCTTATTTATTTTCATTTTGGATGATCTGTCCATTGGTGTAAGTGAGGTGTTAAAGTCCCCCACTATTATTGTGTTACTGTAGATTTCCTATTTTATAGCTGTCAGTAGTTGCCTTATGTATTGAGGTGCTCCTATATTGGGTGCATATATATTTATATTTGTTATATCTTCTTCTTGGATTGATCCTTTGATCATTATGTAGTGTCCTTCCCTGTCTCTTTTAACATTCTTTATTTTAAAGTCTATTTTGTCTGATATGAGTATTGCTACTCCAGGTTTCTTTTGATTTCCATTTGCATGGAATATCTTTTTCCATCCCCTCACTTTCAGTCTGAATGTGTCCCTAGGTCTGAAGTGGGTCTCTTGTAGACAGCATATATATGGGTCTTGTTTTTGTATCTATTCAGCAAGCCTGTGTCTTTTGGTTGGAGCATTTAATCCATTCATGTTTAAGGTAATTATCGATATGTATGTTCTTATGACCATTTTCTTAATTGTTTTGGGTTTGTTTATGTAGGTCCTTTCCTTCTCTTGTGTTTCCCACTTAGAGAAGTTCCTTTAGCATTTGTTGTAAAGCTGCTTTGAGGTTGCTGAATTCTCTTAGCTTTTGCTTGTCTGTAAAGCTTTTGATTTCTCCACTGAATCTCAATGAGATCTTTGCTGGGTACAGTAATCTTGGTTGTAGGTTCTTCCCTCTCATCACTTTAAGTATATCATGCCAATCCCTTTGGCTTGTAGTGTTTCTGCTGAGAAATCAGCTGTTAACCTTATGGGAGTTCCCTTGTATGTTATTTGTCATTTTTCCCTTGCTGCTTTTAATAATTTTTCTTTGTCTTTAATTTTTGCCAATTTGATTACTATGTGTCTCGGCATGTTTCTCCTTGGGTTTATCCTGTATGGAACTCTGTGCACTTCCTGGTGTTGGGTGGCTATTTCCTTTCCCATGTTAGGGAAGCTTTCAACTATAATCTCTTCAAATATTTTCTCGGGTCCTTTCTCTCTCTCTTCTCCTTCTGGGACCCCTATAATGAGAATGTTGTTGCATTTAATGTTGTCCCAGAGGCCTCTTAGGCTGTCTTCCTTTCTTTTCATTCTTTTTTCTTTATTCTGTTCTGCAGCAGTGAATTCCACGATTCTGTCTTCCAGGTCACTTATCCGTTCTTCTGCCTCAGTTATTCTGCTATTGATTCCTTCTAGTGTAGTTTTCATTTCAGTTATTGTATTGTTCATCTCTGTTTGTTTTTTCTTTAATTCTTCTAGGTCTTTGTTAAACATTTCTTGCACCTTCTCGCTCTTTGCCTCTATTCTTTTTCCGAGGTCCTGGATCATCTTCACTATCATTATTCTGAATTCTTTTTCTGGAAGGTTGCCTATCTCCACTTCATTTAGTTGTTTTTCTGGGGTTTTATCTTCTTCCTTCATCTGGTACATAGCCGTCTGTCTTTTCATCTTGTCTCTCTTTCTGTGAATGTGTTTTTTGTTCCACAGGCTGCAGGAATGTAGTTCTTCTTGCTTCTGCTGTCTGCCCTCTGGCGGATGAGGCTATCTAAGAGGCTTATGCAAGTTTTCTCATGGGAGGGACTGGTGGTGGGTAGAGCTGACTGTTGCTCTGGTGGGCAGAGCTCAGTAAAACTTTAATCCACTTGACTGCTAATGTGTGGGGTTGGGTTCTCTCCCTGTTGGTTGTTTGGCCTGAGGCAACCGAACACTGGAGCCTACCTGGGCTCTTTGGTGGGGCTAATGGCAGACTCTGGGAGGGCTCACGTCAAGGAGTACTTCCCAGAACTTCTGCTGCCAGTGTCCTTGTCCCCATGGTGAGCCACAGCCACCCCCAACCTCTGCAGGAGACCGCCCAACACTAGCAGTTAGGTCTGGTTCAGTCTCCCCTGTGATCACTGCTCCTTCCCCTGGGTCCTGATGCACACACTACTTTGTGTGTGCCCTCCAAGAGTGGAGTCTCTGTTTCCCCCAGTTCTGTTGAAGTCCTGCAATCAAATCCCAGTAGCCTTCAAAGTCTGATTCTCTAGGAATTTCTCCCTCTGTTGCAGGACTTCCAGGTTGGGAAGCCTGATGTGGGGCTCAGAACCTTCACTCCAGTGGGTGGACTTCTGTGGTATAAGTGTTCTCCAGTCTGTGAGTCACCCATCCAGCAGTTATGGGATTTGATTTTACTGTGATTGTACCCCTTGTACCATCTCACTGTGGCTTCTCCTTTGTCTTTGGATGTGGGGTATATTTTTTGGTGAATTCCAGTGTCTTCCTGTCGATGATTGTCCAGCAGCTAGTTGTGATTGTGGTGCTCTCACAAGAGGGAATCTAGAGTTCCTTGTTTTTAAATCAAAATACTCTCAAGTTCTGATAAAACTGTCTGTGCTTTCTCCATTAGGGATTGGAGGAAAACTTTAGCCATGAGTGGCGTAGTCAAACATTGTCTTTCCTATAGTCTAGTCCTTAATTTCTTCTTGGGTAGTTCTGTGACTGATGATCATCTTTGGTATGGCATGCACAATGTGGCTTTGCTGATTAAAAACATTCTAAGAATTTACTTATTTATTTACCTAAAGTTCACTCTTGGTGCATGATTTATATTAATGGTATTTCTGAGTAGTCCTTGTTTGTTTTTAATAAGAACAGTTAACGTTTTTGATCAGGATGGGCTTTGGTATCTCTCTGTTCTATGCTTTCATGACCTCTTCTTGATGATGAGTGGGGTATAATTATCCTCGAAGGAAAATAACAAAAGGAACTTCCACATAAGAGTTAAGCTGAAAGGGACAATCTCACTGGGTAGAATATGAATTCCATCTCTGTGTCTGCTTAAATGTCATATTACCTCTCTGTGCAAGTGTTGCCTGGTCTTTCACAGGTGATAGCATCTGCTTGTCCTCTTCACAATATTACTGAATGATAGATGAGAAAGTAATTGGAAAAGTGAAAAGTGCTTTGTAAGTGGAAATAGTAATACAACTTATTTAGGAGCAAATGGCTGATGTATAATAAGCAAGTTTGAAGACAGCGGTTGACTTGAATTTCTGCCCTGAGAGACTGTGTTTCTTGGATTGCATTGAGTCTATGCATTTTAAGAATAGAAGAAAGGGAATATATATCTATATATATATCATATATCTATATCTATCTATCTATCTATATATATATATATCAACTTTTTTTGGCCAAAAAGTTCATTTGGGTTTTTTCCATAAGATGTTTTAGAATATATATACATATATTTCACTTGTGAGTGTACCCACCCTCTGGCACCCTTGTTTCTGATTTTTTTTTTTTTTTTTTTGCTGCACAATCAGGAGAAGGGAAAGCTTGAAACCAGAGTAGAGATGTGGTGTAGAAGTTGGGGGCACTAAGCTGGGAGAGGAACTTGTTATAATGGAGAGCAAGGAGAGGGAAATTGTGAGAGAGCAGAATAAAAGGTCTGTAAAAAAACCCTGGAGGTTTGTAAGATGATGGCTTCTGAGGTAGCGATGGATTACAAAAAAATGAGTCTTGGAAAAATATATTTGACCAAACGTTTCGGCAAGCTTAAAATTGTATCCCCCTTAATGCTCTTTTAAAACCTGAAATAAATATTGGATTTCCTTTTTAATTATTTAACAGCTAGATTTTGCTCCCTTGAATTCTACTCCATGCACTGACTGGATAACGCAGGGGTCACAACTTAGGTTTTAGTTATAAATATAAAGGTAAATAAAGAATAAGTCTTTTCCTAAGAATATCGATATACAGAGTCAGACATCTGAATTTTTCAGTTTCAACCTTACCTACCGTTACTGAGTTCTAAGAGTTGGTAGTCAAATTTTGGACAATAATTGAAATAAAATAGGAAATACTGATATTGGGATTCCAAGAGAAACTGGGATTTCCATCATTTCTATTTAACAAGAGGTACCAAGTCAAGAAATACCTAGATGTAAATTTGGGGCTTTGGGAGAAACATTCCTGCTTCCAGGACACTGGGGCATAATTTAGTAAATAGCTTCTCCAGCACTCAGACTGGAGTTGCCAGATTTCTATGAATTTAGGATTAGAGTCAGAAAAAGAGTCCAATCTATTTCCTTTTTTTAAAAAAAAAATTAATTTATCTATGTTTGGCCGCATAGGGTCTTTGTTGCTATGCGCGGGCTTTCTCTAGTTGCAGTGAGCGGGGGCTACTCTTCGTTGCGAGGCACAGGCTTCTCATTGAGGTGGCTTCTCTTGATGCAGATCGTGGGCTCCAGGTGCATGGGCTTCTGTAGTTGTGGCACGTGGGCTCAGTAGTTGTGGCTCACGGGCTCTAGAGCTCAGGCTCAGTAGTGTGGCACACAGACTTAGTTGCTCTGCGGCATGTGGGATCTTCCCAGATCAGGGCTTGAACCCATGTACCCTGCATTGGCAGGCGGATTCTTAACCACTGTGCCACCAGAGAAATTCCCAATCTATTTCAATTACTAGCCAAAAATGGTACAGAATGCCCACCTGTGAAAATCAGCCTTCTTTTACTAGTTGTGTCTGCTGGACCAATTTCTAATGCATAAAAGTCCTCCAATCTCTCTTTTGGTCTGAAGATCAGTCTCTGGCTGTGATTTTTAAGTAGCAGTGCCTTTCCTGAGTTGGAATATACAGATGTATCCATGAAGATTTTGTAATTTGCATATGTGTCTGCATAGGATAAACTGAAGAGTGCTGAAGTGTCTTCGCCCTTATGTCACTCTCCTCTTAGACTTTTGGAAGGCTCCAAATTCCAACCATTACTCCCTTTTTTGGGTGATAACCGATTTTGGCCACTGATAAATATAACCAAATGTTGTTGGAGCAGTAACATATTTTGGCTCGTTAGGGTTGCCTCAATCTAAATTAGTTTACCAAATTAGCTGGCGTAAATCACAGCCCTTAGGAAACAAGGAGGGAGCAATGTTTGAGAAAGGAGGGGTGAGCAGAAGGGTTAGGGAAACAGGAGGGAGAGAGAAGGAAAATCATGGAAAGAATGGTGTGGGGAGTTAGTGAGGAGACTGTGGGGAGAAAAGGTCTCCTTCAAAATTTGATCTAAGGTCAATCCTGTCCTGAAAAAGTGACTAGAAAAAAATCCAGCTATTTTTTTCTTTAAAATTAATTGTATGGGTTTCTCTTTATTATATTGCTGCAGTTTTAACCCAAACTTTTTTGTTGATGATAACGAGGTTATTTCAAGAAAACAATGAAACAGAAACAAACAAACAAAAATTCTTGGATTTCATACTTAGTACATAGAGAAGTAAATTTTAAAGAATTTATTTCAGTAATTCTTTACGTATGTAAAATATATCTGAAACTAGTTCTGATGTTTTAGTGGAAAGACAGGTAAAACAAAACATTTATTATCTGTTTTATTCACACAGAGTTCATTTTATTCATACAGAAATGCAATGTTAAGCTCTTGTACTCCTATTGAAAACAGCATCTTAGAATGCATGGAAAGAAGACCCTAAGCGTTTTATTTAATTTCATCTGAAATCCATATGCTGTCATTTAGAGAGATCAAGTGTAAGAACCTGGTGGGTATAAAATGTGCCCTGCATGGTCCTATTTAGAAAGATGCCACAAATGTGAGTTTTCACAAGTTCCGTAAAACACATTTTCACACCAAATTTGATACGGACATGTATTATAAAATCTCCCTATTGCCATTTGAATATAGAATGGAAAAGTTTCCCTTGAGTTTACAGAGTGTTTTCAAGTATAGGTAGGGAAAGTATAAGCTGTATTAACATCTGCATTTGAAACTGCACTGTGGCATTTAAACTTTCAAGGACATCATAGTAGAGAATACATCCTTCCTTAATGTAGGTCCAGTGGAACTTTACATATACAAAAGAGAGCCTCTAAATGCATTGTCTCATTAATTTCCAAATTAAAAATGACTTCTGCCACATGTAGAGTGCTGTTATATCTGGCAAACTGGACTGGGGGTAGCAAGGGGACTGGATAGGCCCTGTGTGAATGCATACATTTCTTCAAGTTATGTAGCTGTCAAGGGAGCTGTATCTATGTGGCCATCAGCCACATTGTACACATACTTTAACTTATAGGAGAGTGTGTGGGCATCTGTGTAGGATGCAATATCTGGTGATTCTGGGCATTTTGATTGAGTGCTGGAGCAGGAAAGGAGAGCCAGCCTGGTATGTGTGTTCACACACATACTCAAGACAGCACACAAAACACGTCCTTACCTACACAGATGTTGGCATGGACACTCCTTGTCCAAACCTCACACAGGCATCACCTAAGCACGTATACTGTTAAGGCTGTATGAGAAAGCACTAATTTAAATGTTTGCTTTTTGTCTTGAGAAAGGGATGCTTATTTTAAATTCACACAAAGGCATCTTACAGGGTAGTGGTGCCTATTTTAAATTCGCACAAAGGCATCTTACAGGGTAGTGGAAGTCCTGGGTAAGTAAGGGGACATTTTACTCTTTTCTTTATATACTTCTATATTGCTTGCTTTATTTTTTAAAAAATATTTTAATTTTGTACTTTTTATATTTAAAGGGCAAGAAATTTATATAAGTAAAAGTAAAGTTGGTTTTCTAAGAGGTACGTCATAATGCATAATACTGCTGTACATTTACAGTATCTTTCTGGAATCCTGAAAGGAGGCTTCTTACTGTGCTGCAACAGAAGTCTGTTTGGGGGGAGAAATGACTGTGTTTGAACAATGGGCACATGAATTTTGGATTAACACAGTTTGTGTATGTAAGCAATACTCAGATGTGGGGTTCTAAAAGATGTGGACATAACTACAGTGTCTCATTGATACCAGACTGACTTAAGCCATTCAGAGTTGAGCCTGAGATGCAAAGCATGTGATTGTGTCATGCATGGGCAGGTGCCTGTGAAATCACAAAGCTCTCTAAGGCATACTGCCGGAGAGGTACATCTGTTGCAATGTCTAAGGTTTCTCCAATTACATCTTGGTTAAATAGTCAGTCATTCAGCAAGTATTAATTTAGCATTCACCGGATATCAGGGGAAGAAGAACGCGCTGGCCTTGATCCAGGTCTTTTGCCTGGGCTTAGACTCCATGTGTTTCCCAGCATTGTCAGTAACAGCATTTCCCTCAAGATGGTCAGAAGAGCATGCTGTCCAGCCGGCCAGCTGCTACCCTCCCCACAGCAAGTCATCTCTAATTCAGTGCTAGGCTCGATGCACAGGAATAAGAAACGAAGGATTCTGTGTTCAGTGTTGCCTTAAATGGATTCTTAAGATATTTTCATGCTGCAACAATTAGGCATTTCAATCTATTGTGAACCTGTTTGTTTGTTCTGGGAATTCAAGTTTCCAAAATTCTTGGATAGTTTAGACTAGTCTTTTTTTTTTTTTTTTTTTTTGGTGGCACGCGGGCCTCTCACTGCTGTGGCCTCTCCCGTTGCGAAGCACAGGCTCCGGACACGCAGGCCCAGCGGCCATGGCTCACGGGCCCAGCCGCTTCGCGGCATGTGGGATCTTCCCGGACCGGGGCACGAACTCGTGTCTCCTGTATCAGCAGGCGGACTCTCAACCACTGCGCCACCAGGGAAGCCCTAGACTAGTCTTTATCTATCATGTTATGTAAAGTTTGTGGTTTTAGCTATATAAATATGTGCACATATTATCATTATAAAAATCCCATGTAATAGAAAAAATGAAAAAAATCAGATATACCATTTCTAAGAGGTAAGAGCAGTTAATAATTTAATGTGTATCCTTTCAGACTTTCCTTCACTCAAATCTATATGAAATATATTTTCTAAAAATGGGATTATAAGATACATGCTGATCTTAAACCTGTTTTTATATTTAACAAAATATAATGAATGCCAAGCCAATAAATATAATATCTACATTATCTTCTCATCTATATAATATTACATCTATGTTTGTCTTTTGAATATCTTTAATGCTTACATTTCTCTAACACTGAAGTTTACTCTTTAGATTCACAGTAATCAAGTGTACTCAGACATTTCTAGCTATTGGTAATCCAGAATCCTGGTCCATTTATTAATACAAAGTGCTAAGTGTTACTTGTCAGACTGTTCCTGAGGCCAAAGTCTTTTGTAACCTCTAGAATTAAATACCCTCAGATTCTACTTTATATGCTGGTCAGACTCCATATAATTTTTATATTAAAATGTTTTATGTGTACTCTTTTAAAGTACTGCAACTCAGAGCTGCCTTTTCTTTCTGAATTTCACAAGTTTGGTTTTGAAAGGAACAAGGGGCTGTGTCTGCTATCCACGTGGCATATTCTATCCTCCAGTCCCCGGCTTGGTGACACTCCTCTCACATGCAGAGCAGCACCAGCCCAGGAGCCCTGCAGCTCTTTCAGAGGAGCTTGCTTCTGTTGAGACTTCATGCGCAGCAGGTTCAGATTGTCCTGGGCTCACAATTTCTTTTTCATCAGTAGCTGGCAAAACTCTAAATAGCCATTCTTTTGCTTCTAATAAGGCACCTTTTTGTTAAATGGGAATGCAATTTAACTTTGCAGAAGCAGTAGCACTGGTCTATTCCCAAGGCCCACTTTGTGTTAAAGAATTGAGGAGAGAGAACACTTTTTCTTTGATCCTGTGGAGCTGTTCATGTTGAGGGAGTAGACGTTCATATTATGGAATTTACCTTTGCTTGTACTAGGATTGGGGAAAAAACCTTATGTAAATAGACAAGTTTCTTGAACTCAACCTCTGAATCCTCAGATAAATGACTACACCATGTCTTACTGCTGTTAGAAAAGCAATCGGTCATTCTAGCTGTGCGTTGTGTGGCTCAGAGTCCACCAACTGACTTTCTCTTGGGTCTGGAGGTTCCTGGTCTCAGATGACCTGCGGTAATAATCTTCTGGCCAGACTGCTTGGTGTCAGATTAATATATAAATCTCCATATGTTGAGTGTTAAGCATGTAATTATGACCATATACCTTTAACACATCAGGCAGTAGACTAGATACCTTGCACACATGATCTAACTTAACCCCCCAATCTGCAATGGAGTCACATCACACTTAGAAAAAAATCCAACCTTCATATTACAGCCCTCAAAGCCTTAAGAGATCTGGCTCCTGCCTGTCTTAATGTCTAAATTCTTACCACTCCCTTTTTGCTCACTCCAATAGTTACCCATTTATTCTAAGTGCTTGCTATCTTTTAGGAAATACTTTATAAGTGTTTTGTATCCTCACAATAACCTATGAAATAAGTGCTCTTATTAGTTCTGTGTTACAGATGAGGAAGTTGAGGCACAGAGAGATCCTATAGTCACTAAGATGTGAGGCTGAGATTCAAATGTAGACAGATGGGCTTTGAAGAATGAATTCACATTATATTACTCCTCAGTAGAATTACTAAAAGATGACAAAAGCAGGGTCATCTGAGGGCCTCCAGGTTTGAAGTAGTAGCTGCATGTGGAGTCCTAAGGAACCCTTTGAGGGTAGCTGGTTGGCATAGAAGTGACTGTCTTTACAGTGGCCAAGTGAATGCTGACTTTGGCAAAGGAAGGGAAGACATGGCTTTAATTGTTTCCTTTCTGTGTGATCATCCTCCCATTCACAGTCCATTTCATATTTGAACATTGAGATAAATGACAGACTGAACAGCATGTCATGACACTGGGGAGGTTTTTCCTCTAACCATCCCCCAAATACCTAGCCTTCAAAAATTATGATTATGCATTCATTATTAATTTATTATTCAGGCTGCTTTGTGCTGGATTTATGCAATGGGTAAGCTAAGCAAACATTTAGCACATTAGCAAAGTAGGGCTAGTATAAGAAAATAAGAAAAATAACAAATAAAAGAATAAGAAATAAATTTCAAAAATTATTTTGAAATAAAGTTAATTTCAAATGGAGCATTAAAGGAATTATTGTGGAATTACTTAGGAATTATTGTTAAACCTGGTTGAATATTCATACACTTATTTATGGTGTGTGCGTGTGTGTACATATGAGATACTGACTTTTTAAAGTGATTATGACCTTCAAAGCCTTAATCCTACTCTCCCCCATGGAACTGTGCCTCAATTAGAGAGGTTCCAGTGAAGGCGAAAGTTGAGTTGGAAGACAGTGTTTGATACAACATGAAACCCTCCAAAATGGGAAACTATTATGGCCATTCATATGACTTATAACTCGCTTCATCACATTTCTCAAATATTCTATGTATGGTAACATTAAACTTAGATTAAATAATATAACAGGAGCATCTAAATTTAAAGGAGTTTAAGATAGTGGTTAGAATAAATGTGTTAAGTTAAAGATATACAACGGGTCTTTTCATGAGAGAAAAACATTTGTTAAATTTGCCAAGAATATCTATTTTATACAGAGTAAAATGTGATAATAGAATTTATCTACCCTTATTAGTAATGAGCTAGATTTGGAACTGCTGCTGAAGATTTGGGGTAATATAGTTTGGGCAACAAAATAAAGCAGTATCTTTCTTTCAGTGGCCTGAAGACCTCTCTGCTAGGGTCATGCTTGGCAAGGGCTTTCTGGAGAACTTGCATGTTTACAAAATTCACTATTTTGGGATAATATTAATACATACTCATTTTACACTTAGGATTTCCAAAAATCATTTAACAAGATAAATCCTGTCCTGTGCTAAATATTGACATATTTCTGCATATCTTATTTTATTTTACAAAATTGGGATCACAGTACAGTATGTGTCCCAGTTTGTTATTTATTGATCATCTTTCCATGTCACTTTATATTCTTCTCTACATCATTTTAATGGCTTCAGAGTAGGCCGTTGTGTATTTCATATTTATTTAAGGTAGCATGGATTGTTGGACATTTAGTTGTTTTCCAAAACTTTACTGTTATAAACATACTTAAATAAATATTCCTACAGAAAATCTTTATAGACCTCCATGCTTATTTCCTAGCAATGAATTTGCTGAATCCAAAGTTATGTACATTTTTAAGGATTTTGATTCTGACTGCTACATTGCCTACCATAACACTTTGACATACTCTCTGCTCATCAGGAACGATTTTTTTTTCTGCCAACAGAGAACAGAATTTTGGGGAAAGTAGCATAAAACTTAGGCTAGAATGAAAGTTAATGGGAATGTAAAGCAATTAAAGTCTTATTAGTGGCATCGGCTTGCTTAGTACAAGCTGTAATAAAAGTTGTTACCATTCCTCAAGCATTTACTATGTACCAAGCACTGTGCTAAATGCTTCACATATATTATCCCATTTAATCCACATCTTAGCCCTCTGAGACATAATTATTCCTTTTGTCCAGCTGAGATATTGAGGCATGTATGTATTAACTGACTTACTGAATGTCATACAACATCGCTTAGCCAGGATTTGAACAGTTATGTTTAGCTGAAAAGTATATGCGCTTAACCAATATACACATTATCCTCTTGGCTACTGTTGAAGGACTTGGGCAGTACAGACAGCTTATAGTACTGGATAACCTAGACTTGCGAGTGTAAAAGGGGGCCAATGGGACCCTAGAATAGTGGGGCTACCAACAACAATAGCTCTGCCCAGGACAACGTAAATTAGAGCCAACTTTCAAAAACTGAATTCATAATCCATCAATTAGATTGCTCACTGCTGACCACTGTGCTGTGCAGAATGTGTAAGCTTCCAAGTCAATAAGCAAATAACAGACTGTCTACTGACACTGAGTTTACTCTCAATGTAAATGGAATATTTTGGAGGCCAAGAAGAGATGGTTAAGCTTGTATCTATGTTCTGCAAGTCTTCTCTGGGGTGATGATTAGAATGTGTCACTTACTGAAAGGAGCTAGTATGTTAGTTGGGATTATTGTCAATGTAAATAAATTCTTATCATAGTTGGTCTCATTATTCAGGTTGCTGATAAGATACATTTCATGTAACTTGCTAATAAGTATAGGAGTCTGGGAATTCCACCATGGTTTTCCTAGCTTGGAGTTAAATAAATGTTCTTTTCTTCTCCTCCATCTTTTCTCACCCCTTCATTCCCACACCCACCTCTTTGCCTGAATTATATATTAGATTCTTTGGAGAATAGTTTATGCTACTTAGCTTGAATGACAAAATCTTGAGGTTGAATATAGTAAAATAAATATCCAACTGTCAGCACATACCTTTATGAAAGTCACTTAGAGTGAGTAGAAACTTGGCATATAACAAATATTTTACCCAAAGTACACATCATGTCTCCTTATCTGCTGCTACTTGATATGCTTTTAAATTATAAACCAGACACAGAAGATGAAAAATTGCATGTCTTAAATTGTTTTTAGACACACCATCACCAAAAGATAATTCGTGCTCATTTAGTTTTAAACTTGTTAAATTGTGACTTGAAGTGTGCTATTAGTTTTGAGCATCTGCCTGTCATTAAGTGCTTTAGTGGCCAATGTTTCATAAGTCTTTGAAACCTGCCTTTGAGTTCACTAATCATTTGATATCACTTGATGGCAGCAGCCATAGAAAGAAAAAAAATTGTAAATATGAAAGAGTTTAATATGCACAGTTTATCTCAGTGACTAAGTTATGTGTGGACTAACATGCTCTAAGGCAGATTGGTCTCTCAATGTGTTCTTTGTCCTCTGGTGTTTTCATAATGACACATATGCTGATTTTGCTTGACTCTTTAAAAATGGATCATTCATATATATATATATATATATATATATATTCATATATATATATGGCATGCAGTTGAAATACTGCCTGCCATGTGGTTACTTAATACCCCCTCCTTCACTTTTCCCTCCTGCAGTGACTGTGGGTCTATGTTCTCCTATATGGGATATCACCTTTTTCAAGATTAGCAGAATCTACTCATCTAAATCGAGAAAGTTCATAAAGTGCTTGAGGCCTCCACTGTTCTACATGGCACTAGGAGGTGGGCATGTTAGCTCTAGTCCAGCAGCAACTCAGCCCAGGTGGCCATAGGCGCTTGGGAGCTTTTTTGTGATCAGCCTTATAGACTGGCTCTCAAGGCAGCAAAATCTGTCAGAATAAGGTCTTTGTTTCTCTTGTTCTCCTCTTAATCTTTGTGCTTAGCACTGTGCCTGTCACTAAATGTATATTTGTGGATGAATGAATTGTAATTTCTATAAACTTATATAATTACAATGTTATCCTTTTAATTTTTCTAATTAATTATACATGACATAGTAGCAGGAAGTCCAATTATCTTCATTTTAATGACTTCCTCTGAACTTCTGATTTGTTCAAAAACTTCAGGAGCATATTTAATTGGAAGTGGGTGGGTAAAACACTGCTTTTAAAAATCGGTATGGTAAGAACAAGAGCAACTACAAAGATTGCTTTTGCTGACACATAATGTATACAGAACAGTCACGTAGAGTTCTAGGAACAATGGCTTCCTTCTGCTGCTGCTCAAGGCTAGTGGTACCTCTCTCTGATGCCAGGATTATAGCTTCTTTTATTTCATCTTCCTAAATTCAGCCATTTGTCCTTCAAGCAAAACAACTATACCAGGGTGTTTAGGTCTATAATAATTCCATCAGTAGCCAAACAAATAAGCTATTACATTGCCTGAGGAGCCCAAATTTCCAGATCCAACTCCCAATTTCCTCTGAGTAGATTTCGCTTTTTGTATTTTGGGGTCTTTTTCTGCCAGAGAACTCCTATCAGGTTACTCTGGTCCACATCTTGGTCTCCTTCACTTTGGTCACTGAGATCAGTCCTTCCTCTCCCTAAAGGATTTGAGCTCCTTCTCCAAACTGACTAACATCTCTGTATCTTCTTTGCATAATGTCTCTTCCCTCATAAAGGGAAAGCTAATATGCTCCAAGGAGACTAATTTTTGGCACCATGAAAAAGTCTGATAATTTTTAAGTGCCCATTCAATAAAAAGTCTATTTCATCTCTCCTTTTATAGCTGCCCTGTTATAGAATGAATAGAATATTTAAGCAGGATCTTTTGAGAAGGTGCATCTCTGTAAAATTGTACAGAATTTTTCAGAATACAATAGTGCACATACATTATAAAGAGACACATATCTGGGAAGTGATCCTTTTTTTTTTTTTTTAACCAAGTATCACTCTTTCTTTAAGATCTATATCCAGTCACCTCCTTTGTGTCTCTTCTTCTTTATTAGTATCATCTCCGCTCAGTTATTATTTTCTTCTTTACCCTCAAGTACTCTATGCCTCTTCAATTGGCAGTGGCACATTTATAGCTGTTCTTTTTTGTGTATTTCCTATGTCTGCCACTAGAATTTAAGAACCAAAGAGCAGGGGCTTCCTCATGCTCCTTTTCTGCTTGTGTTCTTGTTACTATTCCCCATACACAGGGATCACTGAATATGTGCTTGTTAACAGTGACTTTGGTGGCAGTGTTCATGCATTTAGGCTGGAAGAGAGACTTCCTGAGCTGTAGTGTGCTAAAAAGCCTGCAGCAAGATTCATAGAAAGCTTCTCCAGGATTGATAGGGACTTGGGAATACTTTTGCACTGATCTGGAAGCCATCTCTTCCTTGTAAGGATGCTGATGAGAGCCTTTAGCATATTCTGTAGTCTGAAGAGTGTTCATACATAGCTGAAATTTAGTAAATGGGAGATTGAAAATAGTCATTCTCAAAGTATGATGTATTGATTAAGAGCATTAGCATCACTTGGGAGCTTCTTAGAAGAGGAAACTCTCGGGCCCCACCCTAGACCTACTGAATCAGATTTTATCCAAATCCCAGGTGTTTCCCATGCACTCTAAAGTTGGAGAAGCAGTGATCTAAACATTGGACGCACACCCCTTTTACTACTTTGGCCACTTATACATAGTTACTGGCCCTCCTTTATGCCTGATATTTAAAGATTAATTGGTAAGTATTCTGTCTTAAAGGGAAGTGCTTTCTACATGTCTTTTGTACACAGCATGTTCATTCTTTTCTAAGGATTCATCAGGACAAAAGGAAAAAAATGAAATGCAATATAACTTAGATAATATGAAAGAAAATTACTGCTGCTTGTACTGCGTTTCATTCCAGAATTCAATATGTTACTCAAAAGGTCAAAGAATTATATATCTAATACATTCCCTAATGTTCTAAGGAATGATAATGAAACTGTCCAGAAACCAATTCCAATACTATATGCTGCCATTTAATCAAAGAAACTTAGATAAGGTAACACTTTGTGTAATGGGTAGGCAAAACATTTCATATTAAAAATTCATTATCTGCTCAAAGTAACCAAATGTCTTCATTTGCTTTCTAACATCATTTTAACTTTTTAATTTCTATAATGATTTCCTCCAGAAAGGTGAAGTTGGGGTTTCTCATGAACTTAAGGAGAATTTATTTTAAAGCTGTTAACCAAAGAATCTTCCATATTGATGGCTCACAAGAAGTAACATTATTCAATCATATTCAGAAGAATTTCCCCTAAAACACGTATTATAGGGTAAGATTTCTAATAGGAATTTGAACTTATAATTAGTATAATAAAATTAATCATGAAATAACGTGATCATCCTAACTAAACTTCTTACTATGGTACAAGTTAAACCTGATACCTGCTCTCTGGAAGATTGTACTTGAACACAACATTTTTCTGGATGTATAAACTGAAAGACTGTGTCTATTAAAATACTGTCACCTCTTCTCCCTGCAAAATAGAATGCCACTTACAGTGAATTAATTTTCTAGAGTCAGAACGTGTAGAACAAAAAGGTTGTTTAAAAGTAGGTGTCACCCCTATAAGATTCTACTTTTTTTTCAGTGAATAAAGCTGAAAATCAATTTCCAAAACAACAATTTGGTTGTGATATGATGTAGGTGTATTATCGTGAAATTTGTATAAATTTTCACTCTCAGTGGCCAGATAATTTCATAGCTATTGATATATAATTATTTAGTTTCCTAATGAAGTGACAGATTATGAATATGAATTTTATGTGGTTGCTTAATTAATGGTTTGGGAGGTTTTGTTGTAGTGAATCCTATCCATGAAATAATCAAGTTAAAAAATTCATTTATTCATTCATTAGTGCATTCACACTGTGTATGACACTGCTATAATTAGAAACTGTTGGGTCAAATTGTGATATCCCACCTTTTTTGAAGGACTTTGTGATACACAACCTCAAATTGCTCTCCAGAAATGTTGTTTCGAGAAACTCTCCTACCATCAGAAGATGAGGGACCCTAACTCTCAGTATTATCACTAGTGTGGGTTTGACAGATAAAAATATGATAACTCATTACTGCTTATATTGCAGTTAAATATTTTTATATCATTTTCACTATTCATATTTCTTCTTTTGTGCAGTATTTGTTCTTTTCCATTTTTGGAGTAATATTATATACTACTCTAATTATTTTTTATTTGTTATAATTATTTTCCCCAATTTGTAATTGTGTTTTACCATTTGCTTTTATTTTATTATAATTTTAATCAGAATTTTAAACATTTGTATGTTATATGTGATAAAACATATATTAATTTATTCAACTTTTTTTTTTACTGTTGGCATCAGAATCCTATTTTACTAAAATATGAATTAATACTATATGAATACCTAAATGTTAAAGGGCTTTTTAAGAAATTAAGAAATTAAAACTAAAAATAGAGTTACCATATGATCCAGCAACCCCACTCTTGGGCATATATCCGGAAAAAGATGAAAACTCTAATTCAAAAAGATACATGTACCCCAATGTTCATAGCAGCACTATTTATAATAGCCAAGACATGGAAGCAACCTAAATATCCATTGATAGATGAATGGATAAAGAAGATGTGGGATATATATATATATATATACACACACACATATATATATGTGTGTGTGTGTATATATATATACACACAATGGACTATTAGTCATAAAAAAGAATGAAATAATACCATTTGCAGCAACATGGATGGACTTAGAGATTATCACACTAAGTGAAGTAAATCAGACAGAGAAAGACAAATATCATATGATATTACTTATATGTGTAATCTAAAAATAATGATACAAGTGAACTTATTTATAAAATAGAAATAGACTCACAGATATGTTAGAAAATGAACTTATGGTTACCAAAGTTGGGGTGGGGAGGGATAAATTAGGAGTTTGGGACTAACAGACACACACTACTATATACAAAATAGATAAACAAGGACCTACTGTATAGCACAGGGAGCTATATTCAATATCTTGTAATAACCTATAAGGAAAAAGAATCTGAAAAAGAATATATATATATATATTTATATAAAATTGAATCAGTTTGCTGTACCCCTGAAACTAACACAACATTGTAAATCAACTATACTTCAATTAAAAAAAAGAGAAATTCTGAGATTTCTTTTTTTTCAATGTTTTTGTTTCTTGTTTTCTCACCCTGTAATAAAGAGAAAACTCTGCAGGCTGAGTATTTGCTACCAGACAGAATCTGAATGCTATTTACTCAGTCAGACCTCTTTTTTCTATCTTTAACTGAAAGGCAGGCAAATATACTGAGCTCTAATTCTCAATTGCTAGGTGGCATATTTTTCCATCGGGACTCTGCTGAATTGAGGAGGCACCTTCTCTTACCCTCTGCCTGACCCTCTGAACCCACAGATTGTGTGAAAACCAACTGTTAAGGCCTCTGCCTGAACCTGCAGAGTAAGGTTTCGAAGAAGTTCCTCCTGGGTGGTGTGAACAGTATTGCATCTTTCTTATCTATACTTCCCTAGTGTTATATGTGAGGATTTCAGTCTCTGAACAAATATGTAAAGAAGGTAAGGAGAAGCCTGATTTTTTTTATCATGTTAAAAATAATATCTATGTCGTTGATGGACATTTGCCATTTTTGTGGTCTATTCAGATCCTGGGTTTCTTAGACAATTGGGGCAGCACTAAAATGTCCTATACTTTCCTTAAGGATAGAAGATACTAAGCAAATAATTTAACAAATAATATTCACTATGATAGTGGTATGTTTTGTGAAGGAGAAATACAGGATATTATCAAAGTATTGAATAGTGGGATTGATTCTGAGCTTTAAGTCCTATGATTACTTAGCATATTGGCTTTTGACCTCTAAAATTATACAATATACTTTTTGAACAACTAGTAAGTGTAGATATCCTTATTTAGTGTAATTATCATAATGATTTTGATAGATGGAAATTTTGTTGGAATTGAGATTTATATATGTTTGATTCCAGCTAATTATCCCCTTTTTCTCATCATCCATGCAAAGTACTGTAATTCCCAAAATGTCTTCAAATAATTTGTTTTAATGAAACCAATAGTAAAAAGGAAAGCAATGAGGGCCTACTAAGAGGTATGCTGAAATAAGAACTTAGAGCCTTAAAAACTACTGACATGCACAACCCATATGAATCAATAACTTCAATAATATAGGAAGAAGATTATATGGAAATTGTAGTTGATATTTAAGGTAGCTAAAATTGTGATAACATTTTTATCATCATGTTCACTTTGATTACATATAATTCACATATTTTTACTCTTCCAGACTTATTTATATTGTTAGTATTTTAAGTATCAAATACTTGTGATTAGCTGTTTTTCCCATTTTATACTGCTGGTGTTGAGTCTATTTCCTGTCCGTTTATGTGACCAGGTTTAAGTGTGTGGTGGTCATAATTTTGGGGGACATATTTCCTTGTTAGTTGAACATAAGTATAAAATACTACAATACTCTTCATACTACCATAACATTATTGTTTTCACTAGCCCCTAGCTCTATGCATCAATAAAAATAGTAGGAACTCAGTAAGTATTATGAATGAGTGACCAAACATTTTTTCATGTCTTCTTTTTCTAATTTAAAAGATATACCAGTAAATATTGGCTAAAGTAAATCCAACAGCTATTTAACGTTTTGATTATAGGAAAAAATTGATGACACACTTTAAAAGTGTTATTTGCTAAATTGATTCAAATTTAGAGTTGATGTGAAAATAGTTATATGAATTCAAAACTAGCTCCAAGACCATAAATAAAGCATAAGAATAAAGTGGCAATGAAGCAAAACTGTAGGAGGTGTTTGAGGGGTCTGCAGAAGGTGGTGTTAGGGCTGATCATTTTTAACATTTATCATTTATTAATGATTCAAAAGGAACCTGTGAATAGCACTTTGGAGAACTTCACAGCCTGAGCTAAACTGAGCGGTACTGCAAGCAACAGAAATGAAGAAATATAATTGACCTAACAAGAACATCATAAATATGAGGAATTTTATCATCATTATAAAATGTTTATGTTGAAAATAATTTTAAAAATACAGCATTTGTATAAACAAAATGCTGAAAAGTGATTAACGATTTATTGGGAGACAGATGGTGTTGAATACTTCTAAGATGAGGGCTCAGTGTTTTTCATGGTGACTAACCCTGCACTCCTGTTTGTCTTTCTTGCCATCTACATAGAATCAATGTTCATCTCAAATCACCTTCCTATCATCTATCCAACTACATTTTTCTTAACAGCTAGCTAATCACAAAGGAAAGATGATTAATATGCTAAAAGTATCTATCTTTGGGCATCTCTATAGCACAGTGGTTAACGGTACAAACTCTGGAGTCAGATTGTAGGTTTGATTTATGGCTCCACTACTAGCTATGTAATCTCAGCAAGGTTACTTAATTTCTCTGTGCCTCAGTTTCCTCATATTTACAATAAGACACTCATAATATCTACTGTTGTGAAAATATGTGAAGTGACTGACACATAGAAATACTACATGTATTAGCTACCAATACTGCTACCATTAATTTCATCAGTACTTTTTGTATACCTTAAAGGGACTGAGCAAACAAGATTTGTCAAGAGTTCATGTCAAAAGAGAAATGATGTCATAGATACTGACTTTTCAGGCTTTGAAACTCCAGTTAGTGAGAGTTCTGCTGAGTACCAAGTTTCTTCAGTGATGTTTTAAATTATATGCACATAGGTATTCTCTGGTTGAATTAAAATTATTTTTAGGATTTGTGATTTTTTAAAACATCTAGTCTCTTTCTTAATTAGATAAAAACTATTATCTAAGTGGGTACTGGGTCATGCTATCATGGTAAGTGTCAGAGACTTTATATCAAATCTAGACCTGGCAGAGCATAATTTAATGTGCCATCAGGCAGGCAGGCAGGGAGAGGCCTTGACATCATGGGTGCTAGATTGGGAAGAGAGGCAGTATTCTTTCCTGATAGCATTAGAAGGAGAAAAAAATGAATGACTTGCTCTACTAAGTTATCACTGACCATAATATAGATAAGTCAAATTGTGGAGTAAAATCAAAGTTAAATAATACAGAATGTTTATATACCTTTAGCTGGTACAGATGCAATGTGTCAGATAACAGCAAGGAAAAAATGATACAGATGAACCAAATCTATTATCACTTACTTAGATTTTAAAGCTCATTTTTTAATATTAAATAAAACTGAAAGCTTCCATGAAGTGACTAAAAAAAAAGGAAAGGTAATATTTCTTCTTGTAATGATACTAATGAGAAAAGCTCCATTCATTTGGTCATCCAGGATCCAAAAGATACAGATAAACTGTCTAGGGATGTACATGTAAAGCTGATTAAAGAAACAGATGATGGCTTTATACAGTTTATAAGGGATGAGGAATGAGGAACACAAAAACAGGCTAGGCCATCTATCTACCTAACACTGATGTTGTAGCAGAATCATTTAGCTGAGCATTGAAGATAACACCAGAAATAAAATAAATGTGCCCTAATGATATCAAGAACAGCTTCCTGACTATAAGAACTATTTGGTGCTGGGAAATTTCCTGAGGAAATTGGGACAGCTCTGGGATATGAGCCCATTGAAAGTAGAAGAATCCTCCCTCTCTGTCCAAGCAGAACACAAAACAATAGCTGCAAGTGAGGCCTCACACACTCTCTCTCTCTCTCATTCTCTCTCTCAGATGGGTGGTAGGGTGGGAAGACAGGGCATGGAGAAATGGTAGAAAATATTTACCTTAAAGTTGGAAAAGTGGGTGACATTTTCACATTTTTGGTTGCATTAATTGTAAGTTAGCAAACAAGAGATGAAAAGATACAATAGAAGATTAAGTGCCACAATAATAGAAGATTAATCTTCTGTTAATAGAAATTAATAGACACAATCTGTTGTGACAGAAATTTGGGTTTTAGTCATTGTTTCTTTACTTTATTCTGCAGATGTTACCTCACCCTCAAAAAAGAGGGGTTGACACTTATGTAAGTTCCATAAAATCAGAGAAATTAGGATAAAAAATAAAAATGTTCAATATTTTATTCTGACCTACTTTTCCTCAAAAATGCCTTCAGAATGGTATTTTCCTATATGAACAAATTGTTATTTTCTTCTTTTAGTAATAGTATTCCTCAATTTTAGTTGGGGTACCCATTAAAGACTAGATTTTCCAGCTTTTTTTTTTGGTGTTAGGGATAGCCATATAGTTGTGCTCTGGACTTCCTTCTATCTCCTTCCTGCTAAATGGAACGAGATCAAGATGTTGAGGGCAGGAGCAACCATCCTGCACCATGAGTTGGAAACCATATTTTGAAGATGATAGAGCAACAGGGTAGAAGGAAGCTGGTCTCTTGGCAAATTTGTGGAGGAGAACTTCTCTACCATCTTGTATCAGAGAGAAATAAAACTTTAAAAAAATTTTTATTGGAGTATAGTTGCTTTACAATGTTGTGTTAGTTTCTGCTGTACAGCAAAGTGAATCAGCTATAGATATATCCCCTTGTTTTTGGATTTTCTTCCCACTTAGGTCACCACAGAGCACTGAGTAGAGTTCCCTGTGCTATACAGCAGGTTCTCATTAGTTATCTATTTTATACATAGTATCAATAGTGTATATATGTCAATCCCAAAATCCCAATCATCCCACCTTTTAGCTTGGTGACTCATTTACATTAGCCAAAATAACATCATAACAAATGTACCTCTCTAAAATCCAATAAAGTCAGTTCTCTCTACCATTAAATGGGAATAACAACATTACTTAAGATTAAATGAGATAATCACTTTAAAATACTCAGCATCATGTCTAACATGTATTATTCACTCAAGAAATCCTGCATTTAAAAAATGAATGATAGAAGCTTTTGTGCCAGCATCTTCACTTTCTCACTCTCTTGACCTTCTATACAGTTACTCTACTAACTCAATTTTGAGTCAGTCCAACCATCTGCATTGTAGCATGTGGAAGAAATCATGTCATTATGGAGACTGGGCAACCAGAAATCCATGGTCCCTGTCCTTAGTTTTCTGGGCCATTTTACTCCATGCCAATATCTTTTTTTTTGCGGTACGCGGGCCTCTCACTGTTGTGGCCTCTCCCGCTGCGGAGCACAGGCTCCGGACGCGCAGGCTCAGCGGCCATGGCTCACGGGCCTAGCCGCTCCGCGGCATGTGGGATATTCCCGGACCGGGGCATGAACCCGTGTTCCCTGCATCGGCAGGCGGACTCTCAACCACTGCACCACCAGGGAAGCCCCATGCCAATATCTTTACATGTTCCTGGGTCTCCTCTCCGTTTCACTCAGGATTATTCCGGAGTATGACCACCCTACTCAAGTCAGTTAAGTAAATGCCCTGTCCCTCAGCAGTAAGCTGTATATGTTATAATAAATCCCTCAATATCCCACCCTCCCAAACCTAGGTAAATCTGCACTCACGTGAACCTTTTTTCTTCTAGTTTTAGAGAAAGAAGTGACTCATTTTCTGAATTCTTGATCACTCTCTGTTGCCTTTAGGACCTGACTTCTTCATTTATTCTGTTAACCTATATTTTCAATTTTTTTCTCTTATCTGCATCTTTCATATATGCAGAAAAGCATATGGTCAACTCTCTTCACTCATGAAAGACTTTGTCTCTTCTTTTATCTTCTCTCCTCCATCTATCGCTTTATCTCTCCCCTCTTAGAATTAAGTTGTTTCTACATTATTGTCTCTAATTCACTCTTTAATTCCCCTGCCATCTGGTTTCTGCTTTCACCTCTTTAATGAATCTCTTCTAGCAAAGGTCACTGATAGCATGCTAATAGACAAATAAAATGATTCTTTTAAGATGCAGCATACAACTTGAAAATTCCCTTCCTGAAAATGTCACTTCTTTTGACACAAAAGGCACCAGTTGTGTATTTTTTTTCCTCCAGTATCTTTGTATTCACCTCAGTCTTTCACCTCCTTTCTCCCTCTGTACCTTTTAAATACTGATATTCTTCTAGTTGCTGTCCTTGGCCAACTTTTTCTTCTCCACTAGTTTGCTTCTCTTCTAATGCCACATGTTGTTTTTTATTGATATCCACAATTTCTTTAAACATCATTTTTATCTTCACGCCTACTCTGATAAATGTGGCAGATTGACTCACTGAACACCGTTTCAATCTTCTATTTAAATGGTTCTAGTTAGAAGCTGGAAAGCTAAAAGCTGTATTTCCCGAATACCCTTGCAACCCTTGGTATTTGCTTTAGCTTCTGTGAAGCCAACATACCATGTAAGAGTTTCAAGGTAGATTCCAGGTGGAGTGTGCATGGATCTTCCTGTCAAGCAAAGTTGACATGCCTTTGACTTTTCTAGCAGAGGTCCTCATATCTGGTCCTTAAGTTCATGGATGTCCAGAGGCAAGGCAAAGGGCACCTATTCTGTCTTTTGGCTTTTTGATGTTTTTACAGAAGTCAATTTAACACTTAAAAAAAAAATACCCAACATTTTAACTTTTTTTTTTTGCGGTACGTGGGCCTCTCACTGTTGTGGCCTCTCCCATTGTGGAGCACAGGCTCCGGATGTGCGGGCTCAGCAGCCATGGCTCACGGGCCCAGCTGCTCCGTGGCATATGGGATCCTCCCGGACCGGGGCACGAACCCGTGTCCCCTGCATCGGCAGGTGGACTCTCAACCACTGCGCCACCAGGGAAGCCCCATTTTAACTATTTTTAAGTGTACTCTTTATTGACATTAAGTAGATTAACAATGTTATACATCCACTAGCAATATCCATTTCCAAAACTTCATCATCCCAAACAGAAATCCTGTACCCATTAAATGATAACTTCTCATCTCCCTCCTCCCAGCCCCTGGTATCCTCTATTATACATGCTGTCTCTATGAAGTTGCCTATTCTAGGTACCTCATATAATCGGTATAATAGAGTATTTGTCACTTTCTGACTGGCTTATTTCACTTAGCTTAATGTTTTCAAAGTTCATCAATGTTGTAGCATGTGTCAGAATTTCCTTCCTATTTAAGGCTGAATATTATTCAATTGTATGTGCATATCACATTTTGTTTAATCATTCATTTGTTGATGGACATTTGGGTTTTTTTCCTCCACATTTTGGCTATTGTGAATAATGCTGCTGTGAACATTGATGTGCAAGTACCTGAATCTCTGTTTTTAATTTATTTGGGTATATAACTATATAGAAAGAGAATTGCTGGATCCTATGGTATTTCTATATTTAACCTTTTGAAAGTTCCCAATTGTTTTCCACAAAATAGTAGCTGCACTATTTTGCATTCCCACTAGAAACACACAAAGGTTTCTGTTTTTCCACATCCTCACCAACATTTGATGTGTTGTTGTTGTTTTGCTTTTATTTTTGTTTTATTGAAGTAATGTTGGTTTATAACATTATGTAAGTTTCATATGTATAACATTATATTTCTACTTCTACAGATCTTACAGTGTGCTCACATTAAAAATTTAGTTTCCGTACAACACCATACAGTTGATCCTCATTACCCAGTTTGCCCTTTCTCCACCCCTTTCCCTTTGGTTACCACTACTCTGTTCTCTGTATCTACGTATTTGTTTTTGTTTAGTTTGTTCACTTATTTTGTTTTTTTGTTTGCTTTTTATATTCCATATATGAATGTAATAATACAGTATTTGTCTTTCTCCATCTGAACTATTTCACTCAGCATAATACCCTCAAAATCCATCAACGTTATTAAAAATGGCAAGATTTCATCTTTTTTTATGGCTGAGCAGTATTCCATTATATATATATATATATATATATATATATATATATATATATATATATGACATATCTTCTTTACCCATTCATCTGTTAATGGACACTTAAATTGTTCCCATATCTTGAGTGCTGTAAATAATGCTGCAATGAACATAGCAGTGCATATATATTTTTTAAAGTAGTATTTTTGTATTCTTTGGATAAATACCCAGAAATGGGAGAGCTGGATCATATGATAGTTCTATACTTAATTTTCTGAGGAATTTCCATACTGTTTTCCATAGTGGCTGCAACAGTTTACATTCCCACCATCAGTGTATGAGGGTTCAAAAGGCATCTATTTTGAAAGGATGGATATTATTATACTGGGTGTGGTTCTGATTCTGGCAGATGTGCTAGCAGCTTTCTAATTCTACTGCTTCCTGATCTTAGCAGATGTAGCCACTTCATTGGTGGGCCAGGTTTTTGGTGTCTTTGGGGTGTTGTTTCTGGAAAATTAGACTACAGGCTCAGCACATCTACATTAATTCTCTGTGTGCTCCATAACACTTAAAGATCTCTTTTTGATTATCCTGGCTAACGCAGATTTTGTGGTCTGCAACAAAGAACTCTGACAAGTTTAACTCCCCAAACCATGTCTGCAGCCCAGTCTTCTTCTTTAAACTCCCTACTGCTAGGTAATTCACTTTGGTAGACCTGAAAGGTAGCAAACTCAACTGGCTGTCTTCCCCCACAAAACTACATCTGTTTCTGAACTCTCAAACTTTGTAAATGACACCTTTGTCTACATAGTAACCCAAGGTACGAACCTGGGGGACATCTCTTTCTTATTTCCTAGCTCAAACTTATTACTGTCTAGCAAAGCCTATCTCATTAATAGCTCTCATACTCAACTCCTCCTCCCTTCTCTTCATTATTGCCTTAATTCAAGCTTTTATCTATTTTGGCCTCGATTATTGCTGTAACTTTCCAAGTTCCTTTTCCTTTATTCTTGCTCTACTCCAATCTAGCTGCCTCAATTTGGACAGTTCTTAAAACACGAATTTGAACACCTTACTCTATTGCTTAATAGCTTTCTGACTGTCCACAAAATAGGGTATAAATTTTCTAGTATGGTATACAATACCCTCCTTGAGCTGGCCCACAGGGGTCTCTCCAGTTTGATCCCTGACTGCACCTCATAGTTCAAACCTTATCTATTCTGAACTGCCTGCAGATCCCCGAATACACCAGTCTTGTCATACCTCTGTATCTTCTCTTCCATTGTGTTTCTGTCTCCATTACACTGCCTGAGGTGGGAAGTGAAACTTTAAGTCTTTTGTTATACGTTGCCAAATCTATCTTCTTAAAAGATAGGCTTGGAGTTGGCATTCTTTTTAATGTTTTGATGAAAAAAATTACCCTTGCCACAAATAGATTCAAGAGTTACACTAATAATATTAGAGATTCAAAGTTTAAATTAATTTCTTAAGTTTGCCCAGCATGGAATAATAGCAGGCCTGGGCCTTAAATTCAGGTCTTCTTATGTAAACACAGTGCTCCTCTTTTCATCATAACTGGAATGCAAGTACTCTTAAGACAAGGGAATGGGGAAGGGAACAAGAAAATAAATGACAGGAAGGTAGGTATCTAGGACCCCCTTGGTGTAAATACTGCCGTATTTCTCATGTAGTAGCTTCTCTAAAGCCTCTCCAAATAACAGGTTGCAAAATTTCTAGCATTCAACTTTGGGGGTACTACAGGCTCTTGAAAAATCTTAAGGAATACATCTTTAAAACTACTCAGATAGGCTTTTCCTATTTACTACAACTTAGAAAGCTGTAGCTATTTCCCAACTGAAATGAAAGAACTACTATCTAAAGTATGTTTTATCTTTAAATTGTCCTGTAATACCTGATGATATTTTAATACAAGGATGGATTGACATATGACTAGTATTATATTTTCTTTTGCAGAGATGAAGAAATTGAGAGAGAAGTGAAATGATTTGGTCAAGGTTACAGGGCTGTTGTGGACAATAAAATTACTCTTCTTCTTAAACACTTGTTATTTGCCTTGATTTTTTTTACGTGAAATCAACAGCTTCACATCAGCTACTGATCAGGTACCAGATGGCAAAAACTTTCAGTCACTACCACCTAGGGCTATATTCAAACCAATGAAAGGCCTGTATCTCATTATCAGTCCCATTCTCCCACATGGTACTGCCCTTTTCAAGTAGAAAAGTGACATTACTTTAAAAACTGTCCTTGTTGCAGAAAGCCAAAAGTTTTTTGATAATTTAAACAGATTTGTCCTTTTAGTTTTTTGATTTTGCATGACATTATTAAAGTTGAACTGAAGACCACTGCAACAGAAATTTATAAAATCAAACCAAATCAAACTAAACTATAAGATAACACCCCAGAATATTGCTTCATGTCAAAAATTATAGTTAATTGAAAAAGGTTGTCAGGTTTAGCAAATAAAAACCCAGAAAACCCTCTGAAATTTGAATTTCAAATAAATGAATATTTATTTCTTTAGTACACATATGGTCCAAATATTGAATGAAACATACTTATACTAAAAAGTCATTCTTTGTTTATTTGAAATTCATTTAACTATAGGTCCTATATTTCATCTAACAACCCTAACAACAAAAAAATGGATAGCTCAAATTATTTTGTATAAATGAAAAAACAAGGACATGTAAGTTGCTCAGAAAAGTGTTATGATGTCCACTGCAGCCACGTTATGTTCTGTGGGAGACAGTCATGTCTTGAAACCATTATTACAATACTGAAAATCTATGAAGAATGAAAGGGAAAAAAGTGTCCACCCTTTTGGCTTGAAAATGGAATTATATTTTGTCAGCATGAAAAAGAATGCAGAAAAATCTGATGTATTGTGGACTTTTTAAAGTCCCTCTTGTAGAAATAGGACCCAAGAAATTGTTCAGCAATTGTTTTCCATTTTTTCAAATAGGTAAAATATATTGCTCCTAGTTGGAAAGCTACAGGGTGAGTTTTAGGTTCAGCAACATTGTTCACTGAATGATGAACTCAGAATTGTTACATCTATAGCTCCATTATTCTCTATGTCAGGTAAGTCTGTGAAGGTAGAAGTTCAACTCTGGCCATGAGTTGAGTCAATGGTGTCTATAATTAAAAGCTAGCATGCAGATAAAAAAAATATGGAAACTTTTGCCTAGGTGCATATCTTGCATTTAATTTTTTTCTTTTGTCTTGTTTCAAGAGCAATGAGAGAAATGTGAGTTCTAATATTTTACCTTTCTAATATGTATGCATAGGAACTCAAATCACACAGCCATGGTAACAAGGACATTAGTAGTAAATATAAGAGTACACTTAGAATCCCTTTTGAGTGTATGTTCTTATCTTGATCCACAGAGATTTATACATCTAACATCCTTTAACACTGATGAATATAAATTTCAGGTACTGAGGAAAGAGCATAAATTTTTGTAATTCAAGATGTAAGTACCCCTACCTCTAAGGGTTAACCTTATGAAAACCAACAAAAGCAATGAAATGGAAAGTTCAGGGAGCTGACATTATGCTCTTAACCCAAGATAATGTAATATAGATAGTAAGAGGTTTTTGAATTGTGAGCTATGCATTCTGATAATAACTGTAAAGTGATTACTGACCTCATGCATTATGCTATAACCATAGTTGGTATTTTAACACAGCTGTTATTTGGAAAGTGAAGCTACTTTATTGTACTTTCTGCTTTTTTTTTTTTTGAAATGTTAAGGGGAATAAATCTATCTTGAGTGTGCTACCAGACATTTTCTTTCTGAAAATTCAGGACATTAGAATACCTTCAGTGAATACTATTTTTTCCCCAAATAACATAAATACTTGGTGACATGAAATGTTCTCAGAAAACAAAAATATAATGAAAGGAAGGAGATGTTTTTCATGTATTACAGGACAGTTTTATTTTATGGACATCTGTCTATCTGTATTGATTTCTGAATTCAAGTTTTAAGCAAGTTGGTAGTGTGTCTTGTTTTATGACTTAAAAATTATAATTATGTCTGTAAATTCATCATATTTTAACTATTCATATTGGAAAGCAGTTATTTTGTTCCCAGAAATCTGTGTTTTTTTGGAATACAGTGATCTTTGGGGTGGTTAGGACGGCGGGTGCCAAGGAGTCTTTGTTTTGTGTCAGAGGGTTGAAGATGAACCAAAGCTGAATCCTCAGTGACATGTGGGAGAGACTGAGAGGACCCAGAGTGGCAGGAGTTTCATGCATACTTCAAAATAATGAAAAACAGTTATTGGGAAAATGTCATGTACTCACAGCTCACTTTACATGCTGCTTCTAATCTTATTTGTACAAGTACAGGCAAAAATCTACTAACAACAGAGATCTTCTCTTTCCCTTTGTTACAATTTAGTATTGATCGCTGTGCTGGAAGGTTGACATCAATCCCAGAATGGGTTTAATTACAGGTATACATAAAAAAGTAATTGGCAGAAGAAGTAAGGGGTTAGCAGATTTTTTTTAACACAGCCACAATATTCAACTTGAGCAGCAGTGGTAATCAACAAAGAAGAAAATTTTAAAAATACATACATATATATATATATATATATATATATTAGAGTCCCCAGCCCAATTTAAAATTCATTTATCCTTTACTCCTTTAGCCAATTCCTCAAAATCATTTCAATGCCATCTCTGTTATCTTGGTAGACAATGACTCAATAAATGCCAAACTGGAAAATTAAAGTAGGATGAGACATAGAAGAAAGGGAGTGGGTAGTGTGAGGAGGCTGCCTCCCAAAACTTATCTGAGTGATGTGGTATGAAACATATTATAACTTTGGATGTCAACATTTTTGCATTTTTGGCAGCCTTCAAATAGGACTGAAAATTTCATTTAGTGATATCTTCTTGACCGATGGTTTTTATATTGTAAAAAATAAATTTCAAAAACAAGAATTGGAAACTTAATTTTACAGTATGTTTCTTTCCTCTTCCACTGATAATGTTTACACTATCTCACTTTGTTCTGAGGACACAAATTAGTTTCTAGGGTCATGCTATTATTAATATGATTTTTTTAAAATAATAGAATTTAACACAGAAGTAGGTTGAGAAAACATGAAGGCAAAATGAAAATGATAACTCTTAGTGTGAAAACCTCAAGAAGTGAAATAAAACACAATGGTGTTCTTCGCTTACTTAGAAGTGCCTGAGATATGTTGGACTAATTGATGGCACAATATAACAGAAGTTGGGCTTACCAGGGCATTGCTGTTCCTGGGGTATGAATGGTTCATAAGAAACTTTGCTAGGAAGCCAAGAAATACCTCATTGGAAATTATTTAGTTTTGGTCTCTTCTAAGCTCAGGATTTTCTTCCATTATTATAGAATTTATTTTCTCTGATAAATCAATGTAATATTTATTAGCTATAAAGTTAATAATAAACTTCTATCTCTTGATTACTAAGTTCCCCCCTCCTGCCATATTGTTTCTTGTTGCTTTGTGTTAAAAGCCTTTTTCTACCAGTTTAACCAGTCTAAAATAATCTAATTTGGAGTAAATAAAAGTGAGTATAATCAATCTCTAATTTGTAAAACTAATATAATTTCTGTAGTCCTATAAAGATTAAGATTGGTCTTTTAATTAACCATTACCTATCAACAATGATTACTAGTCAGGAAGCATAGTAGATAGTTACTAAATATTAGTGATTGGCAACTGATAAATATGCCAGAGTATTGCTTTTACAATTTACCTGTGTTGACATAATTATATAGAAAACAGTAAACAATAAAATTTTCTAGACAAAATTTACTTTTATAAATATTTTACATTATATATATTTATATTTTTATTTTGAAAAATTTCTGTAAATAAATATAAAGAAATACAAACAATGATAAAATAATATTTTTGGTAAAAACTAAAAATAATCATCTATTTTTAAATCCAAAATTCATCATTTTTGTTAATACATATAAGCCTGACTGGCAGACTTTGATTAAGAGAACTATAGTAGTAGAGGTGATGTCTTTTAACCTGCACTGACATAAAAGGACTTGAATCACATCTACCTATGTGACTCCAATCAGTGAGATGGGAGTCTTTCTGTCTGAGTACTACATGCCATAATGCGGCACAATTAAAGCACAGAGCCACTGTCTGATTAAAAATAGAAAGGACATTTAACAACAAGTTTTCCCTAAAGCAGACTGGCATTCACATAACAGAAGAAAATGTAAAAAAGTTTGTTTTTTTTATATTTAGGAAAAGTAAATTACAGAGTAGCAATTTTGCTACATATCTGCACTGGAATTGCTGTGAAGTGCATGCTTAGCTTGAAAAAGTATATTCTGTAACATACAAATCTTCCATAAAATGCCTACATTAATGAGAAAAAAAAAGCCAAAAACACCTAACCAAACAAATTTGAGTAAACAAAACAAACAAACAAAAACCTTCAAGTCATTTAAAAAAAGTATTCCCTCCTAAGACATTCAAAAAGAATTATTGCATACGATATTCATGGAAATGGAAAATTTAGGTGCTATTGTAATAAGTCTAATGAGATAATGCTTAAACTGTGAACAATCTAAAATATTTTAAAGATAAGCAAGGAGTTTGTAGAAATTGGGATTGTTGCATTGCAAACATATCTAAGAGGGTATTTCAGTATTTACATTCTTTCTAAGGTGTAAAGACTAAACATTTAAGAGTAATTTTTGCATGTCTGTGGACCTTTTAATAGAGGAAAACATCCCCATGTTTCATAGAAATGTCATCAAAATTTTTGAAAAATAAATTTTACTGCTCTAAAAATTATCATGTTTGAAAATACATAAATATCATAATGATTAGAATAATTGTGGTCTTTATGTAAAAATTCTCAATGTAAGTTTAACAAATAAACTTTTACATTTTGATTGAGCTACTTTTAGTTTTAGTTAGAGTTTTATCTTTAAGAAATAGAGACTGAAAATTTAGATAAACAATGACATAAATCATACTGGACTGGATATGAATGCAATCTAACAATGGATATGAATGCAATCTAATTTTGCATCCAAGAAAACTGAGGCCAAGTCACACTGAAGATCAAGTCCAAGTTATTTACTGGCAAAGTCAGGGTGAAATCTTGATTCTTTCAATTCTCAAGCTATTACCCTTGACCATAGTGCTCAGATCATATTCCTCTTGTGAAAGTAGAAAGTGTATATATCAAACTGGGTTCTAGATGCGGTAGTTTGTTCCTTAAAGGGATCCCACAAAGAACGCTTCAACGGCAAAGAACACATTATGTAATTTAAATACTATTTTCTAAAATGGTAGAAAATACTCAGAAGAAGCCTCCAGAAGACATGGTTTCTACCCCCTACTTTGGCAATAACCAGGAGCAGACTTAGGACATTTCCTGTTAATTATTCTCTCTCTCTCTCTCTCTCTCTCTCTCTCTCTCTCTCTCTCTCTCTTTTCTTCTGTACAAATAAAGAGGTTGGGTCACATGATTCTTTGGATACTTTCTTATTCTAACCGTTCAGTTAAAGTGATTATAGGAATTACAACTGACTCTAATAATTGTTTGGGCTCTGGACTGATGGGTTAATTTGATCTACAAGTACCCCTCCTCTTCTACCTGAAGAAAATGAAAGAGTGCTTACAAAATTGGAATCCTTAATAGGGACCATTATAAAGGCTCTGTCCATTTTTTGTAAGGCCTGCATTTCAAAGCGTTTCTGAGATGGACCTTCTCAAACTCCTGATATAGAATCACACCTTAGTTCTGCAGTAGAATATGATTTAATTTTTGCAGTAGTTAAATGCAATAAATATTTACAGGTGGAAAAGTGAATATAACACACACACACACACACATATACATGCCTATACACAAGCTGGGTTGGCCAAAAAGTGCCTTTGGTTTTTAAGTAAAAATAAAAGACACATTTTTCATTTTCACCAAGAACTTTATTGAACAACGTATTCACCCTTTTGTTCTACTACCTTCTGCTATTTTTCAGGCAACTTCATAATTCCATCTTCCCAAAACTTTTTATCTTTTTGAGCAAAGAACTGTTCCAGGTGCCTTTTACAGTCTTTCAGGGAATTGAAATTTTTTTCATTAAGAGAATTTTGTAAAGACCAAAATAAATGGAAATCCAAAGGTGCAATGTCTGGTGAGTACAGGGGATGAATCAGAGCTTCCCAGCCAAGCTGTAAAACAGTTTTTGCTTGTTCATCAAAGAAACATACTGTCTTGAATTATCCTGATGGAAGATTATGCATTTTCTGTTGACTAATTCTGGACGCTTTTCGTCGAGTGCTGCTTTCAGTTGGTCTAATTGGGAGCAGTACTTGTTGGAATTAATTGTTTGGTTTTCTGGAAGGAGCTCATAATAGACGACTCCCTTCCAATCCCACCATATATACAACATCACCTTCTTTGGATGAAGACCAGCCTTTGGTGTGGTTGTTGGTGGTTCATTTCACTGCCCCACAATCTCTTCCATTCCACATTATTGTACAGTATCCACTTTTCATCACCCATCACAATTTGTTTTAAAAATGGAACGTTTTCATTACGTTTAAGTAGAGAATCGGATACGGAAATATGGTCAAGAAGGTTTTTTTCACTTAACTTACGTGGAACCCAAACACCAAAGCTATTAATCATAACCAAGCAAATGATTTTCAATGCTTGATTTGGATATTTTGAGTATGTCAGCTATCTCCCGCATGGTATAACGTTGACTGTTCTCAGTTGTCTCGATTTGATCGCTATCAACTTCAACTGATCTACCCGATGGTGGAGCATCGTCCAGAGAGAAATTGCCAACGTAAAACTTCGCAAACCACTTTTGACACGTTTGATCAGTCACAGCACCTTCTCCATACAGCGCACAAATCTTTTTTTGCATTTTGGCTGCGTTTTAACCTTTTTTGAAATAATAAAGCAGAATATGCTGAAAATGTTGGTCTTTTTCTTCTATCTTCAATATTAAAATGGTTACACAAAAATTCGCCAATTTTTTTGATGTCTTTTTAAAAATGCACGCTGATATGACAGCTGTCACAAACGATCTAACAAAATTGTTTCAAATGAAACTTCCGAATGAAGTTAAAGACAACGAAGTGCTACTAGAGCCATCTTAAGGAAAAAACAAACGAACATTTTGGCCAACCCAATACATACATTGTTTTAGTTTCAGGAGTAGGTGAAATGATTAATCCTTTTAGTGTAGGCACAAATTTCTTATCATACTTTTAATTTATGTGAATAACATGTGCTGAGTTTTTAATACAGTGAGAAAAGGAGTAAGCTCAGTTCACTTCTTCCTTTCTTATCAGGCTTAGTAAAGACTAAGAGAGGACCCTTTGTGGGAAGGCAAATGAATGTGTTGTCTTGGATTTACCTCACGCAATGAAGTACAATGATCTCCTTCTTTTCTTTTCTTTTTTTTTTTTATAAAGTTATTTATTTAATTTTGGTTGCATTGGGTCTTTGTTGCTGCATGAGGGCTTTTTCTAGTTGTGGTGAGCGGGAATTACTCTTCATTGTGGTGCGTGGGCTTTTCATTGCGGTGGCTTCTCTTTTTGGAGAGCACGGGCTCTAGGCGTGTGGGCTTCAGTAGTTGTGGCACGCAGGCTCAGTAGTTGTGGCTCTCAGGCTCTAGAGCTCAGGCTCAGTAGTTGTGGCGCACAGGCTTAGTTTCTCCATGGCATGTGAGATCTTCCCGGACCAGGGCTTGCACCAATGTCCTGCATGGGCAGGCGGATTCTTAAGCACTGCGCCACCAGGGAAGTCCCTCTTTATTTTCTCTCAGTATTTATAGTTGTTTTTCTGGATACTTAAAATTTGGCGAATGTTATACTGTCACTTTCTCTTTCACACATTTCTACCACTGTTCTTCCATTTTTATAGTTTAAAAGAAAGCTGTAAAAGTTGTTCATCTTGTGTTCACTTGACAAGACTCCAGCTTGGGAGGCTAGAACAGTTATTTAAAACTAGCAGGAAATATTGGAAAAATAATAAGTTAAGTATCTAAAAGTAAGGTTGCTGTATGAGAAATAAGAATCACCACTGACTGGAAACCTCAAACAATCAGATCAACTGAACAGTTATTTTGGGCTTTATTTTTCATCCTAAGCAATCTCATGTTTCTGTGTAATCTATAGCAGTTTCATTTTACTACACCTCTAATGTAATGAAGAGGCAAATTACTTCATCTAGTCAACAAAGTTTTTGGGAAGTTAAGCATAAGTATGTGTTACTCAGAGGACAATAAAAATACTAACTATATATTTGAAGACAGTATCTCCATTAGCAAAATGTATTTATTTGGCACAATGTGTTACTTCAGATTAAAAAAAAACACAAACCCTAGCTACATGGATCTCCCATTGAGTACTTTGAGGACATTCTACTGTTGGAATAAGTAAAGATTCAATGAGGTCTGCAAAAAGGTGGGATTTCTGATGGCCTTCACATATAACTTGATTTTTTGAATGAAGCAATTATTACAACTTTTAGAAAGCACTCCAATTAAAAATTTATTAAAATTGTTAAAAATGTATACAAATAATAAATGTGCAATTGGAAAGTGATGATACTATCTTAGTTGTTTAAGATTTGATTATAAAGAATATACAGATAGTTTTTAGAGCCATTTGATGACTGAAAGGGCAGACATATAAAACCGTAATAGCCCTTTTTGTTTTCAGAGTATATTCTCCTAACTACATCACTTATGTACGATTATTGAGCACATGAAATGAATGTGCCTTAAATGAAACGAAGGTTTTTGTCTAAGAATAACTTTCAGAGTCAAACTAACTCAATACATAAAGTGGAAAACATCATATTTTGAAACATCACAGAAAAATAACTACATGTAATAGTGGTAATTCAGCTAATATTTTTATCTTTAAAAGGCTTTTCATCTATTTCTTTACGCAGTAAGGAAATGGTGCCCATTTGGGCTGACTGGATAGAGAAAATTATTAGTGAATGCATCTGGAATTGTTGATTATGCTTAGGTATAGTAAGAGTTGTTAAAAGGAGACTGAATCAGGGAAATTGAGCTGAATTCTCTCACCGGTGGTTCTGTACTTTTCTTCCCTAACCATACTCCCTCCCTGTGCAGAATCTTCAAGATCACAGGTATGCACCAAATTCAAGAATGTTGCTGAAAAGACATTTATGATAATGTGTGATAATGAGGCAAGGAAAGCATAACAAGGCATATTTATCAATCCAGTAATATGCATTTGCTTGATGTGGGAGAAAGGACTGGAACTTGAGGTTGGTGCCAAATCACAAAAGGCTGTGTGAGTGCATGTTAAAGAAGTTGGCTTAATTTTTTATCTGTGAGTGGGAGTAACAATAATAGAACTCTCAAGGCTCCTCTTTTACACTTCTGCTTCAATTTCAGGGGATTTTTTTCATTCCCATTTTCAATAGATTGTGCAGTTACTTTTAGGCTCTAATTCTCTTTTCTCTTTGTTCCCTCCTCTTCTGTGTTTTTAATGTGTTTCAAATCCAGTTCACATCTGTCAACTACTGAACATAGCTCTGGGATGCCTGATTTAGCAAATTTAGCAAATCTGTCCTAATTCTCCTTATTAGTATTTATTAAATTGATAAAATCGCCAATTCCGACAGTATATATGAAATGCAAGCCCATGGTTCAGAGCAGGAACTTTCCTCTTCAGTGATCAAATGATATGAGACAGCCATCCCATGCATCTGCAAAAAATGTTTAGGAAGCCTTAAGAGTGAGAAGATATTCTAATCATTACTGGGGAAAAGCAAAGCTATTTCATTTATAAGGGAGCTTAAGTAGAAAGATTTGTGGAGCTAAAGTAAGGCAAGGTAATAAACGATCCTTTAAACATGTCAAGTATTATATAAACTCTAAACACGCTTTCTGATACTAAGAAATGCAGATGCCATTAAAGGTTTGTAAAATAGCCATTGCAAGATTTAGAGAAGACCAGCTTGGGACTCTCATCTTACAAAATTCTGCTGGGATTTTGTCAAATATTTTTAAAGGAACAAATATTTTATCCTGAACTTGAATTTGCCTGCTGGCTAATTCAGGCTCAATGGACATTTTTTCATGTTTAATTTTGATGTGTGTGAAACTCTGCAAAATAGCTGGATAAAATTCCGCATTGTCTGGTAGGTAACGAGTCTGGACTGGATCAAATCTTGTCAGGTTCAGATTAGAGTTGACCCTATCTTTAGGGTCACATTTTCCAATCCTCACACCACTCTACAAGCTTCAGTGTGCATGAAATTATAAAACATGGAGCATGAGAAAATATCTCCTAGGTTTGTTTTTGAGGCAAGAGAGCCCAGAGAAATAAAGTGATTTTCAGCCCTTTGAGTTTTATTACTTTCTGAAGAAAGAAAATTCGGTTAGGGTCAGTTTTCAAGTTTAACAGTTCATCAGCCCATAATTGCACTCATTACTACTGTAGCCAGCTTTATATTGGAGTTTGATTAATAACTATATGCACTTCTGGAATGCTTTCCATTAAGTGGCACTAATTATACTTTAACTGCTGTTCAACAACCAAGCAAGTGTAACTACAATGTCATTTTTATGAAGCTAGATTTGCTCAGAAGGGTACTTGGATGATGCTAATGTGGGGATGTAGTAACTGAAAGTGTGTGGTGCCATAGTTACTCTTACTTTAAATCTTATAGACATTAAACCAAGGCATTCTGAGGTTCTTATGGTAGGAGAAGCTTTTGATATGGACTCAGTGAAAGTCTTTGAAATGTAATGAATAAGCTTTATCTGCTTGGAACTACTTAGGGTACTAAGAGGCCCAGTTATTGAATATAAGAGCATAGGATTTAATCGGAAGACTGGGCTCAAATCTTCAGTTTACCTATTTATTACTTTGATCCTGGGCAAAGTATTTACCTTCTCTGAAATTACCACATACGTGTAATGATGCCTGCTCCTGTATTTGTGACATTAGGATTAAATGAGATACTGTCTGTGCAGATGCCTAATTTAGTGCCTGGTTTATAAACATTTGTTTATAAAATTTTTGTTTGTTTATTTAATTATAAATAAAATGTTTGTTTATAAACATTTGGCTTCCCAATGTTTCATAAAGTCACGCCCTCCTCATTCTTTCCATTATTTAGTAGTAGGTAATGGACCATTGCCATCTCAATAAGCTTTCTACTTTAATTAAGATTAAATAAATATAAATACTTTAAAAATATCTACATGAGTAGGGAGGAAAAGTGTAAAACTCTAACAGGAAAGAATGCAAATTAATCACCATTGCATTAAGAAACCGAAGAAACTATAGGAAGGAGGGGGAGAGTGTAAATTTCATTCACAAAGTGGGGTATTATGCAGAAGGACAGTAATCCATATTTAGCAAGGCTGGGGGCAAACATTTCAGCCAGATCTCAGGGAGGAATAAATGCTAGAAATAATGAAGCAACTGGAGTGGAAAAATTGCACAAGAAAGTGAACTTCTATTACTTGAGTGGTTGGGTTTTTTTGTACTACTTCTGGTTCTTCTGGTAATCATTACATTTTTTTAACCCCAAAAATGTTGCTGAAGAAAAAAAGAATTAGAACCTGTATAGAATAAATTATTGCATTTCCCAGAGTGGGAGATAGATAGGATTTTTTTTTTTTTTTGAAGAGGAACCACAAGGAATGAGCAGTGTTCCAGTGTCTATAGCAGTACGGTTTGCAGATAATGTATTTAATAGTGAGTGGTGACAGGCCAACTGAATTAGAATTCTTGCAGGGAATCACAAATATTTGTTGGAGAGGTCAGATGATCAAAGTAAAATCAAAATATCTTTATAAACTGATATGTCTTCTGAATATTTCCTTCATTTGAACACCGCTACTTTTTCATTTCTAAAAAATCACCTTATGTGGTCAGAAGGTACAAACTTCCAGTTATAAGATAAGTAAGTGCTACGGTTGTAACATACAACACAATGACTAGAGTTAACCATGCTGTATGATATATAGGAAAGTTGTTAAGAGAATAAATCCTAAAAGTTCTCATTACAAGGAAAATAATGTTTTCTTTTTATTGTATCTATATGAGATGATGTATGTTAGCTGAACTTATTATGGTAATTATTTCACAATATATGTAAATCAAAGCTTTATACTGTACATCTTGAATTTATACTGTGATATATTTCAATTATTTTGCAATAAAACTGGAAAAAATAAAAAGGGATTTAAAAAATAATTTAAAAAAACCACCTTATAAAAATTAGTTCAAAAATATATCCTGGGACTTGGTATGAAGGGTGATGTACAGGAAACATGGAGAAAAATAACTTAGATATAATGGTGTCTCTGTAGCTCTGGGCTATTGGAATATTACACAAATGAAAAAGAGAAAGAAAGAAAAGAACAAAGAGAAGAAATCTCAAATGATATTTCTCTTTTAAACTATGTGCCCTTTCATCTCATTTTCTAATGACATGAGTTATTGCTAAAGCCCAAGTATATCATGCAATAATTTAGCAACTAGTCTTTATGACACAATCAGTTGAAAGACTAGGATCTATTGAGCTAATGCCAAGAGACAAGGAGACTTGAGTGTAATGAAAAATCTTAAAGGTTGGTGAGCTTGCTGACAGGAATGGGCCCTTTCTGAATGCCGGCATCTGTGATTAATAGCTGGTGAGCATCAGTAATTAAACATTTGGCTCTGATTTTCTGGATTGTAACAAACTCAACTTTTACTTAAACTTGTTGAAAGGGTTTTCATATTTCCCTTCAAAGAAGATTTTTGTGAACTTCCATTTATCTAAACATATTGAACTGTGAGAAAATTACAGGCTCTCATAACATTCATATTTGATGGGAAAGTCACACCAACAATGAGTGGAACCACCAATTGATAAAGAAGACTCAACACTATCTCCAGCCAAAGAGGTACTCAAATCACTGATATTTCATGTGAAATATTTAATCCTCATTCTATTTTTAGTTATCTCTAAATATATTGAAATATGGTATTGTACAGAATTGTGACTATTTAAAAATAATGAGTTTAGTGTTTCCACTTATATAAGTATATATTAATTCACAGTAATTGTAAAGAAAAAAATAAACTTCATTAGTGTTAACTAACTAGAAATAAGTTTATGTAAATCTATTTAAAATATTTAATTCTTCATTAAAATATGAACTGTAGTTGTTGGGAAAACTGATGCCTGAAGCGTTTCTATTGAAGAGTGAGGTGGCAGCAAACCTAATATGTGATATTGAATGGAACAGAACACAAAGGATAAAGGTTTATCAATTCAGAGTACAGCATAAATTAATTAATTATGGTTACTTTATCCACTGGTTATGATCAGCCTAACATAGGTTCTTTAAAATTTTAACAGAAGAATAAATATTTAATTATAGTTAGTAAGGATTCTATGAAAAATCTACTTGTTTTTGGTATAGAAAAACTATATAAGGTTGTTTAACATTGAAAACACAACCTTTTCCTTGTGCAAACATTTGTTTGTTGATAAATGCTTTTGAATTTTGTTAAACACAAAACAGATCTACCAGTTTCAGATTTTGGTACATCTGATAGCATGACACAATAACATATCTTGGGTACCTGTAAACACAAGTTATTAAAATTTTCTAAAAGCAAAGAGTTGTTCATTGCTATCTAACTCTCTGGAAAAAAACAAGGATATAGAACATTGTTTCATGTCCATAATAACCACATGGAAGTTAAATGGCAAATTTCTCACACAGTTACAAGAATGAAGCTTCTATATGGTCAATTGTTTGCCTCAACCAGTATGACCTTCTAATAATGGCTGCATCAAGGAACGTCTAGAAAGAGGACTTGTTTTATATCAACTTGAGAATGTTAGTGCTTAATAACTTTTCCCAGAGTGATAAATAAATTTTATTTTAGATTGACCTTGAAATTATTTGCATGTTCAGGTTAAATTATCTCTATTGAATAATACCATTTATAATTCGGTATCACTTTATTTGCCTTAAATTTTCCTATAACTAGTAACTAGGAAACCCTAAAGCCAATAATTTGAAATTTTATTGTAAAGTCCATGTGCATCCTAAATGTACTATACATAACAGTGTAGACTTTGCTAATTCTCCACGTTGAAGTTAGGACTCCAACAAGTTCTGTTCATTTTGACACTTGCTCAATGTCACTTCTCCATCTTTATCACAACAACTTTGTAGCTCTTGGGGCAGAATTCTACTTTATTGGGAGTCTGTAATAAAGCTTTTCTTTAAGTCTCAATATGTTCTCAAGAGGTGTAGCAGGTTTGATTTGAAAATTCTAACAGACAATCTAAACATTTAAAAAATATCATCTAAAAAAAGAGTTGAAAAATTCTCTCAGATCCTTATCTGATTTGTACTTGGGAGTCTAGTTTTTCAATTGCTTTTCCCCACATACACATCACCATCTATTCATTTCTTGATATGTTTATTTGTAAAATAATGTAGACTTAGTATTTTACTATCCAATCCAATCCAAACTCAATACACACACACACACACACACACCATACTTTTTAACATGTATTATACTTTGGAAATTATTTATTATACATTCATGCACTGTATTTATGCCATCAATTTTTATTTGTTCAAGAATCAATAATTATCTATATTTACAATTATCATTCACAATTCCTATAGGTTATCAGAATTGATTCAAGCCTGTATCTGAATTGTTAGAGTTCTTTGAAACATGGAGGTCGGGGAATAACAAAGGCCTGACAACAAAACAGATTTTCCATTTACACATGTGCATGTGTGCTCATACAGACACAAAAACACACATCCACATACACAACTTTGAGCATATTTAGCTGAATATCTCTGTATCTATATATTTTTGGGTGTTTCTGCAACTAAAAATTCCTTACAAAATGCTTTTTTTCCCTTATGGTCTATGCTCCCAAGATATCCAGGATGAGGTCTATAGAAAAATATGAATGGTTCATATCTTATTTCTTTTTTAAATACATTTTTTCATTTATTAGTGAAAATAACAGTTATTTGTCTCCATGTGTGTGTGTGTGTGTGTGTGTGTGTGCACGTGTGCATGTGGGTAACCATAGAGAGCAAAACACAAGCTTTATTTTTCTTTAGTTTTCTTACTGACAGGTAGATTCATATCTATTTTAAAATAGAAAAATTAGTGCCACTGTGAAGATACTCGTATATCTAGATAGAAATCCTTTTTACTTCTATTGTAATTCTAATATGAAAATTGAAAAGCCAAATAAAAACAGCAGGATTGGGCTTCCCTGGTGGCGCAGTGGTTTAGAGTCTGCCTGCCAATGCAGGGGACACGGGTTCGTGCCCCAGTCCTGGAGGATCCCACATGCCGCAGAGCGGCTGGGCCCGTGAGCCATGGCCGCTCAGCCTGCGTGTCCGGAGTCTGTGGTCCGCAACGGGAGAGGCCACAACAGTGAGAGGCCCGTGTATCACAAAAAAAAAAAAAAAAAAAAAAAACAGCAGGATTTTAGTTCTGAGGAACTAAACAGTCAAAAAGAACCACAAAATCACTTGAATGTCAAAACTGTACTGTGCAGGTCTTATTCTTAGCCACCAGTAGGTTCTCCAGTCCATATTTTGGTCTATCTACCAAACATTTCTTATAGATAATCTTTCATATTTTCCTAGCCTCTTCTGTCTCTTGTTTTAGTTGCTGCTGAGACAATCCAGCTGTGCCTAGGGTTCAACCAACTTTGCAATGGCATAACCCAAGACTGCCTCACCATATGTTTGTGCTGCATGCCTTAAGCCTTATGCTTATAGCTTCTTGATTCACACCGAAGCATGAGACATCTTAGGTCCCTCAGTGTCCATACATGCACAAGCTGGATGTATGTGAGTTAAAACCCTGTGGGCTGAACCAAGGAGACAGGAGGTCTGTGAAGTGACCTATGGGATACAGGAGGCGATTAATGCATTTTCTCCCTCTTTTGAATATAGACCATACTGAGAAGCAGTTGTTTATATGGCCTTTTGGAAGAGGGTCTCAGTGAAATCCATCAAGAGGTTGCACTTTATACAATGGCAGTTGCCAGCTAAACAACACATCATTTTACTGTAATTTCTCTTCCTGCCTCACTTCTGATTTCCCTCACTCCCTTTCCCTGGGATTAAACTTGAGGCTCCACTTTCTGGAGAATTCAGATTAAAACTGGTGTTAGGAATAGCCCTCAAAGACAAAACTCATAGGTCTATTGGCAATAAAGATGCATTTGCTGATGCTAAGCTAGATGATGATATGTTATGGTGTACAGTAGCTTTGCAATTTCTAAGGATTTGCTTTGCAGTTAAATAGGGTAATGTTCAGATAGAAGGTAAGTTGCTGCATTTTACAATGGCGCTGCTCTTTAATGGTATGGGGCAAAAATAATCATAAGAATTGTGCAGTGGGCTGGCTTTTGTTAACAGCATTGGAATCTGTGACAGAAAAAAATAATAGACTAAAGAAAACCAAATGCCTACTGAAGCCCAAGAGCCTCTATTGCATCTTTTTAGAAACTCCCTTATGCTGTAACCAAAATGCAGACTACACCAAATATACATCCTAAACAGGTCTCCATGTCAAAATCAGGTCTCTAATAGAAAAAGACAGGGACTCCAAGATTTATCATGAGGCCATTTGATTGGGCAAGACTCAGACCCTGGAGAGCATTGTCCTTAAAGTCCTGGCTATATTCACCTCCCTTATACATGTAGCTACTGTGAAAATAACCAAAGGAGGGAATATTTACTGTTTATTTACAGAAGAGCTGTCCTTGAGTAGGTAACCAGAATTGTACCCAGTGCATCTGTGGAATGTATGCCCCCAGAAAGAAGCATCTCCCTTGCATCTATAGTAACAAAATGAAAAACATAAGAAATGAATACAGAGCAGTTGTGATGGCTAATTTTATGCATCGACTTGACTGGGCACCAGGGTGCCCAGACATATTTAGTCAAATATTATCCCGGGTGTGTCTGTGGCAGTATTTCTGGATGAAATTAACATATCAGTTGGTAAACTGAGTAAAGCAGATTGCTCTTCCTAATGTGAGTAGGCCCCATCCAATCATTTGAAGGCCTGAATAGAACAAGAAGGCTGATATGCCTTTGGGTATGAGGGAATTTCCTCCTGCCTAACTGCCTTGATGTGGAACATGGGTTTTTTTTTCCTGCCTTTGGACTCAAATGGAAATATCGACTGAAACATCATCATCCTCTAAGCTGCTCAAGCCAAATACTGCATATTGACATCCCTGGTTCTTCTTTCCCTCGTTCTCATAGCTAGTTAATCAGCAAGCCTGGTTGATTCTATCTCCTATATATATATCCTGAATCAATTTACTTCTATTGTCCTATCTTTTGAGCTCAAGCTACCTTCATCTCCAACCTGACTTTCCACAGTACACTGCTACCTAGTTGCCCCTACTTCTATTCTTACACTATCAATCTATTCTCCACTGAGCAGTAAAAAAAAAAAAAATATATATATATATATATATATATATATATATATATATATATATATATATATAATATTTCATCTCATTCCACTGCATTAAATTCACAGTGCTTTCCCATCACATGTGAAGTACATTTTGAATGCCTTACTCTGGCTTTCCAAGCTCTTCATGGTTGGCTAGCACATGCCCTGCCCCAATTTCCCTCCACTATGACACTTGCTCGGTACTCTTGAGCCACACTGGATTTCTATCTGTAACTTGACCATGGTGAAATTACTCTTGCCTTAGGGTCCTCTACTTCTTCCTTGCTCTTGCATGACTTCTAATCATGCAGATATCAGCTTAAATGTCTCCACCTTAATGCAGCTTTTCTTGACCACTCAATATAAAATAGCTATCCTGGCAGCTGCTATCAATCTTTACTGAATCTTTACTGAGAAAGTGTCAAAATGCTAATTAAGGCTTGGCTGGAGAAGGATGTGGTCAGAGGTGTGACAGATAAATTCTAGGGCAGGACAGTTTAGTGGAGCACAGATTTTAAAAAGCAAACAGCAGTTAGTCTATTAAAAAAAGAACTGTTTTTTTGTCTTCAGAGACCTTTGGACAACAACTAGGTTAAAAAAGGGGAAGACAAACAGTAAGTAAATGGAGGACACAGGGAGGGGGTACAGATATTGTGTGTGGATTTTATGAGTATTGCTAACAGAATAAACATTTTCAGCAAGAACTGCAATGTTCAGAGACAATCTTTGGGATCAAGAGATGACTTGTAGTTTTCCACTTATTTAATAATTTTATTACTTGAAAGCCTTTACTATCTAAATACTACACTTGCTGGAAAGAAATAGGTGTAAAAAAGGATGTTAAGGACATTATTAATAAATGATATTTAAGCTGATTTAAAATTTTCTTAAATACTGGTTGAACTATTTTATACTACTTAAACTAATGCTAGCCACATGGTCTAACTCCATTACAATGCAGTGTAACTGTAACAGTAGTCAATTATTTATGAATCAGTGGAAACATCTGGAAGTTTGACCTCCTTTTGTTATTAAAAGGACTTGGAGCATTTGCTGTATTTCACTATTAGTGCCACTTCAGTGGCATCTTAGACAGAAGATAGTGAGGTGGCTTGGCCCGAGAGCTCTAACTAGACTGATTTCCTTCCGACTCATAAGGTCAGCTGGCTGTGAAGGGATTGAGTTTTCTAGGCACTGACACCTACGTCTATCTCCTTATTGATACAGTGCCCTGCTAACTAATGCTCAAACACAGTGGAAAACATGTTAGTCTAGCATTATATAGTACACTGTGTAAGCAACAAAGAGAATAAACTAATTTATTTTTCTGGACCAGTCTAACATTCATGTTTTTTAGTATTTCCAATCTTTTCATTTTTTTGACTTATGCATGTATATATACATACACAGACACATAATTAGATGTTCACATAATTAGATGTTCCTCATCTGTATCTAAAAATACAATGACCTGAGCCACAGGTAGAATTTATTTTAGCCAGTTAAAAAAAGAATGCTTCTGTTTTATATCAAATATATTTCCAATGTACTTTGCATGGAAAGTAGTGATGAAGAAAGTGTATGTTCACAAGTGAACTTGCAGTTCTATCTCTGATGAGACAGAGAATATGCAACTAAGCGGATGTATTCTACTTAGTTGGATAATCCCAAACTGCAGACAGTATGTTATTTGTATTTGGCTTTGTTACTGTTCTGCCAACAGATTTCCATCCTAATTCATTTTGCTTAGGCTTATTTTCATTCATGGGATACTTATTGCGAATATTCCCTGTATCTGACACAGTATCAGACACTGGGAGATAAAAATGATGATTAAGAGAGAGTCTTTGGTTGTAATGGATTTCAATGTTTTTATGTGGTTTAAAACAACCCAGAGAAGCACAGCACCAAGGTGAAATGTTTAGAGAACTTAAATGGGATATGAGTTGTCCCAAGATTAAAAAATGTATGCAAACAAATAAACAATAAAAACAAATTGCCAGTTTAATACCTAATCTGATTAGTTTGCAAAACTCCTATATTTTCTTATCAGGGTGGCTCAATAGCAACATTGAGAGAACTGAGGTGAAAAAACAGAACAAGTGATGTGAATCCTTAGAAGGGACCATGTAAGGAACAGATTTGGAAAACAAGTCTTTAATTTCAATAGAAAACAAATGTTTGGGGAGGTATAAACTCTTCAATTGTGGACATGGAAAAACTGTGAACCTTATAAGACAGAGCATACTTTGTCCCTTGAAATCACTGGAAAATACACATATCTAGCACCTGTCTCAATCCCTTATCCATTCCTGGCAGTTTCTTGTGGTCTGGTTGCTATGCTTTGTGCCTTATTACCCCACCACTCTGGCAACTGATGATTAGATCAGCAATTTGACGCTAAAACCATCTTAGACAGAAGGTTGTGAGGTGGCTTGACCCAAGAGCTCTAACAGGCAAATGCTCCCTAAACTGAGTGTGGTTGACTGACCCAACACACCATTTCCCTTGGAGAATTTGCATGGGAGATATAAAGATAGAGGCAACAGCTGGCAACAGCAGATTAATACAAAAGTCGAGAGTTATATTGAAACAAGGTGGTATGCCACCAGCCAGGGGAATCCACGTGGTGAGAAGACAGAAGGCAATAAAATCTGGCAGGTGGTAGAGCAATAAGCAAGCAAGAGGCATGAAATAGAGAAAAAGAGGTTAGACTAACGTTATTGGGTAGAGGCAGGAGCACTAGCAGCAGAAACAAAGAATAGTTGAATTATCTTAACTGCAAGGCTCTGGAGCTCTGAAGGCTAAACCTCAAGCATCCATTGGCAAAGCAGGTGGTACCAACTTTAATTAAGAAGTAAGCATGAAAAGGAAACCATAAACAAGACGAAAAGACAACCCTCAGAATGGAAGAAAATATTTGCAAATGAAGCAACTGACAGAGGATTAATCTCCAAAATGTACAAGCAGCTCATGCAGCTCAATATCATAAAAACAAACAACCCAATCCAAAAATGGGCAGAAGACCTAAATAGACATTTCTCCAAAGAAGACATACAGATGGCCAAGAAGCACATGAAAAGCTGCTCAACCTCACTATTTATTAGAGAAATGCATATCAAAACTGCAATGAGGTATCACCTCACACCAGTTAGAATGGGTATCATCAGAAAATCTACAAACAACAAATGCTGGAGAGGGTGTGGAGAAAAGGGAACCCTCTTGCACTGTTGGTGGGAATGTAAATTGATACAGCCACTATGGAGAACAGTATGGAGGTTCCTTAAAAAACCAAAAATAGAACTACCATATGACCCAGCAATTCCACTATTGGGCATATACCCTGAGAAAACCATAATTCAGAAAGAGTCATGTACCAAAATGTTCATTGCAGCTCTATTTCCAATAGCCAGGACATGGAAGCAACCTAAGTGTCCATCAACAGATGATGGATAAAGATGTGGCACATATATACAATGGAATATTACTCAGCCACAAAAAGAGACGAAATTGAGTTATTTGTAGTGAGGTGGATGGACCTAGAGTCTGTCATACAGAGTGAAGTAAGTCAGAAAGAGGAAAACAAATACTATATGCTAACACATATATACGGAATCTAAAAAAAAAAAAAAGAAAAAAGTGGTCATGAAGAACTAGGGGCAAGACAGGAATAAAGACACAGACCTACTAGAGAATGGACTTGAGGATACAGGGAGGGGGAAGGGTGAGCTGGGACAAAGTGAGAGAGTGGCATGGACATATATACACTACCAAATGTAAAATAGCTAGTGGGAAGCAGCCACATAGCACAGGGAGATCAGCTCGGTGCTTTGTGACCACCTAGAGGGGTGGGATAGGGAGAGTGGGAGGGAGGGAGACGTAAGAGGGAAGAGATATGGGGACATATGTATATGTATAACTGATTCACTTTGTTATAAAGCAGAAACTAACACACCATTCTAAAGCAATTATACTCCGATAAAGATGTTAAAAAAAAAAAAGTAAGCATGAGGTGTGATTACCATACTCAGTATTTCTACAGAAATGAAAACCTCATATAGTCTTTCTCCCATAGTAGGCCCAAACACTTAAGAGAAACAGATCTTTGAATAAAAACTACATCACATGGGAAAACGGGTCTCCTAAATAGGATAAACTTTTCTTTACAATTAACTACATCTGCAAAACTTCTATTTGTACAAATAATCTTTGGCTAGAACATTGACAAATTAACAGAATTTCTTAAGTGTTCTTGTCTTTAGATTCAAAGAAATTGGGTCAAGTGGTAATCGTAATTCTGAACATGGAATCATTTTATTCAATTCCTTTTCCCTTCAGGGGAAAGAAAGACCCCAAATGGCCCTAGGCGTTTTGCTTGGTGAGTACATATATCTCAACAAAATGGCTAGAAAGCAAATTCATTCTCTTTCATGGTAAAATCAATATTCTCTTAAAAAAAATAAACTTCATGACTGTGGAACAATGTTCCTCAAAGTCAACATCAGGGAGGAAGAGATACACCTAGGATTACTGTTTCACATGGGGGTACACCCTGAGAGAGGTGGGATGTTGGAAGGAAGAAGCCCATCTCCTTCGTGGGATTCACTGTAAACCATCCAAATGTTTTTCTCTTTTTCATCTTTCATGGTATCAAATAGAGTGGGGTTATGCCACATTTCTCATCTTCTATCTTTAAATAAACTAATTGTCACAGTTTCACAACCTGGCCCAACCCTTACAATCTTTAATAGGAGAAAATGAGGCCCTGCATACTTAGGACTGGGTTTCAAGCAAGTAAGAGAACACTAGAGCTCCTATTTTATCCTAATAGCATCTTTCTTTCTTTATGAGCCCTAACTACAGTACAGCTAGAATGGTTTCTTCTTATCTTTATATTCCTTGGTTTCTCTCATTAAGCACCAATTAACTGACAGGCACCTGTTTTCTGCAATCTGTAAGACTCTTAAGAAAAAGGGTGAAAACAAAGATTCAAACCATTTTAGGATATAGAGGAAGGAAACTAATGACAGTTTGCTTTCACTTTCTAAGTAATGTAGGAGGCAAAGTTAACCACACAGAAATAAAAAGTTGGGATAGAAATGGGTAATAAAGTTTGGAATTGCTACTGTGAAAATATGGCAGGGAATAAACTACAGATGAATAAGAAAATTGCAGTAAGGGTCCAAGAGGTGATGGATAGCATGTCTTATTACAGTGATTTGAAGTTTTTTCCTCAAGTCATGGCCAAATGTCCTTTGGCAGAAGTCTGTGGTTGAGGATGGGAAAATTTACACCTTTATTTTCAGTAACCTTGAACTGAAGTTTACATTTCCTTCAATTGTGATTATAGGCCACAAACCACGTTAGTATTAGTAGTTCTTGTAACATTTTACCCAATTGAAATATTAGATATTTTCATATCATATTAGAGTTATAGTATCTCAAAGTATCATCTATTATAATCCAATGGTATTGCTTTTTGTTTAATGTGTTATTACAGAAGAACACATAGTGCAATTTCAATTTTTTGATCATTATATTTCAAGATAATTGGTTTCCTCTGTATTCTATAACTTTTTTAAGACTTTAAAGTACTTTTTAGAGGGGTTCTGTGGTGTTCATAGGCTTCATAAAATTACTGAAGACATTCATGCCATGTAAAAAGTTAAGCATGGGCTTCCCTGGTGGCGCAGTGGTTGAGAGTCCGCCTGCCGATGCAGGGGACACGGGTTCGTGCCCCGATCCGGGAAGATCCCACATGCCGCGGAGCGGCTGGGCCTGTGAGCCATGGCCGCTGAGCCTGCGCGTCTGGAGCCTGTGCTCCGCAACGGGAAAGGCCACAACAGTGAGAGGCCCGCGTACCACAAAAAAAAAAAAAAAAGTTAAGCATGCCTGTTTTTTGCTGTGTCAATATTTGTCACATGTTATATAACACTTAAGACTGAAAGGAATAGGATAAAATTGGAATGAAATATTGTTATTGAAATGGGCAGAAAATATAAGCAATTACCTAGGTTCAGCAGCTAATATGAGATGCTGCTTTTTTATGTCAAAATTTTAATATTATGACTTAAGTGGTATTTTTCTTTTACAAATGCCCAGGCCTTTCTCTTACAGTCAATTAAACCTGTCTCATTAATCCTCTCTAATCTTCAGTTAGAATGCACACATAATGTAGCATTGATATTTTAACATTGTATGTCCAACAGCATGACTTAAGGCTGATGAAGGCTTTCTATATAGGTACTTTATTTGCTGAATATCCATGGCTGCCATTTACAAGTCTGTGGTTGCTTGCATCAGGGATTTTTGCAGGTTAATATTGATTGCCTATCTTTGATTTGTTACTGATTGATAAATCATTTCCTAAATGAGGTGACTGAAGAAGGCTGACAATTTAGCTTCAAAGCAAGGATTACAATACTGTAATGGATATCTGCTCCTTCCGGCATTCACCACATCAATGCACCTCCCCCATCATTTTTGTAGGAAAGCAATTAACCTTCTATTTTGTCAAAATATTCTCTCTATTCTTAATTCTTATGATCCACTTGGGATTGGTCCTTTCCCCAGATTCTGGGGTGAGCGTGTAATTCAGGCCAATCAGAGCATTCTGTTCTTTTTTGCACAGTGATTGTCACAGACAGACGCGTAAATGATTGAGGCAAATAAGACTCATTTTGAGGGACATTCATTGGAACTATTGGGAAAAAAAATGGGGCTGTTGAGAGCTTGCATTAAGCCTGGAGCAGCTGGCAGCCATCTTTCCACTATGACAGCAGAGTCTGAAACAGAATGGAAGCTATAGAGAAAAGCATTCCTTGGGAATGTAAGAGCCATAGTCATTCTGGTGACCTAATTAGAGCCTTGGATCTAGCTGTGCCTAAAGTCAGCATGTGGGTTTTCATTTCTGTGCACCTATCTATGTGAATCTATATTCAGCAAGTCACTTTGAGGCTCAGTTGCTTGGAACAAAAAGTGTCTGGACTAACATAGATGTTTTTGCTAAATTTCAAATTCTAATTAGTCTGGAAAGTTCTTATTAACTATGAAATACTTATTAGTGATGCATGAATTAGTCAAAATAAGAATAGCAACAAAGGACAATTATTTCATACTTTAAAAAAATCTTGCTTTAAATTAAACCAGGACCAAGTATGGAAGGAATAAAACAAGCGGGATATTTCAGGTGATCAATAAATTGTATGAGTTAATTATTTGAGGGGATTCTGCATTTATCATCAAAGATGCCATAATTTATAAACTGGCATGCTTTGAGCATTTGCACACTTTGAAGTCAGGGAATCTAATCAATCTTCCTCCTAGATTTGTATTCCTATAGAATTGATGGCCTGTTCTAGGGCAGCCAGTATCACCTGGCCTATTGTACTGAAGAATAAATGAGTAAGAGTCTTGATTACCTTACAAATAAATCTGGTTAACAGTTATATTAATTAAAATGCTTGGTTCTGTGGCTATTCTGAACTATTTATACGTGGTTTAATTCATATCAGCAGCTAATTTGTATTTAATGCAAACTAATGGGTTTTATGTAAATGGAGCATGTGGCAGTCTATTTAAAAAACAAATTATCTCTAGTTTCATTTCAGTTATTTTAATTAAATTTAGAGTGTGTGTGTGGTGGGGGGCTGAAGGGGAAAGGGATGTGTTATATATGAAGTGATGATTAAATCCAGTTTAAGTCTACAGAATAAGAAACAAGTAATTTTCTCAACAGACACATTGGCCCTTTCATAAAGTTTCAAGAAGTCAAGAGGGTTAGTATACAGAAAAGCCTCTAAGATTCTAGATAGCATAACTATCTTAAGATCATGCTTTTATGTTATAAACTATAAGTACTTATAAGTGCTTGTGGAAATACATCTCTTTAAAGATTTTTTAATTTGGCTGGAAATTATTTTATGACTTAAGTACTCATAATAAGTACCTATGTGCTTTTTTTTTCCTTTCTTTGATTTGGAAATTTTGAAACCATCCTTTAAATTGGTTAACTAATGTTTCTTTACTTGGTTTTCTGTCAATAGCTTAAACTTATGGAATCATTTTTAACTGTAATAAAGCTTTCCCCAACCTGTAGTTTATTTTTTGCTCAGTCATCTTTGATCTTTTTGTTTCTTTCAAAGGGCAATTTTTTCTCTCTTATTTCCTTAATTTTGATATGTACTCTGGAGCTAAAGAGGGTTTTGGCATAGTTTCTGCTATTTAGTCCTAGTGTAGAACCTCTCTCAGCTTGTGCAATTTGGTTAACTTCAAAGTTGCTACACTTCCCGTTCTTTTCCTTGCATCATGATAACTTTTTCATGTTTCTCTTTCCAGCCAGATCATACTTTTTTTAAGAACAAGAACTAATTTTTTCATTTCCACACAATCCATGTGATTTTGTTGCATGTAGTAAGCGTTCAGTGAGTGTTTCTTGAATATATCCTTTAAAAGGAATCATTCAAACCACTGAATGACAAGTCTTCCAAAGTCTCCACTTTCAACAAAAAGCAAAATATAACTCTCCTCCTTCTGATGCTATTTGTTACAGGATAAAAACAAAACTCAACAATCTAGTTTTCCAGACCTAATGCCCAAATTATCTCAAAAATTCACGAACCATTACCTCTTAGAAGTTGTACTCGTGTAACAGTAGCATAATGAAGGATCACCTGTTGGCTTCTGGGATTGGGAAGGCCTCCAAGGGGAGGCAATGATTGATCTCAGGCTTAAAGGAATTTTCTAGGGAAACAGGGGAAATAATGGGTTTCCATGATGCAAAACAGCACATGTATTCCTCACGTAATATGGTACAGCATTGATCCTAAAGAATACTCTGTGGAGTGGCATTGAACTCTTTCCTTAAGAAAATACATTAAATCATGATCTACCTTAAAATGTTTTCCAATTTTACATTTGTAAAATTTGTAGCCATTCTTTTTTTTTTTTTTTTTGTAGCCATTCTTAAGATACCCTGGAATATTCTAAGATTACCTAAAACTATAATGTCAAAGATTAAAATAAATTTTAGAATCGATGTATTTATCCTCAATTATAGAGTATTGTCACAAGCTTGTACAGGAAAAGACGATCAATTTTTAAACTTCACATTTCCTTGTCACCAGAGACAGAAACAGCAAATCCAAACAATTGTTTGCGGATGTTAATCCTTGTGAGATTGATTAGCTGACAGCTTCTCCAGTTTCACTGGTTGTCTAGGGAGCCTTGACTTTCCCACAGAGCAGATACAATGACTTCTGTTTTAATTCAACTGCCGCTAATTTGGAGCCACACACAACTCAACTCCACCAGAGGAACTTTAACAGATATAATTCGCCATATTAGAAATGAAAGAACATTCACTCAGTCAAAGTGATTGGAAATCCATTTTTCTTTTTTTTACAATGGAGTTAGAGTCTAACAAATTATTTAATTAATTTAATCATAACTCACTTCAGGAACATTTAACTATTCAGATGGTATAGTAAATGCTTTGCTCGGTACTGTGAAGTAACAGATGCACCAGAATAGGGTGGTCTCATTCATTCTTCAAAAGCAGACAGACAGTGGAAAGCTGGTATGGTGTATAAGAGCCACCTCATTTCAAATAAGCTGAGTGCATATGCAAATTGTAATTTATACAAAAGATACCTCAAAGGATGTGGTTCAAGGAAGAGATGGGAGGGTGAGAAAATGCACTTCAGAGAACACATTACTATATCCTTTTTCTAGAGCAAAAACTAAGTTACTGAGATAGCATTATTTGTGTAGTTGCCAAATCCCTCTTCTCCTACCCGCCTCCCTTTCAGGCCTTCCTTCTCTCTCAATTTAGCTACATTAGCTGTCTACATTGATTCAATTGACAGGTGATTTATCAGGCGAGCATTTCATCTCCTTACAAAGGCAAAACATACCCTGTTCCTGGGTGCTACAAGGGGGAACAGACAAATATTCCTTTGATGCTACAAGGACACCAGACTGATAAAATTTGCTCCTGCATTGAACTTGACATGGAGGTAGAGTGCTTTAACTTTTAAAAGTCTGTTCTGTAACTCTCAGCATAACTGATGACCCTCGCTGATATGCACATTTCAAATGCAGATAAACCTCTTTTTTTTTTTTTCCTTTGATTCTAGGTCCAAAATTTTCACCTTCTACACACATACACCCTGCTGTCTCAAACTGACAAAATCTTTTTACTTGCTGAGTCACTCAGTCCATCCAGCTATTTATTCATCTACCTATCCATATGCAGTGGGATGGAAAAATATTGCTATTTAAACCAAAGTCACCTGCATTTGCTGAGTGGGATGATTTATAATTGAGAGAAGATTCTTTGTTTAGAAAAGTACTATAGTGCTTCTTCCCCTTACTTGAGTGGGACAGATAAGAAGAAAATGCATAAGAAAATGAGAAGAAGCTGGAGTTTTCAAAGGCACTTCAGTAATTAAGGAAGGAAATAGCAGCACGTCACTTCACAGGTGAGTGATTTGTGCAGTAGCACAGAGCCCTGCATTCAGAAGGGTGCCATGCTTGGTTTAATATTCTACTGTCACTATCTTGAAATCCTAAATAATTTTTGAACAAGGGACTTGCATTTTTATATAACATTGGAACTGCAAATTAGGTAGTCAGTCCTGGAGAGCAACACTCCATTTTCTTTAATTTAGCCCAAATCTTGAGTTAAATATAGGGAAGTATTGTCAATCAAGTGTCTTAGGTTTATTTCCAGGTGTGAACCAATATACCAAATATTGTGTAAAGACATTTAATAGCAGTAATGACTCCGTATGTAATAGCCCTGAGTTTTTGGATGCTAGGGGTGCTTTATTCCATAGGTTTGAGGTTAATTTACGAAATTAGCATTTATTTAATTAGATTAAAACTTCTTTTTTTCCCTTCTTTTATGAGTGTGTCCTGTGCTTTTTCTAGGAAACTGATTTTCATAATGAGGGTTCTTAGGGCATGGGCTAATGTAACACAGACTACCTTAAACCTCAGCTTTATTTTTAAATTTATTTTTAAAAGCTGAATGTTCCCTTGGGGTGAATATGAAGGAGGCTTGGGTAGGCAAGACTGTAGTAACCTTGTAGAAGGTTACCTCTCTGCCTTTAGGCTGAGAAAGTTAGTCTTTAAATATAAGGCCCTGAATGCCAGATATTCTCCTTCACCAGATTTTCTTAAAAATAGGCAATAAAATTTGTCAAATCCTGGCTAATGGGAGCAGAGAGGAAAGGCCTGTTGGAGGTTTTGAGGATAGGTTTTCTTTAGAGAGGAAACACATCCATACTGCTTGCCTTTGGATATGGTTGCATGAACACATGGTGCAAAGAGCTACAGCAGACATCTTGTGACAATGCAGGAAAAACCAGGAAGATGGAAAAGAGGAAAGATGGGGAGCATGTAGGACATGGTTATTGCTGGTTTAACCAACACAGAAAACACCTGCCTCCAGAACTCATAAATTTAAGCCAGCAGTTCTCAAAATGTGGTCCTTGAACCAGCAATGTCAGTATTACCAGGAAATTTGTTAGAAAGGAGAATTCTCGCACCCACCCCCCCGAAATTTGCTGAATTAGAAACACTGGGTATGGGACCAAGCATTCATTTTTTTAACAAGCCCTCTTGGTAATTCTGATGCACATTAAAGTTCAAGAACTACTGCTTTAACTTACATTTTATCAGCTACTAACTAGAGTCACCATGCTGGACATTTTGTCAGATATTTTTTTCACTGTAATTCACATAATCTCAATTTTATGATGAGAGATTGAGATACTGAAAATTATTATTTTTAAAAGATTATATTTTCTTCTAATATTAGTTTTTGGCAACACACAGATTCCAGCAATTAGAACTGAACTTAGTATTTAGTTAACAAAAATGGTTTAAGAACTTATGCCCCGTGTTCACTATAGCATTAATTACAAAAGCTAAGATATGGAAACAACCTAAGTGTCCATCAGTGGATAAATGGATTAAAATGATGTGTTATATATATCCAATCAAATACTATTCAGTCATAAAAAAAGAATAAAACCTTGTCATTTGCAATAACACAGATGGACCTGAAGGGCATTATGCTAAGTGAAATAAGTCAGACAGAGAAACAGAAATACTGTATGATCTTACTTGTACTGCAGAAGCTTAAAAACAAAACAAACCAAGCTCATAGATACAGAATAGATTAGTGGGTTCCAGAGTGGAGGAAAGTGGGGGTGGGTAAAGTGGTGTCAAAAGGTGCAAACTTCCAGGGCTTCCCTGGTGGTGCAGTGGTTAAGAATCTGCCTGTCAATGCAGGGGTTGCGGGTTCAAGCCCTGGTCTGGGAAGATCCCACATCCTGTGGAGCAACTAAGCCTGTGCGCCACAACTACTGAGCCTGCACTCTAGAGCCCGCGAGCCACAACTACTGGGCCCACATGCCACAACTACTGAAGCCTGCACCCCGTGCTCCGCAACAAGAGAAGCCACTGAAATGAGAAGCCCGCACATCCCAAGGAAGAGTACCCTCACTCACTGCAACTAGAGAAAGCCCGCGCAAAGCAACGAAGACCCAGTGCAGCCATAAATAAATAAATAAATAAAATAAAAGTACATACAAAACCATATAATAATTTTAAAAAAAGGTGCAAACTTCCAGTTATAAATAAGTCGTGTGGATGTAATGTCCAGCATGGTGACTCTAGTTAATAATATTGTACAGCATATTTAAAAGTTGCTAAGAGAGTAAATCTCAAAAGTCCTCATCACAGAAGAAAAAAGAAAAAAAATTGTAACTATATAAGGTAAGTGATGGTAACGAGACTTACTGTGCGGATCATTTTGCAGTGTATACAAATATCGAATCATTATGCTGTACACCTGAAACTAATAGGATGTTCTAAGTCAATTATACCTCAATTGAAAAAGAGAGCTTGTCACTTTGCTCATAACATCCATCTGTGAGAATCATCAACATCAGATACGAAGTTGATTTGATATATTATTATTTGTCTCATTTTCAAAATTGTTAGTTACATCTTTGCTGCTACTTGAGGATTATTTTCAATCTCAATGGAAAAATCAGAATAAATAGAAATATTAGTTGTAACAATGTATGAAATTTGATATGAGCAATCTCTTTGTACACCAATAAAACCATCATTAGATCTGGACGCAACATTCCTGAACTGACTCTAACAGTAGTTTGTCACTTCCCGGTATCACTCACACACTCTTGCTTAGTATCTTTGCATACTCTGCTGTCAGCTTACTCTGCTTCAACCATAGCTCAACCTAGGTTTTCTGTGTAAGATTCCTCATTGGTTCACCTCTGCCTATAGAAGTCTTCAAAGTAGAGACATGTACACTCTAGACATTTTCAAGATGATAAACTGAGGCATGGGAAGAACTAGTAAAACTTATATATTTTTTCTACTAATAGGAAACAAATCTTTACTAATAATGTAAACATATGGATCGACACTCATATACAAGTGGTCAATTTTCCAGTACATCATATGTCATATACAATTTGAAAGCTATATTTTTATTTTTTTTATTTTTTTATTTTTAAAATTTTATTTTTAAACAAGCTAGAATTGACTTACAGTAAAATTGACTTTTTTTTCATTTCCTTCTTTTTTTTAATTAGTTTCTTCTTTATAACAAAGTGAATCAGTCATACATATACATTTGTTCCCACATCCATTCCCTCTTGCGTCTCCCTCCCTCCCACCCTCCCTATCCCACCCCTCCAGGCGGTCACAAAGCACCGAGCTGATCTCCCTGTGCTCTGTGGCTGCTTCCCACTATCTATCTACCTTACGTTTGGTAGTGTATATATGTCCATGCCTCTCTTTCACTTTGTCACAGCTTACCCTTTCCCCTCCCCATATCCTCAAGTCCATTCTCAGTAGGTCTGTGTCTTTATTCCTGTTTTACACCTAGATTCTTCATGACAATTTTTTCCCTTAAATTCCATATATATGTGTTAGCATACGGTATTTGTCTTTCTCTTTCTGACTTACTTCACTCTGTATGACAGACTCTAGGTCTATCCACCTCATTACAAATAGCTCAGTTTCGTTTCTTTTTATGGCTGAGTAATATTCCATTGTATATATGTGCCACATCTTCTTTATCCATTCATCCGATGATGGACACTTAGCTTGTTTCCATCTCCGGGCTATTGTGAATAGAGCTGCAATGAACATTTTGGTACATGTCTCTTTTTGAATTATGGTTTTCTCAGGGTATATGCCCAGTAGTGGGATTGCTGGGTCATATGGTAGTTCTATTTTTAGTTTTTTAAGGAACCTCCATACTGTTCTCCATAGAGGCTGTACCAATTCACATTCCCACCAGCAGTGCAAGAGGGTTCCCTTTTCTCCACACCCTCTCCAGCATTTATTGTTTCTAGATTTCTTGATGATGGCTATTCTGACTGGTGTGAGATGATATCTCATTGTAGTTTTGATTTGCATTTCTCTAATGATTAGTGATGTTAAGCATCCTTTCATGTGTTTGTTGGCAATCTGTATATCTTCTTTGGAGAAATGCCTATTTAAGTCTTCTGCCCATTTTTGGATTGGGTTGTTTGTTTTTTTGCTATTGAGCTGCATGAGCTGTTTATAAAATTTGGAGATTAATCCTTTGTCAGTTGCTTCATTTGCAAATATTTTCTCCCATTCTGAGAGTTTTCTTTTGGTCTTGTTTATGGTTTCCTTTGCTGTGCAAAAGCTTTGAAGTTTAATTAGGTCCCATTTGTTTATCTTTGTTTTTATTTCCATTTCTCTAGGAGGTGGGTCCAAAAGGATCTTGCTGTGATTTATGTCATAGAGTGTTCTACCTATGTTTTCCTCTAAGAGTTTGATAGTTTCTGGCCTTACATTTAGGTCTTTAATCCATTTTGAGCTTATTTTTGTGTATGGTGTTAGGGAATGATCTAATCTCATACTTTTACATGTCCCTGTCCAGTTTTCCCAGCACCACTTATTGAAGAGGCTGTCCTTTCTCCACTGTACATTGCTGCCTCCTTTATCAAAGATAAGTTGACCATATGTGCGTGGGTTTATCTCTGGGCTTTCTATCCTGTTCCATTGATCTATCTTTCTGTTTTTGTGCCAGTACCACACTGTCTTGATTACTGTAGCTTTGTAGTATAGTCTGAAGTCAGGGAGCCTGATTCCTCCAGCTCCGTGTTTCGTTCTCAAGATTGCTTTGGCTATTTGGGGTCTTTTGTTTTTCCAAACAAATTTTGAAATTTTTTGTTCTAGTTCTGTGAAAAATGCCAGTGGTAGTTTGATAGGGATTGCATTGAATCTGTAGATTGCTTTGGGTAGTAGAGTCATTTTCACAATATTGATTCTTCCAATCCAGGAGCATGGTATATCTCTCCATCTGTTTGTATCATATTTAATTTCTTTCATCAGTGTCTTATAGTTTTCTGCATACAGGTCTTTTGTCTCCTTAGGTAGGTTTATTCCTAGATATTTTATTCTTTTTGTTGCAATGGTAATTGGGAGTGTTTTCCTGATTTCACTTTCAGATTTTTCATCATTAGTGTACAGGAATGCCAGAGATTTCTGTGCATTAATTTTGTATCCTGCTACTTTACCAAATTCATTGATTAGCTCTAGTAATTTTCTGGTGGCATCTTTAGGATTCTCTATGTATAGTATCATGTCATCTGCAAACAGTGACAGTTTTACTTCTTCTTTTCCAATTTGGATTCCTTTTATTTCCTTTTCTTCTCTGATTGCTGTGGCTAAAACTTCCAAAACTAAGTTGAATAATAGTGGTGAGAGTGGGCAGCCTTGTCTTGTTCCTGATCTTAGTGGAAATGCTTTCAGTTTTTCACCATTGAGGACAATGTTGGCTGTGGGTTTGTCATATATGGCCTTTATTATGTTGAGGAAAGTTCCCTCTATGCCTACTTTCTGCAGGGTTTTTATCATAAATGGCTGTTGAATTTTGTCAAAAGCTTTCTCTGCATCTATTGAGATGATCATATGGTTTTTCTTCTTCAGTTTGTTAATATGGTGTATCACATTGATTGATTTGCATATATTGAAGAATCCTTGCATTCCTGGAATAAATCCCACTTGATCATGGTGTATGATCCTTTTAATGTGCTGTTGGATTCTGTTTGCCAGTATTTTGTTGAGGATTTTTGCATCTATGTTCATCAGTGATATTGGCCTGTAGTTTTCTTTCTTTGTGACATCCTTGCCTGGTTTTGGTATCAAGGTGATGATGGCCTCGTAGAATGAGTTTGGGAGTGTTCCTCCCTCTGCTATATTTTGGAAGAGTTTGAGAAGGATAGGTGTTAGCTCTTCTCTAAATGTTTGATAGAATTCGACTGTGAAGCCATTGAGAGCTATCTTGAAGAAAGAATGAAAGTGGCATATTGGATAGAGGGGAGCAGCAGAATCTCATTTTTTAATTTATATTTTTCACTGTCAGCATAATGTTATTAATGCAGTTTATTTGTGCTAGACTTTGTGGAGTTATTGACTATATTATCATTTTAACTACATGAGCTTTCACAAATTAAGGTAGTAAGATAATCCTAAAAAGAAGTTGCAGGTTGAACAATCATAAATAATATAAATATTGGTGAAAAAAGTGATGTTGGTTCTTTCCATTTTATTCATGGGCATTTTGTCAGGCTTGTTACAAGATAAAAACAAGTATGTTCTAATATGGCACAATGAGACGTTACCAAGTATTTATTAAAATAATCAAGATTATTTGGAATATGGATTTATAATAACTATTTTTAGTGATGTCCCTTACTCTAAGTGCATATTTGCCTATAGATATCAGCTAATGATAGTTATAGCTAGCTCTATAACCATCTATTATGCACAGTACACACACAGTGCTATTTTATTTTTTACTTGTTTCTAAAATTTTTTGGTGCTCCTGATTTTATTCTAATTTATTTATTTATTTTGTAAGTGATAGAGGGTATTTAGTCAAAAAAGTTTGTAGGCTCTTGACTCATAGAATGAGGTAAAAATTCCTTGCTTTTCATACTAGGGCTTTTGGCATCTGAGCCCAAACTGCTTTTCAGTCATAATTTGCTTTTATTCTTCCCTCATGCTTTGTATGCTTCTGCTGCAGGGAAGGAGCTGTTTGCTTTTCTCCATGCCCAACTCTACACCCTTTCTCAAACTAATCTCAGCCAGGAGTCATTTCACCTTCTCTGAATCATCATAATGAGAGTTGATACTTCATAGCCTTTTAAGTTCTCTGAGGGCAGAATTCATCATCTGATTCATTTTACATCCCCTGTAATGCATAGGATATGCATTCCAAGAAAATGTGTTAGAAGGAAGGAAGACAGGAATGAAGAAATATCAACTGTGTGAGCAAAAACATAGTCCTTCACCTTTCCTGTCTGAAGGTTCAGGCTGATGGGGAGTTACCAAGCTATTCAAATTAATTCCTTTCATTATCTCATTTTGAAAGTGTACTTCTTTTTACACAATGTTTCATGACTAGAGCAAGTTTAAAATATTACTGGGCTGCTGTCTTTCTGTCATGTAGTGACAGGTGAAATATTACTTTACTTATAAGGCTGTCCCCATATGACAGAAACTACTGAACTACAACCAACACAAAAGCCTCAAAGGCAGGAGTATGTGGGGTGTGGACCTTTTACGCCATCTGACCTAAGTGACAGTCCCAGCCCTGTTGGTTACTCAGTGTGCACATGCCATCGTTCCCTATTCTTTGTTCTCTGAAGATCTCATCTTTAAAATGGTTATATGAATGCAAATAAATGATATGTGTAAGGAACTTAGCATAGTACCTGGACATAATAAATGTCCTATATGCTACTGATGGGAAACTTTTCTTTCTTCTACTTACAACACTTCTGATACCAAATGTGTGTGTGTGTTTTTTTCCCCACATCAACCAATTCTCCAACTCTCTCAATACCAAGTAGGTGTCAGACAATTCAGTTATGACACTAAGTACCCACAGTTAGCACAGACTCTACAGGTTAAGGGCTCAATCTCATATGACTATCTCCAACTTCAGATGCCAGTTGTAAGGTTTTCCAAGGTTGTCACCTGTACTTCTGATCAACTGGTTATAAATCAAGGGTTCCCATAACCCCCTCCTAGGTTTAATAATTTGCTATAATGGCTCAAAGAACCCAAAGAAGACTTGTTTACATCTACTGGTTTATCATAAAGGATACAATGAAGGAAGGATACAGATGATCAGTCAGATGAAGAGGTATATAGGGCTAAGTCTGAGCTCAAGAATTTCTGTGCCCATGGATTTGGGGTGCACCACTCTCCCAGTATAGGTAGTGTTCACCAACCTGGAAGCTCTCTGAAGCCCATAGTTTAGGAATTTTTTAATGAAGTCTTCATCACATAGGCATGGTCAATCTCCAATCTCCAATCCTTTTCCCTTCCCCAGAGTATTGGGCGAGGGGCTGAAAGTTCCAAACTTCTAATCATGCTTGGTCTTTCTGGTTACAGCCCCCATCCAGGAGCCCAGCAAGAGTTGTTTCATTAGAACAAAAGATGATCTTTTCACCCAGGAAATTCCAAGGAATTTAGGAGTTCAGTCCAAGGTACTACTATCACGACTATTACTCAGGAAATTACAAGGGTTTTAGGAGCACTGTTTCAGGAACTGGGGGCAGAAACCACATCTATATTTCTTATTATGTCACAGCTATCTGTTATTATTAATCATTCTTCCTATTTCATGTAACCTTAAAGCCTAATTATGATAACATATATACATATTTATTTTGGTTTATGTTGTTTAACCTCTAAATTCTAAAGTTAATTAATTAGCATTGGTACAATTATCTTACATTTCATCCATAGCTTAATAATTTTATGCTTCAATTATTTTCTCAGGCTTTCTAATATAAATCCTTTTCTTTTTTTTTTTTTTTGCGGTATGCGGGCCTCTCACTGTTGTGGCCTCTCCCGTTGTGGAGCGCAGGCTCCGTGGCCATGGCTCATGGGCCCAGCCGCTGCGCGACATGTGGGATCTTCCCAGACCGGGGCACGAACCCATGTCCCCTGCATTGGCAGGCGGACTCTCAACCACTGTGCCACCAGGGAAGCCCCTAAATCCTTTTCCATAATCAAAGTTACTAATCCTACAGCTTAAGTCTCCTCTAATATTCACCAGATTGACCATTTAACATTCTGGGAAGTAGAAGAGAAGGTTTCCATACTTGCAAATAATAGGAGTTATAGTCAAAAGAGAACAATAAAAATAAGGGAATAGTATCAAATAAATAATAAAAGAAATTCCTCAGATCTGAAAGACACCAGTCCTCAGATCAAGTTTCCATTGAATATCCAATAAAATGAAGAAAACACACCAAGGCATATTATTGTGTAACTTCAGCACACTAGGACTAAAGAGGCATTTCTTAAAGATTCAAAAGGTTGTATGAGTGGAAAACTGGTTCATTAAAAATGACAGGAAATCAAAATGTCATTCATATCTCCATGCTAACCCATACCCTAGAAACCCTTGAAACGATTCCTCTAAATTCTAAGAAAAGACGGTTTTCATCCTATAATACTATAGTGTGGCTAAATGTCAATCAATTGTGAGAGGAGTATAAACACAATCTCAAAAAGGTAAGGATTCAATAATTTAGCTCTTATGTAATCTGCCTTAGGTAGGTTCTAGAGAATGTACCTAAGAAAAATAAATGATAAACCTATACATGCACAAAAAAAGCATGCTATCCAGGAAAATGGTTACCCAATACAGGAGAATGAAAAACTGAAATTCCAAGTAACAGCTGTGTTTCATGCCCAGAAAGAAGTAATCCTTCATTTTAAAGCAGGTGGTTAGAGGGCTGTGTGGAAGAACCTCAAGTTTTCTAAAGTATTCGGGTATTTTGGAAAATTATTACTAAGCATTTGATAGCTTTGATGGAACATTTGAACAAATACCAACAATAGATACATAAACCCCAAAGAAAAATTTGAAAAACAGAAATATATTCTAAGGAAAAAAAGTTGTATTGAGAAAGAAACATAAACTGCTTGGCATAGCAGTGAATAAATAATCTTTACAATAGTGTAATTATATAAAAATTGACTAATGATTTAAGCAAACATAATACTGCAATATTGGAATGCTGTGGGAGAGAAATTTGAGAATGGTGGTAGCAGAATAAGAGAATTTAAGCCTCAAATACTAAAATAGGAAGTCAAGAGTTTCTGCCCAAAATAAAGACCTACAATTTTTAAGTATTTTAAGTATTCATTTAAGATGAATACCAAAGAGGCAGCTAATAGATTAGCTGTCCAGGGAGCCATTAGGGGAGAGAATTCTGGAATTGATAGTCTGGAGTAGGCTTCCTCCTTTTCTCCCTCTTTTCCCCCTACTCCCCATTTGCAACCTACATGCCTTCTTGAGATCATCAGGCAACTCCATATGCCTGAAGTACCTCTGCATGAGAACTTCAGCTTTGTTGAAGTTTGCAGTATTAGGTTCTCTTCTTTTTGAACCTAATAGTGATATGACCAGTGGGGTTGGAGACCAGGGATGACACGTTGAGGGCAGCAGATCATAGGAAAATCTTTGCTTAAGCCATTGTGGACCCAAGGGGCAGCTGGATGTTGAGCTGTTTTAATGTACTGGATATCAAAGATTCCCAGAGGGCTGGGAGACAGCTGAGTCAGTGGGCTGAGCTTCCTCTACCCATGAAGCCATGAGAGTATGGGGAGACTGGAAAACAGATGTTTTCTTATAGAGACCTGTGTCTTTCAGATGGGGGAGGGCTATGGATGACATTTTACCTTTCAACACCTTTAGGAGTCCCATCATTTAGGATATTACAACAATGAAATCTAAACCCAATTGAGCTGACATGGAAAAGCAGCCACCCATTTGAGAAGCCTAACAGAGGTAAAACAATCAGTTTGAAAGACGTAGATACAAGCCTAATGAAATAGAACGCCTGGGGAGATATCTGGATAACTGAATTAATATAGCCATTTGGAAAAATCCAAATGCACCGCCAGCAACACTGTCAGGAAATAAAAATTTGATTTGGGATTAAAAAATAGTTTGAGTCAAATCAGTACATATGATCATTGCTGATACTCAGTTTAATGTCCTTGACAAGAGAGCCCCCGAGATTCTCACAGTAGAAACAGGTGACATACACCTTTTGCTTACAGCTCATTGACTAGACCAGTGTCATGATCCTACTGAACTGCTGGGGGAGGGAAGTATAGATCCTGCCATGTTCCTGGAGAGAAGAAAGAAGGTCCCATGGATGAACAATGAAAGTTGTCAACTCCAACTGAGGTCAGAGAAAAGATTCTAATTAAAATGCAAATGAACAGAAACCCCCAAAAGGACATATTAATGAACAATGGATAGTAATGTAAAGATATAGATAACAATACAGAGATAGAAATATATTGATTAAGGATAGATTGGCAATACATAACACAAGTGCTAAATAAGATCATTTAAAACAGAAGAGATATTTTGTGAGAGAAAGTCTAACTACACAATTCCCTTACAAATCCTACCAGTGTGAGGTTGGGGAGGAAGGAAATAAAAATGTCCAATGATTTCACTCATCATGGGAAGGGAAAAAATGGGGAAAAAAGAGAAGAAACCCTATTTTAAAGGTTTTATTTTATGGGAGGAGGGAGTAAAGCAAAAGAAGATGAGAATTAGAAATCACTATGAGAGAGGCAGTGAGTTTTAGTGAGGGAATAGTTGGTAATATAATAGAATAAATAATAATAGATTTGAATATGTGTGTTTAAGGAAGTAATGAGTGGGATCATAGCTAAAGGAAGGAAAAATATAAAATCTTCAAACTAATTCAGAGAAATTTAGAATGGAAATCAATAAAATAGCTAGAATCATTCTAGGTCAGATAGAATGAACAAAATCAGATATATTAATTACACTAAATGAGAATAGACTGAAACTATCCATTAAAAGACAGACACAGATTAGAATAGAAAGAAAACACAGATATATGCTGTTTCCAAAGAAAACATTTAAAATTGTGATAATAATAATAATAAGAAGAAGAAGAAGAAGAAAAAGAAAAAGGAGGAGGAGGAAGAGAAGAAGAAGAAGGGGAAAACAAAGGTGGGGACAAAGAGATACCAAGTATCTGAAACCAAAAGAAAATAAAAACGGTAAACTTATTGTCTAACAAGTTGGGATTTAAAATTAATAGCACTAAAGAGGATTAAGAGTGACACCATACATGTTAAAAAATATGAATGAAGAAGACATAATAGATATAAATATATCTGAAACAAATAGTGTAGCAGCTAAAGATAAAACAAAAATATTAGATTGTAAGAGTTAGAAATATATAAAAATTTTAAAATTGCAAAATACTAGAAGATTTTATTAGCTTTATCTCAGCATTACACAGAAGTAGTACGTAAGATTTGAAAGTGGCTGCTTTCCTAAGAAGGACTGGGGTTTGTGAGAGGATAGGAGAGAACTTTAGCTATATAGATATATGACTTTCAGTACTATTTTAATTTTTAAATTATAAGTATACATTTGATAAACCTAAATATTAATATGAATTATGTCTGTGTAATAATCACTTCTCAGAATGACAGGAGAATTATAAGAGAATATTGTTTATGATAATGCTGCATATTCACTGGACAGTGAGTATTAAAATCCATGCCATCCTCTGAGTGGAGTCATCTGTTAACTTTTTCCTCATTCATGTTTAAATTGCAAATAAATAAATAGACTTTACAAAAGAAAATAATTAAAATTATGGACATTTCATAAAAGTTTGTGTTAAGTTTATTCCAAATGAGCAATAAAGGTTAAAATCATGTTACACCTATGACAAACTATTAAGCAATTGTCTTTAAAAGAATCTCATTTTGAGAGAAAAAAATTTTCTTTCCTTGATAAAGGAATATACAATTTCTTTTACTTTAAAACTGTCTTTTATGTTTGATTTAAATTTTCATGTCTTAGGGAAGGTTCTTAAAATCTATGTGGGCATTAATGAAATTCTAAAACTGTGAAATGAATGAAATAGCACTGCATGCTATTTTGTCATGCTTCTTTTAAGCAACTAACATTTCCCAGAAGTAAACCAAGTTGCTGCAAAATGATGAATTGAGAGAAGACCTAGAACATTTTTTGGTCTTCTTGCAAGGCACATTTTAATTAAAACTTTAACAACGTTCTTTTTATGAGATATGTGGATGAATTCATGGGGATTTAATTTGATTCTTATTTCCCTTTATGACTTTCTCTTTCAAAATTCTTCTTTTTTACATAATCATTTTTAAAAAATGTGATTTTTATCAAATTCAAACTGACTTAATGAGGATGTTAATTGGAATTATGTTAAAATGGAGGAAATTACCATATTCATAACACTCATTAGTCTCATCAAGAACTTTGTGTATCTCTTATACAGTCAAACCTGGTTTTATATTTCTTAGCAAAATTTGATACCTTTCTCTATACATTATTCACATATTTTTGTTTATTTAATTTATATGTTATCTTTTTAATTATATTTTATGAATTGTTATTGCTACTTTATTAGTTATATCTTGGATTTGTCATATTAGTTTTTCTGTCCATTACCTTAATAAACTTACTTTTTAAATCTAATTTTATTTTAGTATGTTTTCTTAGGTCTTCTACATAGATCATTAATCTTAAAAAAATAATAATTTTGACTTTACAAAATTTCTATCTATTTCTTGTCTTATTGCATAGGATAGAATGAGGTTAAATAGTAATTAGCACAGCAGGCATCCTTATTATAAAACTTAAAAATATATTATTGGAAAAGCTTTTAATGATTGCTCATTAATGTGTAGTTGTTTGTTCATTTAAGGTAGATAGGGTAATTTTAAGGGAGTGCCCACCTATTGCTATTTTACTAAGAATCTTTCTTGGGATGGTGGTCCCAAGTTTCATCACATATCTTTTGGATCTTTTGGGATGATCACATATTTTTTCATTTAGGGTCTATTTATGTTATGATTTATACAAAAATATTTTTGTGTTTTGGGGAAAACCCTATTTGGTTGTGGCGGATTAAGTTTTAACAAATTACTGAATTCAATTTGTAGTATTTTATTTGGCATTTTTACATATAATCTATGTTTCATTCTATAATTTTTTATTTGTGCTACCTTGTCTATTTTTTTTAATACCGGGGGAATACACAACATTTAATCCCACTATATATTCTGAAAGAGATTATGAGGAGTGGGAATTATTCAGTGTTTAATATTCATGTGAATTCACCAGAAAATATATATGGACAAAGATATTATTTTAGGATAATTCTTTCTTAGATTTTCTAGTTCTACTGTCATTGGCCTAATTTGATTTTCTAATTCTTGAGATAATTATGGGAATTCTAATTTTGTCAGAAAATCCATTAGACTAGTATGTAAAAATATATCAACATAAGCTCATGGATACTAGCATTTCATAACTTTAGAATGTTTCTCCAATTGTTGTTATCTCATTTCTTATTTTTATATGTTTATTAAAGAAGATGTTTAAATTGTTATATTTATGAATAGTATATGAATATAATAGCTTTATTGTTACTAATTAGTTGCTTAAATGAATTAAGTTGCTTAAATAATTTTAAAGTTTTAGTTCCTTGTTCACTTATATTTTTGTTATTCAATTCTGGACTTACCGCGTTATGGTATAAAAATGTGGTCACATGTTTTACATTCTTTGCACTCACTGAGTTTCACCTCTGTGAAAAATGTCATAAATTTAAAAAATTGTTTCATATAATTGAAAAGTTGTGTATTCTCTATTTATAGGATGTATATGTACATGTATTATCAGTTAAATTTATTGTCCATATTATTTCATTTGTTTTTGTGTGTTTTTCTATATATTTTGTCTTCTTTATCTGACTGATTATGTGGGTTTAAAAATTGCTATAATTACTTTAAAAATGTGCTTTTGCATATATTAAATATCTTTTTTAAAGTAATATGATTTATTTATTATTTTTTTAAAGTAATACTACTTAAACCACTGACCTCTAAGAGAACATAGTTTATTCTCATATGTCTACTGGAAGTGTAATATAAAGCAAATCTCAGACAACAACTGTTGGAAAGGTAGAAAAGCCATAGTAAGTTGTAATTAATACCATCAACATTAAAATGTAAATGAGATCAATTCAATCAGTATAAATGTCCAAAAAACAAGCATTTTGAAAAAATTAGAAAGGTAAAATGCATTTAATATGAAAAATTAAAAATTAATAACATTTTACTTGGCCCTAAAAACTATTAGTTTCTAAGTGGAAATAATTAAAATGGTGTTTATATTTTGGAATCCATTAAAATCAAAAGTCCAAATTAAAATGTGAGTCAAATAAAAAATTTAATTATTTTCTACATATGCTTCTACAATTTAAATTTTCTGCTCTAAAGTTATGTTAAATATTTGCTGAGGATTCAATTTTTTCTGATAAAGAATGAAAAATTTACCAATTTTCAAAAGTTTCAGAGCATATTTAAAGAGAGAAAAAAAAAATAAAGAGAGAATGATATTTAAAAGAAAGAATAATGTGAAATATAGTGGTATACCTAATCTTTAGTATCTTAGAGTAATGAGATGGTGTTGAGAAAATTGGACAGTCACATGAAAAAGAATGAAACTGGACCACTAACTTATACCATACACAAAAATTAACTCAAAATAGGTTAAAGACTTGAACGTCAGACTTGAAACCATAAAACTGCTAGAAAAAAACATAGGAGGTAAGCTCCTTAGCATAGGTCTTGGCAATGATTTTTTTTGAATCTGACATCAAAAGTAAAAGTAGCAAAAGCAAAAATAAAGAGGTAGACTATGTCAGACTAAGAAGCTTCCACACAGCAAAGGAAACCATGAACAAAATAAAAAGGCTGCCTACTGAATGGGAGAAAATATTTACAAATCATATATATGATAAGGGGTTAATATGAAAAATGTAAAAGAACTTAATCAGCTCAATAGCACAAAGGCAAACAATCTGACTTAAAAATGGACAGAATATCTGAAGAGACATTTTTCTGAAGAAGGCATTACAGTTGGCCAACGGGTACATGGAACAGATACTCAACATCATTAATCGCCAGGGAAATGGAAATCAAAACCACAGTGAGATATCATCTCACACCTGTTAGAATTATTATTTTCAAAAAGACAAGAAATGACAAGTGTTGGTGCAGATGTGAGGAAAATGGAACCCTTGTGCACTGTTAGTGGGAATGTACATTGGTACAGCCATGTACCATATTTAACACTATGGAGGTTCCTGTTAACATCAAAAACAAATGTACACCAGCCTTTAAAACTCCTTGAGCAGACAAAACTGGTTTAGTTATACAAGCAAAACTCAATTATCTTATTTTGCAAGACTAACTTGACCTGGGTCATTTCTTGCTTATGTCTCTAGAAATCATAGGCAAAACTTAAACTGTTTCCCAAGGTTGATTGATATGAGGTAACCACTAACCAATTCTCTATCATTGAAGAAAATTCTCATATTACAACAAGTCACTGTGAAGAATAAAGTCACTGCTTTCTCACTATATAAGCTGCTTTATGACAATATACCCCTGTGCCTCATTCCATGTTTTGGTTTGAGAGTTTCTGTTTTGCAAACTGTATTCTTAATGTGTGCACAATAAACTTTTACTAATTACTACTTTGGTGATTCATTGGTTTTACTTCTGTTATTTCTGAGCTTTTGACGTTCCTCAAAAAATTAAAAATAGAACTAACATATTATCCAGCAATTTCAATTCTGGGTATTTATCTAAAGGAAACAAAAACACTAAAATAACTTGAAAAGGTACATGCACTCCATGTTACTGCAGCAGCATTTAAAATAGATAAGATATGGAAACAACCTGTGCCCACTGAAGGGTGAATGGATAAAGATGTGAGATACACACACACACACACACACACACATACACACACACACAATGGAATATCATTCAGCCATAAAAGAGAGAAATCTTGCAATTTGCAACAACATGGATGGACCTAAAGGGCATTATGCTCAGTGAAATAAGTGAGAGAAAAAGAAATATTGTATGACTTCTGTAACATATGGAATCTAATGCCCCTCCCCCAGACTGAACTCATAGATGCAAAGAGCAAATTGGTGGTTGCCAGAGGCAGGGATGGGGTGGGAGAAATGGATAAACAGGGTCAAAGTTTAAAAAAATAAAAATTTAAATGAATTTCCCTTAAATGAATTGCCAAACCCCTATTCTTTGCTTTGAGACTCAAATATTTATGTGGGAGAATAAATCAATTTTCATGGCTTAGTTAATATTATTTTTAGAAGAAGGAAGTTTATCTACTAACTTAGTGGAACAAATTCTCCCACTGGCTAAGAAAATAATTCAAAATTGCTGCATGTTATAGACATCTCTTTTAATTGCCATTTATTTTCTTAAAGTGGTATTTTACTCATTGCATTATTAGATTATAGTTATACAAATCTGGATATTTACAGGATATATTGAAGGCTCGACCTGATCCATCTTGGAGGAAGAAAAAGAAGGTAGAGTAACTACATAATAAGAATTCACTTTCACCATGTCCATCTTAACTCTTGTAGAGTAATGAACCTTTGAAGAGCTCTTGCGCCAACTTCATAGCTCTTGCCCTTACCAACTATTTCAGCCATGCTGCATTAGTTCTGTGCCAATGTTTTGCACAGGTTAACCTGACTGCACCTAGTCAGTTATTTGCACCCCCATGACCTTTCTCTTCCTGTCCTGGGGCTTTTTTGAATACACCGTATAGGAAGCCAGCTGGGAAGCCTGCAGAAATTGCTTGATCCCCCTGCATGCACTGCTTGGAAATGTGGGAGAGTTAAAACTCCATAGTGCAACACTTTATCAATGGGGAATAGGAGCCAACGGATTGATAAACACTTCTTTCACTTGTCCCCTAGGTGGATAGTTCTAAGGTACATTTTATAAACCTCCTTAGAAAGTGCTGGTGGCAGCGAATGCTGAGTCACCCTTAGCTGTAACCAGTGTCATAACCATCCTTGCATTAGTGAGAGAGAGAGAGAGAGAGAGAGAGAGAGAGAGAGGAGGTGGTAGCAGAGAGAGAATAATGTTGAAAACAGAGATATACCTCATCTTTAGTATCTTAGAGTAATGAGATGACAGTTTGCATGCTCTCTGAGCTAAAAGATCTTTCTCCCAATCGTTTTTCTACATTTTACTGGTAATTTGCTTTTCGTCTGAGTGACATTAAACATTTTTGTTGGAAGACTGATTTAGTTGTGCCACAAAGTAAAAGCCTGCTTATTTGGTTACATTTGATGCTGACCAAATGTTCTTTTAAAAACGAATTCTCACATCTGCCAACTAAATTCTATCATACATCAAATTAAATGTTAGGACTATTTCTTGCCATCTGTATTCTGTAAACTCTTTGAATGATAATTTACCATGATTATACAGAATATATTTTTTAGATGAGAAATCTATTTTGTTTAATGGGTGATGGATTTGGATATATTATCATGCTAATTATGAAGTTTTAGAGTTTAAAAAAAATCAAGTGTGGTTGTCACTTCTCCCTGGGCACAGAAAAAAATTACACCTTCCAACACCTTGCAGTCAGGTGAGACCATGTAATTAGGTCTGGTCAATAAAAGTGTGTTAAAATGATGTGTGCCACTACCTGGGCAATGAAATTAAAAGCCTCTTAGCGATTAGCTCATGTCTTCCCTTCCTTCCTGTGGTGGTTGTGGACATCCTGAGCTGAGATGTCGGAATCACAGGATTAAAGCCCCCTGGATATATGAGTCACTGCATGGTTGACTGATGCCCTGGGAAGTAGCCTGGACTCAAATGGACTTTACATGGATGAGGAATAAACTTTTGTTGTCTTAAACTACTGAGATAGTTTAGATAGTTTTTAGATAGTTTTTTTAGGTTATTTGTTACTTCAGCATAGAACCTTCTGACAAATACATAGAGAAATCTGACAACTTCAGCTTTTATTTTCCAGTAGGGAGTTTATGAATGTATGTGCTATACTTATTGCTATTCAGATACTATTTTGATTGAGTCTGCCTTTAAAAAAATGTGCATCTCAATGTACATATTATGATAATTTAATAATTTATCTTCATATACATTACTATATTTATCTAAAATACACTTTATACCTAATGTTTCTATTCACTTTACTGCTATCAATATGTAAGTGCATGGTGGCAATTATATTTGACCCAGAAATGTTGAACTCATCCATTTTATTTGTAACACTTGTCTTAGGACATGATTGATTACGTGAAATGTGCTCCACCTGCTGAATTTTGTTGTTATATTTTGTACTTGTCACATAGAATGCTTAACATGAAATATTTATGTCTCCCAAGGAGCCTTAAATATGCTCCTCAGCATCTGAAGTAGACAATGGTGGTAGTAAATATTTATTAATTGTAAAATATGACACCAAAATTTATGAGATGGACTACAGGCGCATGGAATTTCCAAACTGAATGCCAGTGTACACATTGATGTGTAATGGATAGTAGGGCTGACATCTCTGAAAATGACTGTAAGCTCTTTTGAGAAAAGACTCTATAAATATATTGAAAGACATTACTTAGCTTTTTTTTCCTCTGTTTTGTTTTCTTTTTTCTCAAAATTTGGGGCATAGAGACATAAAGACTTTCTCTCCATTGTGCTCTCATCCCTTGTGCCTATGACATCATTCACACATATATTTAACTATTATTGAGTACCTACTCTGTGCTAGGTATTGCTCTAGGTGATGAAGCAGAACATTTGAAAAGCAATTTTCCTGCTGTCATGGAATATTTACTTTAAAAGAAGCAATCAACAAGATAAATATATGTGATGATTTCATAGAGTAATAACTGCTACAAAGTTGATGTGTTATGGGGAATGATCAAAGAAGATGTCTTAGGGGGAGTAATACGTTTTTTCCAGTCTTCTTTTTTTCACAGTTTTATTGAGAAATAATTGACATACATTACTGTACAAGCTTAAGGTGTACAACATGATGATTTAATGGGAAGGTGCTATTTGAACTGAGATCCTAATGATGAGATCCAATCCCTGTAAAAATCAGATCTTTATTTTGGTGTTCATGGAGGTCTAAATAAAACAGTGTAATAACTATCAACTGACATTGTCTGATTTAAATCCTCTATGTGGAGGTACTACCCTATACTATTACCTTTTCCTTTAGGATTAAGGAACTGAAAATGTGTTCCAGCAGTTATTCTTGGTAATAATTTCCAATTTTTGATGCAGGAATCATCAACTCTAGGGATCAGACCCATTTATTTTTGCATCGTTCTCTCCATCTTCCAATGAGCTTATTAATGGGTCAAGCTTTACATCTACATCACATTTAGTTTTTTTTGCTAATGTTGTCATATTTCTTACTATTTTTCTTAATCACTTGGAGAACTACAGTGCCTTCCATATGCTTACCCAAAAGCACTGGTTCCACTTCAATTTATTTCTTACATTGTAACTAAATTAAATCCTTTAAAATGTCAATCTTATTACCATCCCTAACCCCATACACACATATCTGAGATTCTCTACTACCTTCTCTTTTGCTCTTTGAATGAAGCCACCAGATCCTAGTGGGCCATGGAAGCCCTACATGATCCTTTCAGGAATTCCTGCCTACCTTGGTCCCTCTAGAACATATTTAGAAATTGGTTAACTTTCTTTCATGTACCGTGTCCCACCCAGCCACAAGGCCTTGCATATGATGCTCCGTCTAGAAGGTTCTTAACTCATCTCATTTCCTAACAATTTCTTTACAATTTTCACATTCTGAATTATTTTAAATGTTAGGAAACATATGTAGAATAATAAAGCAAACATTATTGTTTAGACATTACTTATTGGATTAAATATTTTGTCAAATTTGTTTCTGAATTTTTAAAACATTGAATGTATTATAGAAACACTGAAAGTATAAGTTGTGTAGCTATTATTTCATTGTTTTCCTTCCTAACTCCAAATCAACCACCATTTTCAATCTGATATATTCCCATTAGTGATTTTACAGCAACGAGTTCCCCTCTTTATACAATTACAGTCTCTATCTGAATTTGGATAATAAGAGTTTGGATAAAAGTTTAGGGAACAAAGAGTAGCAAATTATCTGAATATTTGGTTCTGAAATTTCAAATAGCAAGCAGTAAGAGTTTATACAGAAAAAGTTTTATAGAAAAATTTATCTGAATCCATCAGTTCCTATGTTTGAAGAGTGAGAGTTCAGATAGTGAGGGATTTTTGAATGTGTGTGTGTGTGTGTGTGTAAATTTGCATTTTTTTGAAATGCACATGAATGAATGAATTCATATGGTTTGCATAACTTCTGCTACTTTAGCAACATTATGTTTTCTGTAGACATCTATGCTGACCTATTTTATTCACTTTAATTGGTTTATATTTTTGTATGATTATGCCATAATTTAATTATGTATCCTCTCATTCTCTTCCCTTTTTTGTATTATAAGTAATGGTTCAGTGAACATTTTTCCATATTTTACTTTTGCCTAAGTGTAAGAGTTTTTATAGGATACATACTTAAGAATACAATGGCTGGGTTGAGGGCTTGAACATTGTCAGTTTTACAAGATATTGTCAAATTGCTCTCTAATGTAGATTTACCCAATTCACCCTCCACTTATAGTACATGGGAATGCACAATTCTTTACTCGCTTTCCAAAATTTGGTCATATCAACATATGCTATATATTTCTATTTCCATTCCCAATAATTAATGAGATTGAGTATTTTTTGTATTTTTGTTGGTTAATTTTCTTTTTTTGTGAACTGCCTATTCACCTGTTTTACCCAAAGTTATATGGGGCTATTTTTCTTTTTCATATTAATTTATAGAAATGCTTTACATCTAGATATTAAAATATTGTCATTACATGGGTTTCAAATAACTTCTCCCTATATGTCACTTTTCTTTTAACTTACTTTATGATATCTTTTACTGAGCAGAAATTTAAAATTTTAATATAATTGAATATAGCTGTTTATCACTTACAGATTGCTTTTCCTGTTTCTTCTCCAGAAATCTCTCGTTACCTAAGGTTATAAGAATACTCTCTTATATACTGTATTCTCAAAATTTTAGAGTTTTCCATAATTATTGTGCTTTAATGTTGTATTCAGACCTGAAATTTATGTTCATATATTATATTATGTGAAATAGGGATATATTTTTATGCTCATAAATAAACAAGTGTCTAAGCATCATCTATTAAGTAGTTTATACTTTCCCCCACTTATTTACATTATCATATCTGTCCTATATCAAGAATTCTATGCTTGATTCCATTAGAAAAATTTATTCCTGTATCAATACTCAACATATTAGAACTTTCTGTATAAAATGTGTTTTGATATTTGGTAGAGTAAGTTTTCTTCTTATTCAATAAGTTTTGCTATTCTTGGTCCTTTATTCTTTCATAAACATTTTTGAGTTAAGTTATCAAATTGAGCAAAAACCTCTATTTGGATTTTGATGGAAATTACATTGAATTTAGAGATTAATTTGTGGAAAATTTACCTAATTTTGATATGGGGTTTTTAGTGCATGGACATTTTTAAAGGTTTGTTTTATGTATTTAAGTCCACTGTTTAATTTTCTCCATAAATTTCTTGCACATGTTTTTTAAAAAAACATTCCTAGGTATCTCATAGTTTTGATTACAATTGGAGGTCATACTGTCTTTTAAAAGGTGTTTTCTAAATTTTTTTTCTGTTGTAAATAAATGTAGTTGCTCTTTATTTACTACTTATTTTTCAGATCTTCACTCACATATGTTACTTTCCAACCCCTCTGGTTTCCTCCATATATTTCCTCACTCTGGGTGCCTCTTTTTCATATACTGACACAGATGCGATTTGCCTTTGTTTTTATGTTTATTTTATTAAATGTTATCCCTTCCACTAGACTTTATGTTCTAAGTTACGGAACATGTCTTTTTTTTTTTTTTTTCATCTTTATATCTCCTATGCCTAATGGTAGTGCTTTGCACAGAGCAGATATCTAACTAGTACTTTTTGAGTAAGTGACTATATGAATGAATGGTTGGGTTAGTAATATCATTTTTTTTTTTTTTTTTTTGGCGGTACGCGGGCCTCTCACTGCTGTGGCCTCTCCCGTTGCGGAGCACAGGCTCCGGACGCGCAGGCCCAGCGGCCATGGCTCACAGGTCCAGCCGCTCCACGGCATGTGGGATCTTCCCGGACCAGGGAACGAACCCGCGTCCCCCGCATCTGCAGGCGGACTCCCAACCACTGCGCCACCAGGGAAGCCCAGTAGTATCATTTTTTAAAAGCAAGTTATTAATTATGCTTAGATCCTCAGAGTATAAGAGAGATTAAAGGATGTTTCTCTTCAGACATAATAGTTCAGCTCACACTGGAGACAAATCAATCAATGCTAGAAGTTTATAAAAGATTGGAAATGATCACCATTTAAGACTTGAAATTATGTTTTTACTATCTCTTATCTGCTGATCATAACAACCCTCTTCAAATAAAACATGAAATAAAGAATTGCATAGAAGAGGAGAGAAATAAATGTTGTTCATCATTTTAAGTGTCCTTTAATAGTAAAATGCTGTGGAGTATTTATGTAAATCAGAATGAATAACAAATGGAATTGTTATGATGAAGACTACTAAAAGGAAGGCTCAGGGAATTAATTGTAAACAAAGTACAGCTCTTCACAATGCAACACTTCTTAACTGGGTTGCAGCTTTACGAACTATAAGGAAAATAGTTTAAATTTAATTTTATACTGATATAGTAACTAAAGTTTTAACAACACTTCTTCCAATTTAGAGCACAAAGGAAGAGGAGCACATTAACTGTTGTCAAGATATTTGTTTACTTTTTCATCTATAGGTTTTCCAAGCAGGAGGAGATTTTGAGCTTAGAAATGACCTTTTTTCCTAACCAAATCTTCTGTTAATAGCGCATGAAGGGGAGCAGAATTTCTCCCCAAAATATGTCTCCTTGGTATAGGATTATTTTAGGCTGATCATTTTTAAGAAATAGCAGGCAATGGAAAAGCTCTGAAAACCAGAGCTCTTTGTAAGAGACATTTACTTTTATAAGGGAAATCTCCATTTGTAAGAATGTCTTCCTCTCAGGACCAGGAAGGGGAAGATACTGAAACCCTAGAAACTCCTATCAGTGGAGAAGGCTTAGACTTAAATCTGTGGAAAACTATACCTTTGTTTACTGTGCTTTGCCTGACAACCTTCCTCCCCACCCACCAACATTTTTTGTCTTTAGCTGGAGAAGGTATTTAAGGTAGTGGCCTGAGCTATTTCCAGGAGTTACACGGTTTTCCTGGGTATCTCCCATGTATACAGGAGGTTATATGTTATTAAACTTCTATTTGTTTTTCTCCAGTTAAACTGTGTTTTATAACATGATGGGGGGGGCAGGCGGTCTCAGCCAAGAATCTAGAAGGGTAAAGGAAAATTATTTTTCCTCCCCAACACACATAAAGCTAAATATTTGGCATAGATTATATTGATGAGACCAGCTATGTTTTCTGAACCATGTATTTTATTTTCTCTTTTTGTCTAGCTTATATACATTTCCTAGGAGTTTTGGAAAGGTCAAGGGATCTAGGCGAGGAAGAAGTAACTCTCACTTTCCACATGTACCCCTGGATTCATATGCTATGGACTCTTTGCAAATGATCAATGGCATCTTTATGAAAGGTCTCATGAGAAATTCATGACTACTGCTTCAGCCAGGATCAACTATTGAATACACACTTTGTGGGACCCAATGCACCATGAAAATGTGGATCTCTTGTTTAAAACTATTAAAAGAGTTTCAGGAGGTTGACAACAGAGCATTCAACAAATTGTGGAGCCCTTTTGAGTCCCACAGTTCCCTCACTCATGAAGTGGGGGCTTTTCTATCTGCTTTTATAATTCTGATATTGACATAGTGCGGTTAACTTGTGCTTCCTCTTTTTTGAATGGATGCTGATGAAGTGCAGATGAGGAATGGGTGAGCTTCTTGACAGGGTTTCAGGGGAGCCCTAAAACATTAACTTTAACTGATCATCAACAACATTACTCAGAAATCACTGAGAGCATGCCAGACCTTTCTGAGTAGAGGCAACAGTGACTATCAGTGGCGTAATTTCTGTGACCTGAACCATAATTATAAAATAAATTATGAATGTATTTTAATTATAAAATTTATTAATTATAAAATTCCATTTCCCCTTTGTAAAATTTTTAGCAGGAAATAACTGAAAAAAATGGACATTGTCCAGGTTAAAAAGACTTTAATCTGAAAAGGTACAATGCAGGTACTATTGTAGCTGATCTCAGCTTCTCTATGCACTGGTATTTTTTTGCTTCAAACTACTTTCCTTTTATTCTGGACCATATCACTATGTCACCTACTACCACTTCAGTAGGAACTGCCATATTTTTCTTAAATTGCTTCTCCCTCCCACTCACAAGCCCCAACCCCCACTAAAAAAAAAAAGGAAAGCTCTTTTAGAACTGGGTTGCAACCTGCTAAACTATTTTGTAAAGTGCAGGGACAAAAGCAGATGCTCAAAATGGTTGTTTCTGTCGCAGGAGAGTGAGTCCCTTTGAAAAGCAGAAGATAGCTCTATGGTCCTTTGGGCCTGACTTGGGTGACAGCTAGATATGAAAAGTTTAATACAGCAGGTAGAGTATGCTTGACAGAAAGAGGTTACATCATGAATCACAGGTGACTAGTTTGTTCCTGGCGATATTCCTCCTCTTAGCAGGATGCAGGTGGAAAAATGTGTAGCTCTGAAAAGAGGAAATGACAAAAGCAGGGTAGGCTAATCCATGTCCAGAGAGTTTGGTCTATGGCATGGCTTCTGTCTCATCAGAAAAACTGAAACAGAAGCCCAATCAGTAGGATGGTTGTGTGAGGAGGCAAGGAGCGGGGACAAGAAAAGGTTGAATCAGAGAGAATAGCATGGGAGTTTTAGGCATTAAGCAGAGGGACCCTCAGAGCTAGGAATATTCCATCAACATTTACAGAGCACTAGCAGGCATTGTGGAGGCAGGTGAGAAAGATACATGACATGCATAGCCTTGCCTTTAGGTGCTCTGGATCTGGTAGGCAGAAAAGATACAAACAATTTCATTATAATAGGATAACAACAGGCTTAGAAGTATACACAGAGTAAGTGTAGCAACACAGTGGGTTGCAACACAGAAATCCTGGGATTTCAAGGACAATGTTTATGACCAAATCTTAAAGAATGAGTGGGAGGTCATTCTAAGTAGACAGAATAGCATAAAAGATGTCAGTAAGGTGTGAATCAGCATGGTGTACCACAGAACTACAGCATTTACTAAACATTAGCTTTCCAGGCAAAGAAAGGTAGGGAATGGAGTGATTAAGTCACGGAAAGACTTGTTTTGTCACACTGCTGGGCTCTGACTCCTGATACTTAAACTATTTTTTTAAAAGGAGACTGATAAGTGCAAAACTGCACTTTACGTTTAATCAAAGGTAAAGAGATCTGAGTGTAGGCAGTGAGATCCCACCGGGAGGCTACGGGAATAACCTGGTGAGAACAGCTAGAGGCCTGGACCAGAGGAGTGATGGTAGGCCTGGAGAGCAAGGGGCATATCTGAAAGAGATTTAGGCGGTAAATATATGGATTGTTAACCAAACTGGTCTGTGGTTTAATGATGATCTTGAGGAGGAGGAAATAAATAGCTGTACCTGAGTGTCATGGAGAAAGGCAGAAAGTGTGTGAATTTGAGTGGCATGCAGCACGTTACTCAGTGCAGGCTGTTATGCTGCAGTAAAAACAACCAAAACTTTCAGCGACTTAACAGCAAGTTTATTTCTTGCTCATATCCTGCATGGACTGTAAGGGATCTCTGCTCCACACAAGCACTCGGGGATTCATTTGGTACTTGCAGCCGCTGAGTCATGTCCCAACAGCAGAAGGGAGGACAGCCTGGAGAAGTGTACAGAGAAATGTCTCACCTCCGTCACGAAGTAATACACCTTTCGTCTGCTCACATTTCTTTGGTCAGAACTAGTGACACATTCAACTTACAAGCCTGATAAATGTAATCTTCAGCATTCCCAGAGGTAAAGAAGAACCAAATATTGATGGCAACTAGCGAATTACAGTGGAACCTAAGGTAATGCTGAGCTGTTCTGGTGTGAAGTTATGTCACATAAAACAGGCTAGGCTCGGCATTAGGGAAACAGAGTGCTCACTTTGTGATAACTTGCTCTGTGCCAGGTGCTGTGCTAAACCTGTACATATTAAGAGAATTCAGTAATTTAATCCTCATAACCATCCAATAATACAATAAGCTTACTGACTTTTTGAATTTTAAACTTCGAAGAGAACATTCAAAAGATTATTCTAGAACAAACCCTTTATTTTTCAGATGAAGAACTGATATCAAGAAGAATGAAATGAAAAGGTACAAACTTCCAGTTATAAAATAATTAAGCCCTGGGGAGAGAGTAGATCTTTAAAATTCTCATCACAAGGAGAAATATTTGTAATTATGTATGGTGATGGATGTTTACTGGGTTTATTATATACATAATATATAATATATATTGAAACTAATGTAATGTTATATGTCAATTATAGCTCAATTTAAAAAATACAGAAAACCCCCCAAAAAACAAGGATGTTGACAGGCTGACAGACAAAAGTGACCATTCTATGAGCAAGAGACCCAGGCATTTTTATTTATCACAGAGACGCATACAAAAAAGGACAAAATAAGTAAGTTAACAAGAAAAAGAAAAGTTAAATGATGAGATTCAGATGACATAAAGAATAAGTCACAGAGTTAAGAATCAAGCTCAGAATGAACTCCAGAGTGTTTTTTCTCCATCACACTATTCCTCATGCTCCATGGTTTGGGTCCCAAAGATTATATGAAGGCTCTGTGGCATTTCATAGAGTTGGGGAAAATTACTGGTATAAACCTCTCAGTAAAGAGTATAAGGACATAACTTAAATCATTACATTTTATCCAATATTGATATAATCTCTATGGTTTACTCAGGAATACATGGCTGGTCATGCAGGTTTTATAGATATCCCAAATGACAATGCATTATTTGTACTGAAAACTTCACGGTTTAGTGGAGTGAAAAAAGGGTGCAGTTTTCCCCCTATTAACCCCCAAAATGCTTATCAATGAGGCCTCTATCTTTATGATTCAGAGGTATATTTGGCACTGTCACACCAAATTCTGACTAGTATTCATGACTAGAAGGAAATATAGCATTCCTCTGGCCAATTCTCTCATGGCTTACTATGTTCATTTAACCTAAAAATTGCCACACCATAGCATTAACAAACTTCCTGATTCAAAATTCCAAACAAAACTTCAAAACAAAAATGAATTTTAATTACTAAATGCTACAGGAGATTAACTGTATTATTTAAACTGGCACTTAGGTTGAGATCCATAGTCACTGATACAAGTGGAGTAAATGTAAAAGCTAGTTTACTTTTCGGTTGCAGAATTTAACAAATACTATATTAAAGTCTACAGGCAAGAAAGAGATTTAATTCACCAGTGATTTATAAAACAGATAAGTGATATAAAAATGAGATATAAGTTATGAAATTAGACAACAAAGGGCTCTTATGAATGAAGAAATGTTTTTAGAAAAGCATGAGTGAAAGGTAGACGGTACTTCTCAAACTTTGGTGCATACCTCTGAGGAGTGTGCAGAGGCTATTTAAAGGTACAGGGTTATTATAGACATGGATAAAGCTTACATAAAAACCTTTTATGACACAGCAGGAATTATAATGGTAGTGGGTCACTTAGTCTTCTCTGGGGACATGTGTCATCTCTGTCATTAATAGTAGGATAGCAATGAACTCTGAGAAACAGATGGAAAAAATTTATAAATTGGATCAACACAAGTTTGTGGTTTTATCATGTCTTTGGACTTCAGAGTAAAGGACTCAAATTATCCTCCAGCAGGTAAAGAAGGAAAAGACCAAGAACTATTATCTTCCCTTGAACATGAACTGGAAAATAATGTGTATAAATGATGAAAGGTTACATTCAGTTACAAAGCTGGCAGAGCATCTAAGAACCTTCCAGTTTCATATTAGAGAACAGAGGGTTGGCAGAGCCCTAGGCAACAATACTCAAGACACCTGTTGTGATGAGGATTTTAGTCCTGTCTACTCCTACAGAATCTATGTCCTCCATTTCTCTTGGCATATAGTTGAATTGTATACTGAAACTGTGAAATAGAGAGACAGATTTAATAATCATTCCACTTAGTAAGTACAGATGGGGAAGGTAATTAAACAGGTTTTCTCTTGCCAAAGCGATGTAGCTCAGAGTCTCGGTCACACCACCGGACTGAGATGGAAAGCTAATATTAAACAGGCCTTCTCTAGGCAGGTCCATGTCAGCATTGCTGTTCTTAGCAAGCAGAAGTTATTAAAGGGGCCTTGTCAGGCTGCCAGAGGCTTGCCAAATCTTTAGTCTTAGGAATATTGGATTTATAGGCTGAAAAATGAAAAGGAACTAGACTTATTGAAAAATTATTATCATTATTATTGAGGTGGCTGGTATATAATAAAATATGCTCATTGTGAGTCTTTGATTTTGTCATGATATGAATAACTAGTCAAACATTGGGGAAATAATTTCTCAATTTTCAAAATTTTTAGTTTTCTTTGAATTATGAAAATATACATTTAATTGATGCGAGACATAGTAGTCTAATTGTGTGGAGGTTGAATAGCCACAAAAGACTCATAGGGAGATGAAAATTGATCTTAGTTAAGTAACAGTTTGTTAGGAAAGGGTTTTTTGCTTGTTTGAAAATGGAAAGTCAAAACAATTTAAACAGTTTTCATTTAAAAATATATCAAATATATCTCTAATTCAGTTAATAATTTTTCCTATATTTATTGTACCAGTTATATAATGTTATGTAACAAATTACCCCAAAACTTAGTGTCTTAAAATAGCAAACAACTGTATTATACCTCAAATTTTTCTGGGTCAGGAGCTTGGGTAGGACTTGGTTAGGTAATTCTTCTGCCCCATGTTGTGCTGTCCTGGGTCACTTGGTGGTATTTAGCTGATGGCTAGTCTGGTGTAGAGAAGTCCAAGACAGCTGGTGCCTTGGTAGGGACAAGCAGAAGTTTGGGCCTAGCTGTACCTTTTTCCTTCTCCATGGAGTCTCAGGGTTCTTCACAGGGTCATATCAGCACATATGATTACCCACCACTAGAGCTGAGGTATGCTACTAATTTAGTGATTGCTGATATCAATGATACATTTAATCCTAATTTCAACATGGTGTCTAAACTATAAATGTTCTTCACATATCAAACACAGAAGTTTCAACAAATATTTTTGGACACCTTAGTGACATTTCAATCTTGTTCCCTGTCTGGGAAGGCATCAAAGCTAAGTGCAAGTTTTATCACCCTACCCTGTCATTCCACTTCTAAATGGGTGTGCATGGTGGTGGTCGAGGTGGTAAGCAGAGAATGGGCTTGGTTGGGGCAGACTTTTCAATGAATTCCCTATATTATGTGTTTTTGTTTGCTTGTTTTTTGGTGGGGTGGGGGAAGAGGGTGGGAGGATTGAAAATTCAGGGATTGAAATGGTGCTGTATTTTTCACATTAAAATAAATTTGCTTTTATTGAAGTTTTTTTAACTGTTTAAAACATTTTTAAAAAGATTTCCTAATCAATATGAACTCAAATTGCAAGCATCATGCTAAACATAAACATATGGGTAGCTGTGTAATATGAGATATCTACAATTTAAAGTAGATGAGAACAATGCAAAAATAAACACAGAACTGGAACTGTTGCATGAATATGTAAAAATAGAGTAAAGACATAACTCTAAATCTATCACATAGACTTAAGAGGAAGTTGAGTTTCAGGGATTTTCACACAACATTAAGCATTAAAATGTAAAATATATTTAAAAAACTTAATTAGTTTACTAAATAAAATTTTTACATGGCCAAAACTTTATAAAATATATTAAATGTAAGTTATAGAGAAAAAAGTGTTCCCCTGACCCTACTCTCTATCCACCCAGGTCTCACCTCAGCCCCACAGAGAGCCAATATCAGCAGGTTCTTTATGCATGTACAGGTAAATATGAATATGTAGTATCATTTTTCTATTTTTTTTCTAAATTTAGTATTCTATACCTGCTATCTAGACCATGATACTTAACAATAAATCTGTCCATATTCACACTTTAAGTGCTTTCTCATTTTATCAGTTGTGTATTATTGTATTACATGAATGCACCATAATTTAAACAGCTCCCTATTGATCAACACTTATGTTTAAAAAAAATTTTATCCAATTAATAACCTAGTAGTTATATTATTTAAAACAAGGGTATATCCTTGGAAAATCTTCCAGAAGTAAGATTAACTAGGTCAAACTACATATGCATTTGCAGTTTTTACAGGTATTATCAAATTGATAATCATAAAACTATGAATGCACACTCACTCTAGAAGTGTATGAGATTGGCTTCTACACAATCTTACTAACAGTGTAAAATGAAATCTTATTCTCTTTTTCAAATCGATAGACCAAAAAAGTAGCATTTCTGTGTCATTAGTGCATGTTTCTTTTATTACCATTGAGTTTATGCTTTGCTTTTCACATTTAAAAGAACATTTTCTTTCCTGTAAACTGTATGATCATATCCTTTCACCAAATATCTATTGAGTTATTGTTCTTTTGCTTATTCATATTTCTTACAAAATTCTTTAATATTAATATTTAGAAAACTATATGGTAGAGTTGAGACATTTTTGACCTGATTTAGCAAACAGTTTCTTCATTTTTTATTTTCCTTTTGACTATATTTATATATATTATTTGGCCTTACAGAAGTTCTTTACATTTATGTAGATAAATCTATCCATCTTTTCTTCAATGGTATGTTAATCTATTGTTTAAATATTAGCTTTGTTTGGAATTTATCTTGGTGTCTGGGATGAGGTATGAATACAGCTTACTTTTATCCATTTATTCCAATGCCATTTATTGAAGAATTCATCTTTTCTTCACCAATTTGATATGCTAACTTTATAGCATCTTTCACATTTTTATATATATTTGTATAGATTTCTTGATGCTTTATTCTGGGCCACTGATCTCTCTGTTTATTTATGAGCCAGTACCTCACTGTTTTAATGCTGAAGATTTACTAATATTTATTATAAATATATCATAAGTAAATTGTTATCTCATAAGGTTCATATTCCTTATTGTCTTCCTTTTTTAAGAGTTTTGCTCAAAATTTTTCTTTGTATATTTTTCTATTTAAACATTTTAATTAGTTGTTATTATGATTATTAGTTTGTCTAATTTATACTTACTATTTTTATTTAGGTTATATCAAATTTACAGTAAATTAAGGAGAATTAAAATCTTTTTGATATTGAGCATCCCTATCCAATGACATACTATGTTGTGACATTTGTTTACATCTATGCCTTGTCCTTTGATGCTCCTTTAAAGTTTTCTTCCTTTTCATCTTTGCTATTGTTAGTCTTTCCTGTTTAACCTTGATATTGTAAATAGGTTTTTTTTCCTTGAATTACATTTTCTAACTGTTTGTTACTTGCATATATGAAAGCTGCTGGTTTCTGTATATTAGTTTAATATCCCTTTAACTTATGGAATTTTTTGTAAGAATTTTCTAGTTTATTCTCTTGGGTTCTACAGATAAACAATCATATCTTAGCAAATAGTAAAAGTTTTACATGCTTCTTCCAAAATGCTTTACCTCTGATTTCTTCCTCAGTTTAAACTCATTGACTTGTTAGCTGAGACAGATATACTTTTACCATGAATCTACTGACTTCTATCTCATTTGGTATTATTAGGTTGAACAATATTTGATTTCTTTTCTCACCTACAAAAATGACATTCCACATATCTCAACTAAATGTTTATCAAGTGTGGTTGCTAAATTTTTTCAAATGCTTTTTATTGTCTGTGGTGGTGATTTATATTACTTATGATAATAGATATCCTAATTTTGAATCATCATTACATTTGTGTAATAAAACGTAGTCAGTCATGGTAAAATTATCTTTTAATTTTGCTGTATTCTCTTTTTCAGTATTTTATTTAGGATTTTTGCACCAATATTTATAAGTAACATTGTTCTATAGTTTTTTTGTTTGTTTGTTTTTGTGAAAAGAAAATTCAGTTTCATTTCTAAAAGATGGGAGAAATGAACTGCCATTTTTCCTAGTTTACACATGCAGTATTTTTGTTTTTTGTTTTTTTTCCATTGGAGTAAAATTGTTTTGCAATGTTGTGTTAGTTTCTGCTGTACAATGAAGTGAATCAGCTATACGTATACCTATATCCTGTGCCTCTTGGACTTCCTTCCCACCTACCTCCATCCCACTCATCTAGGTCATCACAGAGCACCGAGCTAGCTCCCTATATAGCAGATTCCCACCAGCTATCTATTTTACACATGGTAGGGTATTTATGTCAAACCTAATCTCTCAATTCATCCCACCCTCCCCTTCGCCCCCCTGTGTTCACATGTCTGTTCTTTACAGCCACATCTCTATCCTGTCCTACAAATAAGTTAATCTGTACCATTTTTCTAGATTCCACATGTATGCATTAATGTACGATATTTGTTTTTCTCTTTCTGGCTTACCTCACTCAGTATGACAGACTCTAGGTCCATCCACATCTCTATAAGTGACCCAATTTTTTTCCTTTTTATGACTGAGTAACATTCCATTGTATATATGTACCACATCTTCTTTATCCATTCATCTATCATTGGACATTTAGGTTGTTTCCATGTCCTGGCCATTGTAAATAGTGCTGCAATGAACACTGGGATACATGTGTCCTTTTGAATTATGGTTTTCTAAGGGTATGTGCCTAGTAGTGGGATTGCTGAGTCATATGGTAGTTCTATTTTTAGTTTTTTAAGGAACCTCCATACTGTTCTTCATAGTGGCTGTATCAATTTACATTCCCACCAACAGTGCAAGAGGGTTTCCTTTTCTCCACACCCTCTCCAGCATTTATTGTTTGTAGATTTTTTGATGATGGCCATTCTGACCAGTGTGAGGTGATACCTCATTGTAGTTTGATTTGCATTTCTCTAATAATTAGTGATGTTGAGCATCTCTTCATGTGCCTCTTGGCTATCTGTGTGTCTTCTTTGGTGAAATGTCTATTTAGGTCTTCTGCCCATTTTTTAATTGGGTTGTTTGTTTTTTTTTGATATTGAGCTCCATGAGCTGTTTGTATATTTTGGAGATTAATCCTTTGTCCACTGCTTCATTTGAAAATATTTTCTCCCAATCTGAGGGTTACCTTTTCATCATTTTTACGGATTCCTTTGCTGTGCAAAAGCTTTGAAGTTTCATTAGCTCCCATTTGTTTATTTTTGTTTTTATTTCCATTACTCTAGGATGTGGGTGAAAAAAGATCTTGCTGTGATTTATGTCAAAGAGTGTTCTGCCTATGTTTTTCTCAAAGGGTTTTATAGTGTCCAGTCTTACATTTAGGTCTTTAATCCATTTGGAGTTTATTTATTTTTTTTTGTATAGTGTTAGGTAGTGTTCTAATTTCATTCTTTTACATGTAGCTGTCCAGTTTTCCCAGCACCACTTATTGAAGTGGCTGTCTTTTCTCCATTGTATGTTCTTGCTTCCTTTGTCATAAATTAGGTGACCATATGTGCATGGGTTTATCTCTGGACTAGTCTATCCTGTACCATTGATCTATATTTCTGTTTTTGTGCCAATACCATACTGTCTTGATTACTGTAGCTTTATAGTATAGTTTGAAGTCGGGGAGCCTGATTCCTCCAGCTCTGTTTTTCTTTCTCTAGATTGCTTTGGCTATGTGGGGGCTTCTGTGTTTCCATACAAATTGTAAAATTTTTTGTTCTAGTTCTGTGAAGAATACCATTGGTAGTTTGATAAGGATTGCATTGTATCTGTAGATTGCTTTGGGTAGTGTAGTCATTTTTACCATATTGGTTCTTCCAATCCAAGAACATGGTATATTTCACCATCTGTTTATGTCATCTTTGATTACTTTCAACTGTGTTTTATAGTTTTCTGAGTAAAAGTTTTTTGCTTCCTTAAGTAAGTTTATTCCTAGGTATTTTATTCTTTTTGTTGCAGTGGTAAATGGGAGTGTATCCTTAATTTCTCTTGCAGATTTTTCATCATTAGTGTATAGGAATGCCAGAGCTTTCTGTGTATTAATTTTGTATCCTGCAACCTTACCAAATTCATTGATTAGTTCTAGTAGTTTTCTGGTGGCATCTTTAGGATTTTCTATGTATAGTATCATGTCATCTGCAAACAGTGACAGTTTTACTTCTCTTTTCCAATTTGCATTCCTTTTATTTCTTTTTCTTCTCTGATTGCCATGGCTAGGACTTCCAAAACTATGTTGAATAAGAGTGGCAAGAGTGGACATCCTTGTCTTGTTCCTGATCTTAGTGGAAATGCTTTCAGTTTTTCACCATTGAGAATGATGTTTGCTGTGGGTTTGTCATATATGACTTTTATTATGTAGAGGTAGATTCCCTCTATGCCCATTTTCTGGAGAGTTTTTACCATAAATGGGTGTTTTTCAAAAGCTTTTTCTGCATCTATTGAGATGATCATATGATTTTTATTCCTCAATTTGTTAATATGGTTTATCACATTGATTGATTTGCATATATTGAAGAATCCTTGCATTCCTGGGATAAATCGCACCTGATCATGGTGTATGATCCTTTTAACATGTTGTTGGATTCTGTTTGCTAGTATTTCATTGAGAATTTTTGCAGCTATGTTCATCAGTGGTATTGGTCTGTAATTTTCTTTTTTTGTGATATCTTTGTCTGGTTTTGGTATCAGGGTGATGGTGCCTTTACAGAACGAATTTGGGAGTGTTCCTCCCTTTGAAATTTTTTGCAAGAGTTTGAGAAAGATCAGTCTTAGCTCTTCCCTAAATGTTTAATAGAATTTGCCTGTGAAGCCATCTGGTCCATGACTTTTGTTTGTTGGAAGATTTTTAATCAGTTTCAGTTTCATTACTTGTAATAGGTCTGTTTATATTTTCTAATTCTTCCTGGTTCAGTCTTGGAAAATTGTACCTTTCCAAGAATTTGTCCATTTCTTCATGGTTATCCATTCTCTAGGAGGTGGGTCAAAAAGGCTCTTGATGTGATTTATGTCACAGAGTGTTCTGCCTATGTTTTCCTATAAGAGTTTGATAGTGTCTGCCCTTACATTTAGGTCTTTAATCCATTTTGAGTTTATTTTTGTATATGGTGTTAGGGAGTGTTCTAATTTCATACTTTTACATGTACCTGTCCAGTTTTCCCAGCACCACTTATTGAATAGGCTGTCTTTTCTCCACTTATAATTGTTATATCTTCTTCTTGGTTTGATCCCTTGATCATTATGTAGTGTCCTTCTGTGTCTCCTGTAATAGTTTTTATTTTAAGGTCTATTTTATCTGATATGAGTATTGCTACTCCAGGTTTCTTTTGATTTCCATTTGCATGGAATATCTTTTTCCATCTCCTGACTTTCAGTCTGAATGTGTCCCTAGGTCTGAAGTGGGTCTCTTATAGACAGCATATATATGGGTCTTGTTTTTGTATCCATTCAGCCAGTCTGTGTCTTTTGGGTAGAGCATTTATTCCATTTACATTCAAGGTTATTATCAATATGTATGTTCCTATTACCACTTTCTTAATTGTTTTTGATGTGTTTATGTGGGTCTTTTTCTTCTCTTGTGTTTCTTACCTAGAGAAGTTCCTTTAGCATTTGCTGTAATGCAGGTTTGGTGGTGCTGAATTCTCTTAGCTTTTGCTTGTCTGAAAAGCTTTTGATTTCTCCACTGAATCTGAATGAGACCCTTGCCAGTTAGAGAAATCTTGGTTGTAGGTTTTTCTCTTTCATCACTTTAAGTGTATCCTGCCAGTCCCTTCTGGCCTGCAGAATTTCTGCTGAAAACTCAGCTGATAACCTTATGGGGATCCGTTTGTATGTTAGTTTTTGTTTTTCCCTTGCTGCTTTTAATATTTTTTCTATGAATTTAATTTTTGTTAGTTTGATTAATATATGTCTTGGTGTGTTTCTCTTAGGGTTTATCCTGTGTGGGACTCTCTGCACTTCCTGGACTTGGTGGACTATTTCCTTTCCCACTTTAGGGAAGTTTTCCACTGTAATCTCTTCAAATATTTTCTCAGACCCTTTATTTTTCTCTTCCTCTTCTGGGACCCCTATAATTTGAATGTTGGTGCAATTAGTTTTGTCCCAGAGGTCTCTGAGATTGTCTTCAATTCTTTTCATTCTTTTTTCTTTATTCAGCTCTTTGGCAGTTATTTCCACCATTTGGTCTTCAAGCTCACTTATTCGTTCTCCTGCCTCAGTTATTCTGTTATTGTTTCCTTCTAGTGTATTTTTCATTTTAGTTATTGTGTTGTTCATCTCTGTTTGTTTGTTCTTTAGTTCTTCTAGATCTTTTTTAAACATTTTTGTATTTTCTCAGTCCATGCCTCCATTCTATTTCTGAGATTCTGGATCATCTTTACTATCATTACTCTGAATTCTTTTTCAGGTAGGTTGCCTATTTCCCCTTTATTTATTTGATCTTGTAGGTTTTTACCTTGCTCCTTCATCTGTGACATATTTTGTTGTCTTTATTTATTTATTTAATTATTTAGATGGGTGGGATTGTGTTCCTGTCTTACTGGTTGTTTGGCCTGAGGCTTCCAGCAATGGAGTTTGTAGGCTGTTGGGTAGAGCTGGGTCTTGGGGCCAAGATGAAGACTTCCAGGAGACCTCACTTCAGTGAATATTCCCTGGGGTCTGAGGTTCTCTGTTAGTCCAGTGGTTCAGACTCGGAGTTCTGACCTGACCCCTGGCTTGTGAAGCAAGATCCTGCAAGCCGCGCAGGGCAGCAAAAGAAAAAAAAAAAAAAAAAAAAAAAAAGAAAAAGAAGAAAGGGAGCAGAACAATAACAAAAAATAAAAAATAAAATAAAAAACTAACAGATATGTTAGAAAGAGTAAAAAAAGTAAAAATATAGATGAAACAACAACTGGAAGGTAAAACAGAACTACAATAGTTAAAAAAAAGACAAAAATAGAAAAAAAAAAGACAGAAAATGTGTTGGCTCTGGGGGGTGGGGCTTAGGCAGGGCGGTGTTTAGGTGGTGGGTGGGGCCTATGCTTAGGACCCACAGGGCTGGAAAAGGCCCTGGGGGCGTTGGGGTTGGGGCTTAGGTTCAGCCCAGCAGGAGGGTCCCAGGCATACCTCTGGCCTTGGAGGGTGGAGTACCAGGTCCAGGATCCCAGCAGGCTCATGGGCCCAAGTGGGTGGGGGAAACACTAGGCACGTTCCCCCCATGATCCTCTGATCCCAGAGGGCCCCTCCCCACTGGGCTCTCTTCTTCTTCTACCCTTTCCCTCCTATGTCCCTCCTATGCCCACATGGCCAGAGGGAACCCTGAAAGGCAGGGGACCAGACCTGTAAGCCCAACAGGCTTCCTGGAGCCGAGTTCATGGGGGGAACGCCTGCAGCACCTCCCCTGATCCCCCAGCCATGGATGATCCCCCCATCTGCCTCTCCTCCTCTTCCCCTCTCCTCCCTCCTTACTACGTCCCTAGGACCACCACAGCCGTAGGGGGCCTCGGAGGGCAGAGGACCAGACCCAGGAGCCCAGCAGGTTTCCTGGGGCCAGAGCGGGTGGAGGAAATGTCTGCCACACTTCCTCTGATCTTCCAGTCCTGGAGGCTCCCCTCCCACTGTCCACCTCTACTCATCCCCCCCCATGCCCTTAGGACCCATGAGGCCAGAGGGGGCCCCGGAGAATGGAGGACCAGGCCTGGGAGCCCAGAAGGATTCCTGGGGCCTGAATGGGCAGGGGAAACACCTTCTGAGCCTCCCTTGATCCTCCAGTCCTGGAGAAGCCCTCCCGCCCTCCTCTGCTCTTCTCACCCCAACTCCATCCTATGCCCCTAGGACCAACACAGCCCAGAAGGGGCCTTGGAGGGCCAAGGACCCAGCCCGTGAGCCCTGCAGGCTTCCCGGGCCAATTGGGCAGGGGAGATGCTAGGCATGCTCCCCCCAATCCTCCGAGCCCCCAAGGGTACCTCTAGGCATGGAAACCCCTCCTCCCTCCCAGCCACTCCTCAGGGGTGCCAGTCGTGTCCGGTCTCCACTTCTCCTCCCTCCTCACTCCCCCCTCGTCCTACCCAGTCACTCGGGTGTTCCTCCTGTCTCCTTGGGCATCAAGGTCCCCCACCAGTGTCCAGAAGGCGCCCTAATTTTGGGCAGACGTGAACTCCACATCCTCCCCTGCCACCATCTTTTTTTTTTTTTTTTTTTTTTTTTTGCATTACACGGGCTTCTCACTGCTGTGGCCTCTCCCGTTGCGGAGCACAGGCTGTGGACGCGCAGGCCCAGCAGCCATGGCTCACGGGCCTAGCCGCTCCGCGGCATGTGGGATCTTCCCAGACCGGGGCACGAACCCGTGTCCCCTGCATTGGCAGGCGGACTCTCAACCACTGCGCCACCAGGGAAGCCCTGCCACCATCTTGACATGCAGTACTCTATAGTTTGTTGTAAAGTACAGCCTTAATGAGACTTTAGTATCAATGTCATATTCATTTTATAAGCTTGCTTTCTTTTTTAAGCCTGAAGGAGTTTAATAGCATTTCAATAGTCTGATTGTTGAACATTTGTTGGAATTCTCCTGTGAAGCCCTTTGACTCTACTGCTCTCTAGGAGGATTAATCTTTGACCATTTTTCTTTCAATTGCTTTATGGAAATTAACCTTTTCTTTCTTTTTTTTTTTTTGTGATACATGGGCCTCTCACTGTTGTGGCCTCTCCTGTTGCGGAGCACAGGCTCCATACACACAGGCTCAGTGGCCATGGCTCACGGGCCCAGCCGCTCCGCGGCATGTGGGATCCTCCTGGACCTGGGCACGAACCTGTGTCCCCTGCATTGGCAGGCGGACTCTCAACCACTGCGCCACCAGGGAAGCCCGAAATTAACCTTTTCTGATTTTCTGGTTTTCAACATCAGTTTTGACAAATTATTTTTCTTAGGAAAATATCTGTTATTCAGATTTCAAATTTATTTTTATAGTATCAACACAGCACTTATCAGTCACCCAATTTCTTCTATTTTTTGTGTCTTTTGTGACATTTCATCATTTGCCTTCCTGTTATATGCTTTCTTCCAATTGATCTTGATTAGCTAGTGACTTTTATGTTTTATTGTTGATTTTTTCTTCAAAGAAGCAGTTTTTGGATTTTGACCATTTTTATCTCATTTAATTCTAATTTTGTTTTTATTAATTCTTTCTTTTGTTTTTATTAATTTGTTTTTTGTTTGTTTTTATTCTTTCTTTATGCTTGCTTTCAATTTATTTCTGTATTTCTTACTATTCTAATATTACTTAATACATTCTTTTTAACTTATAAAAGTATATAAGGCTGTGCATTCTTTCTTTTTAACTGATAAAAGTATATAAGCCTGCTTATCTATATTCCATATACTCATATATGGAGTATTTTGTATTATCTTTGCTTTTTAGAAGTTCTACAATTTTGATTAGCACTTAACTGGAATTAAGAGAGGTTTTTCCATAACCAGATTTATAGATATATACATTTACTTTTTTGTTAATTTCTAATTCATTGCCTTTTCATCACAGAATATTGTTTCTACCACCTGTGGTGGTTAATTTTATGTATCAACTTGGCTGGGCCATGGACTGCCCAGATACCTTGTCAAACATTATTCTGGATATTTCTGTCACAGTGTTTTGGATGAGATTAATATTTAAATGGGTAGACTTTGAGTAAAGAATATTGTCTTCCATAATGTGGGTGGGCCTTCAATTCAATCAGTTGAAGGCCTGAATAGAACAAAAGGACAGAAGGGTCTCCCCCAAGCAAGGGAGAATTCTCCAGCAGACTGCCTTCAGACTGTCTACAGCAGCCTGACTTAGGACTTGAATGGAATATTGGCTCTCCTTGTTCTCCAGCCTACTGACCCACCCTGCAGATTTTGGACTTGCCAGCCTCCAAAATCATGTGAGTCAACTCCTTATAATAAATTCTATATTTTATTGCTTCTGTTTCTCTGGAGAATGCTGTTAATACACCACCCAACATTTTAGTCTAAATTTCCCTATTATCATTTTGTTTGTTGAATTTTATGGTTGTAAGAGGAACTCATGTAGATAATATTTTCTGAATTTTTTCATGTTTAGTTTAATATCTTTATGACATTTGCAGTTACTATAAAATTTGTAAATGGTTTCTTCATTTTTTTATTATCTTATAAGTTTTCCACTGTCTTCTGGCATTAAGTATTTCTAAATAGAAATCTGAAGCCTGCCTTATTTTTCTCCCTATAAATATCCGGTTATTTTCTCTTCGATGCTGTATAGTTAAGGTCTAGTAATTTTACTAACCTATGTCTGGCTGTTGAGCATCCTACTCAGTTTGCTTTGGCATATAATGTGTCCTTTTAATATGTAAATAACTTGGACATTGTCACTTAGTAGCTGAGACTTGAGATAATTATCTGCATTTCAGTCTCCTCATCTGCATAATAGGGAAAATAATAGGATTTGCCTTAGAGGGTTGTTATGAGATTGAATTAACCTTTAAAGGATGTTTAATACTGTGATTGGTATATAATAAATGATATTGTTTATTTAATAAATTAATAAATAAAAATAAATTTCAAAAAAGTTTTCTTGATTTTATGTATTTAAATGTTATTTCAATTTTCTTCATAGAGAATTTCAATTATGTGTGTATTAGATGCTCTTTGCCTCTTTTCTAAATCAATTATTTTCTCTCTAATCCTTAAACAAAAACAATATATTGAGGTATATTTTTTAGTGTAAGTACAGAGTTCTATGAGTTTTGGCAAATGTATACAGTTGTGCAATGACAATTTTAGAACACTTCCATGACCCCCCCAAACTTCTGTCATGTTGTTTGCAGTCAATTCCTGCCCTCAGGCAATCTCTGATCTATGTTGCTGTTACCAGCATTTCATCTTTTCTAGAATTTCATATAAATGAAGTCATATAGTATGTAGGCTTTATATCTGGCTTTTTTCATCTATATTGTGTGTATAATTTTTTCCCTTGTATTACTGCATGGTATTTCATTACATTTTCTTTATTCTAATCTATGTAAATAGTTAATTTCCATTACTTTTTTGCTTACTTTACTTGTTTCTATTTCATATGTTCCTTATTGGGTTTACTGAGGTATCTATTTTTGTGTTTCTTCAAATTTCATTTTTCTATATGTGATCTTTCTTTTTTTCCTACTTATTCCTTTCTTCCACCAGTTCTTGCTGCAACTTTTTCTATTGTTCCCCTATCTCTGCCCTAAGTTCTGAAATTTGTCCTTTATGAATTTCCTTCCTAGGGTGATGATTTAATTCAGTTTTCTTAATTTTAGTGATATGCTTGGCCTTGCTCTCTATCCATTCTGTGGAAACATTTTCTGAAGAGTGTGCATTCATTTACTCATTCAGCCATTCAGTATGTAACAATATATTGTGAATTTTATTTGCAGGCATTGAGGATGTAGCAACAAGTAAAACAAAATGCAATAAAAACTTGTGAAAATATTTACTATATCGGATTGTGAATTGTGTTATGCAGGAAAATACAATTCAGAGAAGAGGAATAAGGAATGTCCATGTGTTGGTCACAGTTTTAAATAATGTCACCTGTGACAATCACTTTCAGGAGGTGATAATTGATTAAAACTTGAAGGAGCTAAGATAGTGAGCTATATGGATATCTGGGGAAGAATATGCTAGGGAGAGAAAAGAGCCATAAAAAAGTCTGAGAGACAACTATACCTGGAGTTTTCTTGGAAAAGAAAGAAGGTCAGGGGACAGAGAGGTTTGGAAGTCAGAAGTAATGGGATGTGAGATCATATAGGGTCTTGGAGGTTTTTTAAAGTTTAGCTTTTGTTTGAGTGAGTTGGAGAGAGAGCCCTGGAGTATATGGAGTAGAAGATGAAAGAATGTGAGTTTTTAAAATCTTCTGGTTAATTTTGTGATCTTTACTACATTTTTACAGTATTTATATATTGACTCTGTGCCACATCCTTTTATAGTATATATCACTGAATAAGTTGGATTTTCCTAAACTAGCTATTTGTAGATTGTTCCTATGGGAGTGGGGTGTGAAAAGATCTTAGGCAGCATTCCAGACTTCACGACTTAGTCTCTCCTCCTGCTGCCATAGAGACAGACTGCTTCCTACAATTGTGTCTCCTTTGTGTGTCTTTGTGTACTCCTACAACTTCCCGTGTCTTCAATTTCTCTTATCATGCTTGGTTCAGAGGTCATGTTCTCTCCTTCTCAAGAGATATAGCTTTTGCACTTCTGAGTGAGCCCCTCACCTGCTGTTGATGCTGTCAGAGAACAGCCTGGCCACCTCACCTTGATTTCTTCCTTCATGTCTTCTAACCATCTAAACTTCTCTTGGCAGCTTTCACATGTATGATGGAGGCACCTTATTATAGCTGCATCCTTATTCTCCTGAAAATTGAGGTTACAGGCTGGTGTTTCTTTGCCTTGTTGCTTTGGTGTGATTTTCAGGAAGACAGGGGAAACACCCTGACTTAGATAGTGTAATCATTAATTTTATATATAAACTTGGCTAATCTATGGTGCCCTGTTGTTTGGTTAAATACCATTCTGTTGATGTTGCTGTGAAGTTGGTTTTTAGATGTGATTAACATTTAAATCAGTAGATTTTGAATAAAGCAGATTACCCTCCACAGTGTGGGTAGGCCTCATCCAGTCAGTTGAAAGCCTTAAAAGAAAAGACTGAGGTTCTCTGCCTCCTACACTGTTGGTGGCAATGTGAGTTGGTGCAGCTGCAGTGGAAAACAGTATGGTGGTTCCTCAGAAAACTAAACATAGAATTACTATATGATCTAGCAATCCCAATCCTGGCATATATCCAGACAAAACTCTGATTAAAAAGATACATGCACCCCTATGTTCATAGCAGCCGTATTTACAATAGCCAAGACATGGAAACAACCTAAATGTCCATCGACAGATGAATGGATGAAGATGAGGTACATATATACAATGGAATAAAAAAGAATGAAATATGCCATTTGCAGCAACATGGATTCAACTAGAGATTATCATACTAAGTGAAGTAAGTCAGGAAGAGAAAGACAAATACCACATAATATCACTTATATGTGGAATCTAAAATATAACGCAAATGAACCTATCTGTGAAACAGAAACAGAATCACAGACATAGAGAACAGACTGGTGGTTGCCAAGGGGGAAGGGGTTGGGGGAGGGGTGGAGTGAGAGGATGGGGTTAGCAGATGTAAGCTTTTATACATAGAATGGATAAACAACAAGGTTCTACTGTATAGCACAGAGAACTGTATTTAATATCCTATGATAAACCATTAATGGAAGATAATATTAAAAAAAGAATATATATATATATATATATATATGTATAACTGAAACACTTTGTTGTACGGCAGGAATTAACACAACATTGTAAATCAACTATATTTCAATAAAAAAAGAAGACTGACATTCTCTGAAGAGGAAGGAATTCTGCATTCAGACTGCCTTTAGACTCAAGGCAGCAACATCAGCTCCTGCTGGAATGCCCAGCCTGCTGAACTACCCTGAGAATTTCAAACTTGCCAGCCCCTACAATTGTGTGGGCCATTTCCTTAAAATAAACATCGCTCTATATATGTACATACATTATATTCATTCTACTTCTTTGAGGAACCCTAATATGGGTAGCCATGTTTGTAATGAAAATTCAATAACTAATTTAATGAAAATATAAGGGAAGTTTTGAAGAGAGATTTCATTTAATAATATTTTGTACTAATTCAGCATTTGTACAAGTTTAGGGTTTTCAAAGGTATATTTATTATCACACATGTGATTTCATAGGACAGTTTTTGGGAATAGTAGTTTAACATGCTGGGTAATTCTGTATTTTATTTTCATTCTTACTGTAGTATTTGAAAAGTGGGGTCAAGGAAATAAAGTTTTACAGGGTTATCATTTGGGAAGACTATGTATTTAGGTACCAATAATTGGTAGATCACAGCGTGAAGATGGAGTTCATGTCATCTTTAAATGGAAGCAGAAGCATTCTAAATCTTTTTCCTACCCAAGAACATACCTATCATTTTGTAAGGCATTCTTTAACTACAATATGCACTTGTAACCAAAAACGTATCAAAGAGATATAAATAATTATATTAAATATGATAGATACACAGTGATGTCATATATTCTAGATCTCGATTTCAATATATCTCTTAGGCATTCTTGTCAGGGTCATTAGAGCAGGCTTAAATTTATATCTAGGTTCAGAAAATCCCAAGGGTCGTAAGAAAAATCTCTAAACCTTAATCATTAAAAATATAATAAGACTATGCATCTTTTAAATTATTGTTTTGTGTGATTTTATGTTCATATTATGAATATAGGCTTTGGCAGTATTCTAAATAAATATATAAAACTATAAACAGTAGCTTTTTAACATAGCTTGAATAACTACAACTTAATATCCAATGTGAAATATAGCACCTAACATACCATTAACTCTATGGGAACACATTTATTCATAGCATATATGAGAAACGTATGTTTTTCAAAGGATCTGTGCAGACCAGACATTTATCAATTAGCAGAATTACCCCACAGGCTTGTTCTTTGAAAGAATACTTCCTTACATGTGTTCATAAGACACACCGCTTTGGGAAGTTTCATATTCTTGAACCTATGCTACGTTTTATAACTATTGATGGACAAATTATTTGCATAAATGTTAGGTTGCCTTACATTTTCACTGCATTTATTTATAAAATTCACGGTGTCCATAAAGAGTGTATATGCTCCCCTAACGTAATGATTGACTGGTTAAGGCATTTAGACCTGAGGTTTCTGAAGGTGAACATATGTGAGTGTCACAGATTATTAGACATAGGTTTCATACTTGATTGTATATTATAAAATCTTCAGAACCAAAAGTACTCACCAAATAGATGACATTGTATGGACTATGGTTCACCTACACCAGAAGGGCATCCTACAAAGAGATGAAATGGAGGAAATAAGGAAATAAGCATAAATTATCCTATCCGTGATTAGATAAATATTCAGATATTAGAGATCTGTAATATGCTGCAACAAGTTTTAAAGGGATATTTGTTTTATATGTGAGATTTGGCCAAAGATTTTCTAACTTTTATTTTGTTCTTAAACCCATATCAGAGGATTCATGTTTTATTTTTGTCAGATCTGCTCTGGATCTTATTTTAATATGTGTCCCAGGTTGTTCTTAGTCCTAGATGTCATGCTCAAAAATCTTCTTGCTTCAGAGAAGATAATGTTGGTTTTTCAAAGGTGTTTATGTTTACACGTGCCAGAGGCTCTTAAACCTAGTAAATCAGAATTTACCAGTAACCATTTTAATAGTGGGCAAGATGCCAATCAAGGAGATTCTCATTTATTAGTGGAGTGGGCATGCAGTTAAAAATGGGCAGAGCTAGGAGTAATGATAACCACTGGCTTATGCTTGTCTGAAAGTTCAGTTCTTAAACTATCAAATGTGTTAATTGCTTCCAGTGGCAGGAAAATGATCTGTAGAATATGGGCTGCCTGTTTTATTGCTTAGTACCAGGAATGTCTATGTGACATCATGGTGTCCTCTCTGAGTTTTTCCCAGTCCTGTTCTTCAATTAGGTTCCCTTTTCTTCTGTTTAGCATCATGACACTCCCTTGCTATGCTATTAAACAACGCTCTACCTTTCCTCCTATCTCTGTCATCCCTCTAACCCCCAGCAACAGCTCAGCATGTTTACTGCTTAATCACTTCATGCTCAAGAACACGTGGGCTGTACTGAATGAGGCTTGTAATCAAATGACAGAACTCTATTTGATTATCATACACAACAGCAGCCTAATATATGATTTTTCTAATTATCTCCCCTGTGGTGGACATTAGCCCCTGTTTGGTTTTCAATTATATCATCTGTATGTCTTAGTCCCCAAATATTCCTAAGGGATATACTATCAGAATAACCATGGAGAAGTTACTCAAAATGCCAGGAAAGCAGCTCCCTTTGATGACTTCCTTTTCTCTTCATGATAAGTTGGATTATTATTAGGAGAGGGGCTGAAGGAACATAGATGAATCAAATGCATTAGTTTTTCAGTTAAATAATAATTCTCAGAATTTTCACCAGATAATAACAAGATTAAATGCCATATTAATTTCTCTTATATATTTTTCAGATATACAAGCATCATTCCTTTTTACTGAAAGATTGTTCCAAGTGAGCTTATTTTCTGCAGTCATTAAAATTGTGATTTTTTGGGGGAAGTTTATTTTGTTAAGTGACTGTTTTAAGTACATAATTCCTGAGAATCTGAGTCAGACTTCATTATAACAATATTATATTTTAAATAATTGATGTTATTGAAAGTTTTTGAGGAAGTCTTCAATTAAATGTTCGTCAATATGTATTCAGCATTTTTATAGACAATGGCATGTATTATTTTTACTATTATTTCAGTTCTTCTGAAAAATTCATAAAAGAAAGAGATTTCCTGAAAACTGTTAAGTTTGGCAAAATATTAAAATTCTTTTCATTTTGTCTGTACCCAAAGGAGATACTATGGAGTCATTTTGTTTGAGTTTCAAGTTTTATGGATGATCTTAGTCAGAATCATTTATATTTTGCAGTTTCTTTTCTCATCATTAATAGGGAGCTGCTTCCTTGCTTGCATGAATGTTTGATTTCTTTTTCTAGTTAACTAGTGATCCAAATGCAAAATCTAATGCTTAGGGTAATCATGTGAATTTATGACCATCGCTTGAATGCTGGGCTTTCAGAAATGAAATTGAATAGATCATATTTCTCTATAAATGTAGGTTTTACAGCTGAGATAGATCTAATATTGATAATCTCTTTATTTAACTGTTTCAAAATGCCATATGTGACTGAAAGCAACAGAATGGAAATAACTATGTTTACAGCAAATATAACAGGAAATGAAAGCAAGATATGCAGTAAGCTTCTCACTGAAGTGAGCATCATATTAGTGCTATAATGCAGAGCATTAGGGGCAGCAATCAGCAGGTTGAAGGAAGGGACTGGAGTGCACTCAGAAGTAGGATGAGGAAATTAAAATGGGAAAAATATGATGGCTATTTTCAGATTCTCAGCATCTCCTAGGAGGGATAACTTGAAGACTAAATTGAAACTAACTTAAAATCAGAGAAAAATACCTGTTGATTTATTTCAACAATTTTGTATGGAATAAAGTATATCTACTAGGTCACATTTTCCCAGTGTCTGCCATTGTTAGATCTGTATTATTGCAAAACCATACTCAAGGTACAAGAAAATTTCAATTTAGGAGACTTCCCTTATTCTAAAATGGATTCTGACTTTCACTTCTTCTTAGTCTGCATTCATGCATTTATCTCATGTGGTCTGCTCAAGTGAAATGAGTTAAAGGGAAAGTGCTATGGATGAATTGTTTCCTGAAATCCACATGTTGATGTCCTAACACCTAATGTGACTACATTTAGGAGTTAAGAGTTTTTAAGAAATAATTAAGGGTAAGGTCCTAATCAGATGGTATTGGTGGCCTTATAAGAGGAGGAAGAGAGAGAGATTTTTCTTTTTCCCTACCATGTGAGAAGACAGTGAAAAGACCGCTGTCTGCAAGTCAAGAAGAGAGGCCTTCCCATAAACTAACCATGCTGGCACCCTGATCTTGGACTTTCCAGGCTCCAGACTATAAGAAAATAAAGTTCTGTTGTTTAAACCACCCAATACATGGTATTTTGTTAAGGCAATCTGACCAGACTTAGATAGAAAACATATTCTTTCCAAACACAAATCTATGCTCAGATGACAGGACAATTATCTATCATTTCATTTAATTTCCTAAAATGCTTGAATGTTTTAGCAGCCATGATGGTGAAAGATACACACAGAGGTCTTCTGAAGACAGTATTCAGTCTGCTTTTGCTCACCATCCTGCACAGAGGAATTCTGTGGTTAAAAAGAAACAAGCAAACATAAAAGCCCTGTTTGAAATCTCAAAAATCTAGATGAGAATCAAATTAAGTTATTAAGGAAATATTAGGCACAAAATATATAGATACAAGAAATCTTTGATTTTTTTTTTTTTTTTTTTTTTTTTGCGGTACACGGGCCTCTCACTGTTGTGGTCTCTCCCGTTGCGGAGCACAGGCTCCGGACGCGCAGGCTCAGTGGCCATGGCTCACGGGCCCAGCTGCTCCGCGGCATGTGGGATCTTCCTGGACCGGGGCACGAACTCGTGTCCCCTGCATCAGCAGGCGGACTCTCAACCACTGCGCCACCAGGGAAGCCCTGAATTTTATCCTACAGAATTTTATCCTCTAGTTATTTAACTGACAACTCAAGTCCTGGAATGTCTGTTTTCATATGTGTGGGATCTAGAAGGGACCCAAATGAATATATATATTTCTAAGGAAAAAGGCAGGGATTTCTTTGAATTAGAATTTGGAAAAAGGAGATTATTATTTACCTATATATATATATATATATATATATATATATATATATATACACACACAGGTTAGTAGATCATCCAGGATAAGTGTAATAAAGACCAGATTTTTAATTTCCAGACTAAACTCTGGAGGTATCATAACATTCATAATAAAGCCAGTTACTATTTTTAAGCAATCCTAGATATCACAGCAAATGGACAGAGAAAAAGTGTACAAACTATATGATAGAAAAACTATATGCTTTTAAATCCTGACATAAAAGAAGAAATTTATTTTAAAATAAAAACAAGCCCTTTTAAGTTTCACCACACTAAGAGTTATTTCCCATGTTTACACACATATTCATTCATCATATATTTTAAGTACCTATTATGTACCAGTCACCTTGCCAGGTTTTAGACATGAAATGGGTACAAAGATGGCATCCTTCCCTGCCTTTAAGATTTTCTATACACAAAAATGGCTGATAGCTCTGAGATTTGGTAAATTGGAAATTTGGACTCAAGGGAGCCACAGAGGTATTGCTATGAAATTCATTCTGTTGCAGTTTTCACAATTGAGTTCTTTAAATATATAGCCTGTTATGAAAATCAGAAAGCAGATACTTCATTTAACTGAAAAAATAATATGTAATAGATTATTTTTGACTCCAATATCAAACTTAGAACGTCTCATGAAGAGAGACGTTTTCCCCCCCTAAAAACACCAGTACAGAAACTATACAGTATAAGTCACTAGAGCAGGACTTTCCCAAATCACCTACACTTCTCTGCCTCTAGAGATAATCTCTTCCTGTTGGATTCATTGATAGGTGTAAACACAGAGGGAGGCTAGAAGGAATGGGGAAGGACTCCCGTTCTCCTTTTCACCACTCTCTCTCTTTTGCTTTTTTCCTGTAGATTGGAGGAAGATTTGTTTATGTGAGCAGCACTGGAGACTAATTCATGGATTTATGTGGTTTATATGTACCATCCATTTAGACTTCAGCCTCCGACTTCTCTCCTATATATCACACAGATTCAGGCAGACCCATTAAACTTGAGTTTTCTAGTTCTTCAGTGTCCATCCAAACTTCTTATCTCATTTCAGGCCCCCACATTCCTCACTTTTGGCTTAGCTCAGTTTAGTTTCCATAGTTCTCACAACAGACACAGATAAAATAAGTTACGAGCTGTTCACTGAAGAGCATTATTTTCCTGTTCTCCTTGGCACATTTTTGGGGTCTGCTGTTCCACTGTGTGATGGGGCAATGCTCGGGGAAATTGTTAGCAGCATGATATACAGGTGCAGGATAGGCTCTGGATTGTAGTTCACAAGTTCCTGATTGACTTGATTATTAGGCTTATCTTTTATAGACTTGGATATTAAAAAACATTTCATCATTGTAAAGTTGAAGAAAAGGGCTTGGGACATAGATATCCTGGGTTCTGGCCTTCCCTTTGGTATTGCCCATATGGTTTGGGAAAAGTCAGATAATCTTTGTGCTTCCTCATCTGTAATTAGTGCTTCTAGACTATACTAATGATAACCTGTACTTTCCTGACTCATCTCCTTCTTCCCATTTTTCAAGAGCAGTTAGAATGAGCCAACCCTCATAGTTTAGTTTAAAGTTTATAGCAATTTAGAGAGAGTCGTTCAGCACTCTGTGTGGAAGTCGTCAGCTGGTATACCATTGTTCATTTTGCTCCCTAGTTGGTAAGGCACTGCTGTTACACAAATTCTTGAAGAATTTACTAGAAATAACATCTTAGATATCAAATATAGAATAAAATATTTTAGATCTTCAGACATTATGGTCTGTCTTATGGTTGACTCTAGTGTAAGTATTGGGTTGTCTTTCTTCATATAAATTATTTAGAACTCTATTTTCATTTTCACTCTTCAACTGTCTCATTCAAGTTGACAGAAATCTGTATGAATGGTCACATTGAAGATGTTTGATGAGATTTGAATCACCTTCATTTCACCTTGTTTTCTGCTTAGTTCAGTATAGACATAACTGGATTCTAGGGAGACAATTTGTCCATAATTTTTATAAGCTAGCATTTACTTTATTGTTTTTCTTCCCTTGTATTAGATAATTATGAAGAATAGACCACAGTGGACAGTTAAGGTATCTTTGATATTCAAAATTTAAAATTGAGGTGACAAGAAAATTATTTTGTGTGTATATTTTAATGTTACTGCATAATTAATGCATTCTAGTGAAAAAGGAATATAAAACATGTACATTAGAACATTCAACTAACTCTCTTATTGTGGTAAAAACCAAGCTTCAATAATTATTTTCTTTGTAAGAGAGAAATAAAAGAAATCCAAGCATTACTACTATTGAAATATAAAACAACAAATTATCTCTTTCTCTGTGGCTTTCATCCATATCATTTACAGTGCAAATGAAATTTTTGGTTCACAAATGCTTCTATATTGAGAGCTGTGTGGAAAATAGAATGCCTAGTTCCAATTTTCTTGCCAAACAAAGAAAACAAAATCCTTCCCCATCTTCTGTATTATGTGAGTGCCAATAACGCCTCTTTGATGGTAGCTTTGTGTTGTATTGTGTTTTTGCTTTTAATTAAGATATATTGGGTAAAACAGTGCTTCATTGTATTGTACAAAATACTGAAGTATGGGTTTATTACAGCCTTCAATGGGATTCAGTATAGACCTCATGTTACTGTCTCATGCCCATTTTTTAGTGTTTAGCAAAGTGTTCTGATGTTATATCTTCTCCTGGGATTTTCTTTTTAGCTTCTCTTCATCCAAATGAAAAGCAATGACCCCTACCTAAAATGTTAATTAAATGACTACCTCATTTGTTAAAAAGTTTTTATTTAAAAATATCCTTACATTTTGGATGCCGAAACTCAATTTTGCCCCATATGGCCCTTTTCACAACACTTGTTTTTAGAGGGCATAATTTTGACAGAAGGCAGAATTCAAAGTTAGCAGAAAGCAGGTTGGGAGCCAGACAAATATGGAAGAAATGTCACCCTCATCTTTATTTAAACCTGATTAACCTTTTTAATTTAGTCATTAAGCTTTATTGAAAATGAACCAAATACAATTATTAGTTGTGGAAAGAGAAGAGAATCAATTTAGACATTAAATTAAAGGGCAAAATCTCTAGAACTTCTAGGTAAAGATAAAATGGTAGGTTTCTCACTGCAAACTGATTACAAGGGAAAGATAATATTATCTATATTGAAATTGCAATTTACCTAGATGCCAATCTATTTCAGAATTTGCAACATTGTGATAAAACTCAAATAATACTTGGTATATATCTTTTTAAGGAACAGATTAAATACTTACTAGTTGACTTGAAAAATGACTACAGGTAATATCCCATTGAGGTTTCCTTGATTCCTGAGCATGGGGTATGACTGGGGTGGGAAATGGGGGTTTCAAAAGGACAATTTTATCTCCTTTTTTATGGCCTTAGTGAAATATCTTCATCTACAAATATGAGGTAAACAGTATGTTTCAGGAAAAATGTCCATTGAAACAAAAGCAGAATTTAAATGGAATGATATCAATAACTATGAAAGGTTCTGATTTATGTTATTTCTCTGACCCTTTAGTTTCTAGATGCCTGCAATTTCTTTTGTCATGAATTTTCTGCACACATTATTAGTGTTCATGCAAGTATCTAATCTTTTGTTGAACTATACTGGATTAAAATGGTAACTGTAATTATTGTAATTGTCATTTCATTCTGCATGCTAAATACAATGGGGTGTATTAAATTATTGCCTGAAAATGTATAATGTTTAATAATGTATTTTGATAGTTGGTTTTGACAATGGCAATAATAGTGGTATGCAATTATATATGTTATGGAGTGCTTACTATGTGCACTTACTTGGTTTATCTCCTTAAATTCTTACAACTACCATATGGTGTCATATGGATACAAGTGACTTGTTATTCTATTCCCTGATGATGGTACTATGCATCTTTCATACAATTTCACATTTAATATTTATATCATCTCCCCCTCCACTAGGAAGTAGGGATTTTAAAAATGAGGAAACTGAAGCTTTGAAACTAGTATATGGTGGTTTTCAAACCCATGCAGCTTGATTCCAGAGCCTGTGGTCTCAGCCAGTAAATAATGCTGCCTTTCTTTATGGATAATGCTTTACTTAAGAGAGTGAGGCTGGTCTCATAGCTCTCTTCCTGTAGATTTCTGCAAAGTCAGCAGTGCTGCATGAAAATGCTCATATATCATTTGGCCAGTCAACATGGAAGCACAATACTGCATCAGAGCTTTATGTATATAAGAGGTATTTGTGTCATGGTCCTTTCATAGGTTCAGTTTTAAAAGCTAAGTTAGATCAAACCCTAGGATAGCTCCTCTCTTTACTCAAGTTAAAGATTATGTCCTTAACGTGGGCTTTAAGTCCTGTGTAAACTGGCTTCCTATTCTCTCCCTGACTTCATCTTCTAATACTCTTCCTTTTGGACACTGTGTTATAGCTATTTTGCCATGTTGTTTTTCCTTCAGTTTACCAAGGATGCTCTTCAACTTCAAATATACCCTTTGTCTGGAAGGCCCTCACCCCAGATATCTATATGATTAGCTCATACACAGCTTCCATGTCTTTCCCCAATCTCAAAATCTTGATGACCTACTTTGCACCCTATTTATAGTGCAGATTTCTGGATGCTCACTCTAGCAGTTCTGATCTCTTTACCCTGCTGTAATTTCCTTTTCTCCTTCTAACATACTATATAATTTACTTATTTGTTGTCGCTCTTCCTTGTTCAACATCAGGATTCTTTGTTGTTCTCTGATATACCCCAAATTCCTTAAAATAGTGCCCCCAAAATGGTAGTCAGTCGATAATATTTGTTGAGTGGAAGAATGGAGACAGCACCAACATTTTTGAGCAAGGTAGAGCTCAATTAAGTCACAATATATATATTTTGAATATGAATCTATAGGAATTCACGATTTGTGGGATAATCAGCTATTTCTATATAATAAAGGTAGAAGCTGAAGGCTGGGCAGGATTTTTGGATAGGCAAAGGATGTTAGACAATTTGCGCTGCTATAACAGAATACCATAGACGAGGTGGCTTAAACAACAAACATTTATTTCTCACAGTTCTGGAGGCTGGAAGCCCGAGATCAGGGGGCCAGCATAGTCCAATTCTTGGTAAGTGCCCTCTTTCTGATTTATAGGCTGCCCTTTTCTCATTCCACATGGTGAAGAGACAGAAAGGGCTGACTCTTTTCCTCTCTTAACCCCATCATGAGGCCTCTACACTCATGACCTAATTACCTCCTAAAGGCTCAAACACCATAACATTAGGGCTTCAACATATTGAATTTGGGGAGACACAAACATTCATTTCATAGCACAAAGAGAGAACAAGTTGAGAAAATGCACAGAGACAGGAAGAAAACAGACGACGACTAGGTCCAGTTAGAAATTCTGCTGAGCCAGCTTTAGGGAGACACCCATTTCTCTGGAGTTCATTTATTTAATAAATATTTACTGAGCCCTTACTTTGTGTCAGATACTTCTCTAGGTGCTCAGAGTTCAGCAGTGAACAAAAGAGACAAAATCTCTGCTCTCACGGAGCTAATAGCGAGCTGAGGAGAACAGAAATGCCATGAAAACAAGTAGCTGAATTCTACCAGGGCATTATGCAATGTCAGTTATGTTCAAACAGGAATATGTATGTATGAGGTTTGTGTCTCACTGGAAATCTGTTTGTCCCCTTTGTGCCATATGACTTAGAATTTAGATCCTTATCTACTGGGAGGACTCACTCCTAGTCTGTAGGTGGTCTCTGATAGCTCATCCTTTGGTGTTACCCTTGGCTATTATTTATATTTATCATGCAATGTGGCCATTGTTTACAATTGCTTGACATCATTTATGGAATCACTTAGATATAATTGTTTCATTTCTTTAGAAATAAGACATACTATATTTTTGACACTTGAAATTGTAGAGAAAAGGGTTATGTGGATCTAAAAATATTATATTCTCTATGGCACCACCTTAACCTGCGTTTGGCTGGGGCTAATTGACTGGTTTTCTACAGTTATGGCTAACCCCTGTTGCTCTGTATTAGAGTTTGGAGGATGGAAAAATAGCACCCCAGGGAGAACACCCTCATACCTCAGAGGTCTGCCAGACTACTTTGTAACTCAGAGAGCCCTCAGGAGGCTCTCAGACAAAATATTCAAATCAAGCATTAATAAAGAAACAAGTTTCCCCCTGCCTGAATCACAAAAGGGCATACTGTGATTGCTGTATTTTGCATTTTTTTGAGGAGGGGAGGCACTATAATAAAATAGTACAATTGGGTAACAACCATCATGTTTCAGTGGAAGCATGAGTCAGACACATCCTGGGATCAGTTTTATCTTGTTATTTACTATATAGTGTTGTTCACCAAGATAGACCAAGAAGACTTCACCAGATCTTTTTACCTCAAGTATATCAATATCCATATGAATAAAATGCATTTTAGTTGGGAGAGAGGTTGTTTGTTCCCTCATCTATATCTGTAGTCTAAATAGTCTCTCTGTTTTTCCTAACAGAGTGAAAATCACACCGAGGCCAAAAAGTTAATTACAGATGTGCATCTTTCATTATAATTTCTTTTGTTAAGATGTTTTTCATTATCCAAATAATCATCTTCATTTTCTAAAACTATACTCTTTGAAAAACATTTTTAAACAAATATGTTGTGCAGTAATTGAAATAATGGAGACCACACTTACTCTTTGATGTACCAGAAGGCTGTCCAAATTGAATATTGTCAGTATATAAATATTGTCACCAGAAAAGCTAAAGCTATTTTATCATTCACTGTTGGATTTGTTAAGCTGTAGATTTTTTCTTTTGATGTTTAAAATACAGTTTAATCACCTTCACCTGAAAAATGCTACAATCATCTTTCTTCTTAAAACACATAGTAAATATAAACAGGTTTTGACAATAAAAGCAAAACAAACAATAAAACAACAAAAAGAATGAAAAACAATTTGCTATCACAGTAAACTCTCTTATGTCCTTCTTTTAAGAGAGAGTTACATCACAAGGAGAAAAATTACTGGAGACAAAGAAATAGTAGAAAGGAATAAGAATGGAGAAAGGCACATCATCACTTAAATTACTAACACTTGCATAATTGCAAAAGAGAATGTCTACAAATAAACACTTTTTGGGTGTAAGACAAGAATGCTTTTCTGTATAGAATGAAATTTAAATTGGAGGAAAACATTTTGTTGAATTAGAATTTAGTTAATGCACTTTTAACACCAGAAATCAGGATGTAATCGCAGAGGCATGGTTCATGAATGTTAAAGACATTAGTTGTATCCCTCACTATTTTTAGGTTCAATTTTTGTGATTGCCAGTACGTTATATACTTAATTCAGGTTGTTTTCCTTTTTAATCCTTGACAACATTCCTCTACATATGGCAAAATGATTTTTGTCTAAATTAGAAGAGTAAAGGGAAAGAAGAGAACTCAATAGGCCCCATACACCTACACTAGCTCTATTTACCTAAACCTGCCTGACTCTCTCCTTCCAACTGCAATCCAGATACATCAGGGCAGGGTGGGATGAAAGACACCAAAAGTGATTCTTGTAATAGGTAAACAAATCACAAATAAACTTGCTTCTTCCCCATTTTTATCCACCCTGATTATATATATATATGTAAAACAATATCTAGAGTGTTTTCTTAACCCAGTACTTTATGAAAAGATCAAAGGCTGTATTGAGAACAACCCAAATTCACACTGTGCAAGGAGACCTACATGAATTTGATAATCTCTCTACATGTATAATTATATATAGATATATAAATATATCTATGCATGTGTGAACACACACATGCACGCATATCTATGTATTCTGAACAAAGAAATTGGTGGCAGATTCTAAATGTAGCAAACACTGCCCTGCATTGGAGGGTATGATATGGGTTATCCTAGGGTAATCTTGGTTTTACTCCTGGCTGCATATCTTTCTAAGCCTGATTTTCTTGCCTTTTGAGGAATTTATGAGTTACTTACAGTCATTGTAAACCATCCCCCTTTGCTTAAACCTAGCTACAGTGACTTTACAAGTTCATACTAAAGACAAACGCTTTGTCTACATAATATATTATTATTATATTTATGATCTGAATAATCAGAAAGTTTACTTCATTTAAAATGTGTCCATTTAAACACTGAAAAAAATTTTTTTTGCTTTTTCGCTATGGGTTTGCCAGCAGGACACAGGTGTTGTGAAAACCACTGCTAAACCTAAGCAAAAATGGGAAAGAAGACCCACATCAACATCATTGTCATTGGACATGTAGATTCGGGGAAGTCCACCACTACTGGCCATCTGATCTACAAATGTGGTGGGATCAACAAGCAAACCATTGAAAAGTTCGAGAAGGAGGCTGCCGAGATGGGGAAGGGATCCTTCAAGTATGCCTGGGTCTTGGACAAACTGAAGGCTGAACGTGAGCGTGGTATCACCAATGATATCTCCCTATGGAAATTCGAGACCAGCAAGTACTATGTGACCATCATTGATGCCCCAGGACACAGAGAATTCATCAAAAACATGATTACAGGCACATCCCAGGCTGACTGTGCTTTCCTGATTGTTGCTGCTGGTGTTGGTGAATTTGAAGCAGGTATTTCCAAGAATGGGCAGGCCCATGAGCATGGCCTTCTGGCCTACACTCTGGGTGTGAAACAGCTAATTGTTGGAGTTAACAAAATGGATTCCACCGAGCCACCCTACAGCCAGAAGAGATACGAGGAAATTGTAAAGGAAGTCAGCACCTACATTAAGAAAATTGGCTACAACCCCGACACAGTAGCATTTGTGCCAATTTCTGGCTGGAATGGTGACAACATGCTGGAGCCAAGTGCTAACATGCAGTGGTTCAAGGGATGGAAAGTCACCCATAAAGATGGCAATGCCAGTGGAACCACACTGCTTGAAGCTCTGGATTGCATCCTGCCACCAACTCACCCAACTGACAAGCCCTTGCGTTTGCCCCTCCAGGACATCTACAAAATTGGTGGTATTGGCACTGTCCCTGTGGGTTGAGTGGAGACTGCTGTTCTTAAACCTGGCATGGTGGTCACCTTTGCTCCAATCAACATGACAACTGAAGTGAAGTCTGTTGAAATGCACCATAAAGCTTTGAGTGAAGCCCTTCCTGGGGACAATGTGGGCTTCAGTGTCAAGAACGTGTCTGTCAAAAATTGTTTGTCATGGCAATGTGGCTGGTGACAGCAAAAACGACCCACCAATGGAAGCAGCTGGCTTCACAGCTCAGGTGATTATCTTGAACCATCCAGGCCAAATCAGTGCCAGCTATGCACCTGTGCTGGATTGTCACACAGCTCACTTTGCCGGGAAGTTTGCTGAGCTGAAGGAGAAGATTGATCGTCGTTCTGGGAAAAAGCTGGAATATGGCCCCAAATTCTTAAAATCTGCTGATGCTGCCATCATTGATATGGTTCCTGGCAAACCCATGTGTGTTGAGAGCTTCTCTGACTATCCTCCTCTGGGCCTCTTTGCTGTGGGTGTCATCAAAGCAGTGGACAAGAAGGCAGCTGGAGCTGGCAAGGTCACCAAGTCTGCCCAGAAAGGTCAGAAGGCTAAATGAATATTATCCCCAATACCTGCCACCCCAGTCTTAATCAGTGGCGGAAGAACGGTCTCAGAACTGTTTGTCTCAACTGGCCATTTAAGTTTAATAGCAAAAGACTGGTTAATGATAACAATGCATCGTAAAACCTTCAGAAGGAAAGGAGAATGTGTTGTGGACCATTTGTTTTGTGTGTGGCAGTTTTAAGTTATTAGTTTTTAAAATCAGTACTTTTTAATGGAAATAACTTGACCAAAAATCTGTTACAGAATTTGAGACCCATTAAAAAAGTTTAACGAGAGGGGCTTCCCTGGTGGTGCAGTGGTTGAGAGTCCGCCTGCCGATGCAGGGGACACGGGTTCGTGCCCCGGTCTGGGAGGATCCCACGTGCCGCAGAGCGGCTGGGCCCGTGAGCCATGGCCGCTAAGCCTGCGCGTCTGGAGCCTGTGCTCCGCAACGGGAGAGGCCACAACATGAGAAGCCTGCGTACGGCAAAAAAAAAAAAAAAAAAAAAAAAAAAAAAAAATCCTTTAGAGCTAAAGCTAGATACAGCCACTAAAGAACATAGCCTAAATTATTGTCAGAAGGTTAATGCCTTTTTAAAATCTGTTTATTTTCTATTTGTAGAATTATTAACATGGTATAGGACAAAAGTTTTCTTCTATTTGAAGAAAAATAGAATGATAGTTGAATATTCTGCAGTCATTGATTTTTTGCCCAACTAGTACCTAGTACATAATAACCTCTAATTAGATGCTTTATAAGTAGATACACTAACTTTAATTATTTTCTAAAATTCTCTCTTTCAATCTTCTAAAGAATCATACCCCTCTTATTATAATAGAATTTAGAGTGATAGAAAGATTACCCATATATAGTTGACATTAGGACTCTCTAGGTTTGTCAAGTAACAATTTCTTGTAGAATGTTCTGCAAGTATAGTATATCTCGATATAAAACTGTATTACATTTCATTTCATCAACAGCATCCTTACCTACAAAATAATTACTATACAACCGTCTATACAAAGTACAGTACTAAATGTCAGGACTCCAAAGACAAGCTCTCCAAGGTCCTCATCCTAGGGCTGGTTCCAGGTTAATGATATAGATCTTAATAAACGCTGGGGAAAATTAAAAGAGGGATAGAATTCCATGGGATGAGATGGTAAGAGAAATTTTAAAGGTGAAATGAGTCTTGACCTGCATTGTGAAGAAAATGCAGATTTTAGCTGAGCATGGAGAAAAGACATAAAGTATGAGCAAATACTAAAATTAGGACACACTCAAGAATATTTTCAGGGATAATGCATTAAACAGTTTTCTTTGAATAAGCTGTTTAATTAGAGAAATTGTAAGAAGTAGGTAAATTTAGACCATTGTAAGGAATTTAGATTTGGTCCTGGAGAAAGATGGGGATTGCTGACTGTTTTGATTGCATAAAATAATATTTTATGCATTATTTCTTTTAGCATGAATATCTTTCTCAAATAATTGAAGTACTTGCTTCTATGATTAGAGTTTTGAAAAGGCTCATCTTTGTCTGCCTTTACATTTAATTGTCCAGTTATCATTCACTTAACCTTTTAATTAGTTTTTTTAAAGGAGTATCTCTATACTTCATATTATTTGTTCTTACCAACTTGCAGAATTCATAGAAATTCTCATTTGTTCAGTAAAGAACAAAGAGATAATGAGTATCTCTTTTCTACATATAGAAGAATGACAAATTAAGTTGACAAACATGAGCTTACAAACAGTGGTGTTACATTATTTATTATATTAAGTTTCACTTCAATGAGAAATTTCTTTCTGAGACTGAATGTATCTTTTGATGGCATAAGGAAAAGACAAAGAAACACTGGCAGCCAGAAGGTATGGAGTTTGATCTTTGGCTTTTCCAACCTCGCTGTGACCACTCACAAAATTTCATGTGTAGTCTCCAAAGTCATTTGGAGTTCATGAAATCAAATTACCTCTCGTATTACCCCTTTACCTATGCTAACATGTTGCTCTCCCTGCAGATATGTCATGATCAAATTTCCTATTGTTATACTTGTCTGGAGAGAGATGTACATTATATCCAATTCCTTCATCAGTTGGTACACATTAACATAATAAATGGCAGGTCCCTCTTTATGATCGTGGGATAATGTTGCTATTAACCAGGATGTCTTCTTTTTATCCAGACCTCAAACAAACTATAGTTCCTTTAAAAAGTGATAAATTGAGATATTCTTTCCTTCCTTTTAGAGACTTAGTATGTCTAAAAACCATAGTCTGAGCAATTTATTCTTCCTACCTTGAACATTGCAATAATGTTCCAAAATATTTCACTGATAAAGGATAATTCCATAGGAAAGTTGTAACTATCAGAGTTTAACAGATGTTTTTCATCCAAGGTGACTAACCTTTAACTAGCAAACGATGATTAGGCATTGTTGGGAGAATTTCAGTGTAGAGACACAACCTAACAGTGACACTTTCTAGCATCTTTCTTGGTTATTATGTGTAATCCGTTTTAGAACATTTGATAAATCTTTTAGTTTCATTCAATGTCTACCTTGCTTGAAGTGTGCTTGAAATGAGAATTTTGGATACTTCATACTGTTTTGATTTTAGAGTTAGCTACCCAAATATCCTATAAATGTTATTTTGAATCCTTTTGACCCAGGGATCCTGGATGTTTATGAAGAAACTATGTTGGGCTCTATTTTGTCATCTATTTTAGTACTGCATTAATAACTGTGAAATATGACTACTTTGTTTTCCTATTTGTAACTGATTTTTACCTGTAGTTGGTTTATATTTACTACTATTATATATGAAATAATATATGCTGTAAGGAAACAAATAGCTAACATATCATAGTGTAATCCCAAAATACCCTTGGGTTATTATATAAAAACAACCCTGAAATAATAATAACAAAAATAATGAGTTAACATGTATTGAAAGATTATTATGCTGTAGACACTGTATTAAGCACTTTAAAAACACTGTCTCACTTAATTTTCAAAAGAACCTTAGGGTAGAAAGTATAACTTTTCCATCTTTAGAAGGAGGAATTTAGACACAGAGCTAGTGTGGTGGTCTATGAAAAGAATTCCAAGCTGACTACAAAAAATGTTATTTACCAATTAATAATGTTAACTTTTTTATTAGCCAATTAACTTATAATATTAGCTAATAAAATGACCAATTAATCATATTAAGTTATAAGGTTTGAATTTCATGTTGTTTTCAAAAGAAAAGAAAAATAGTTTTCTATTAATTCTGTTGTGATCCCTAGTAGAAAACACTTCCTCATTCTCTAATAGAAAAGAAAAATATCCATCTAGTGTTCCTGTAGAATTTATACTTCCTTAAGAGGAAAAATCTCTGACCTAGACTGATGTTTAATAAGGTCACTGATAACAAATGTGCCTGTCACACTGGGGTTGAGGAACTAGGAAGTTTGTGTCTGGGAGAACATGGAATCATGTCAGAGACAGCAAATAACAGGTACAGGAAAAGACACATTGCTGGTTTGGTCCCTTCATCTTGCTCTCCAAATTTACTTTATGTGTTGGTGATAGTGCCCTTGGCCATTGAACTTGGGAGGTAAGGAGTAACAGAGAGATTGTACATTTTACTTCTTCCATTATAAACTTCAGATGTGCCCTTCTACTCAAACCCAGCCACCATAATTCTTCACAGAAGTAATTTCTTCTTAACATGATTTTACATGAAATAATTTGAACCCACTCGACAATTTATTAAAATTGACTATAATGTTTTTGTGGATTCCTTGAAAATATTTCTCAGGTCTCAGGAAGGGAATATTACATATTAAGAAACTGAGTAATAAAGAAATTTCACAAAAAGGTAGACAGAGTACCTCTAAGATAAGCAAGAATCACATGATAATAAGTTAAAAAGTGTTTACATTAGAGATAAACATAATCTAAGTTGCCTGATTTACCTATTAAGTAGAAAAATCAATTATAACACACTTAGTTATTGCAAGCCAACCATCACTGTTTTAATTTTATTTGGTGTTTAAATGTTCCAGAATTCAAAAGGAATAACTTACAGATTATTTTAGGGTATGATAAACCTAACAGAGGCTCACAAATTCTCATATAGTATTTTATGATATTTATAATGAAGGAGATTTTTTTCAGTTGGAATATTATTTAAATAGAAAAAATATGATTTAAATTAATTCCAACATGTGATACATTTAAGATTTAATTATCCAAACTTTTCTCAAGTTAGTTGCTGTTTATTTCAGTCTTTAAAATGTTTGAATAAGATCCTGGAGATACAAACTGAAACTGACCATTTCATTATGTTACAAAATTATTCAAGAATACATAAATTCAGAGTATAAATTTTAGTAAAGATTATTCTTTCTAACATTTATGATCTTATAGAAAGATTATTTGTTCATAGTCTGGTAGGTGTCTTGAAGTAAAACTTACTCAACAAAATAAGAATTGTTAGTTGGTTGGCATACCACAGAAGACCATATAACACTGGCAAATACATTTATAGTAAGTGAACTACACTAAATACATAGGGCTTACTCAGTATGTGAGGAGACATGAGAAGAGAGAATAAAAATATTTTTATCACTGACTTATAAATATCAGTAAGTATAGTTGAAAAAAAAAGGAATGAAAAATGTTATCTAGTGTTAGACCTGTTTAGTAAATAATTTAAAATAACATAGAAAGACAGGGAAAGAGAATCCATTCTATTATTACTTAGAAGAGAATATAAAGGAACCCACATCACAGAGCTGGGATGAGACAGGCCCTCTCAGAATAGCTATTGAGAATGACGCTGGGTTGCCATGGACAGTCTTGGCACCTCATTATCTAAGAGCTATGTACATGTATAAGAACTTCATAGAAGAGCAGTGGATAAGATTATGAAAAAGAGGATGGAAGGAGGGATACATAAAGCAAGATTAAAGGTGCTAACAATTTTTTCAGGTTCTAAAAAACAACAAAGTAAAAAAATAATAATGGTCTACAAATAAATAACAAATGAAGAGAGTAATTACTAAATAAATTTGAAGGGGATAATGGGATGAAATTAAACTTAAGGTCAATATTATGTGTGGGAGAATCCCTTTGTAAATATATAACAGACAAAATATATAACCTCATGAGAAAAGCTGCCTCATACTTGAAGTCCCCATGAATTCACACCCACCCTGCACAAAGACTGGTCTGTAAACCAAACAGATGAGCACCCTGAGTCCAACCCACCACAGGCAGAGACCAAGCCACAACTAGAATGGGCAAGCAACTTCCCCCTTTCTGTGCAACCCAGGTAGGTAAGCTCCCTCCTTGCAGCCACAGCCCTATCACAGCTGGTGGGCACATGCAGCCCACAAAAGGAATACCCATTGAGTGCCTGGCTCTAGTGGCCAGAGATTACATTTCTGGGCCGCACAGAACAGCTCCTAAACAAGACCACTCCCTCAGGACTGGAGGAGGTAGATGTTTCACCTAACACATATAGGCAATCACAGAGAGACTGGCAAATGAGGAGACAGAGGAATATGTTCTAAATCAAAGAACAAGGGAAATCCCAGAAAAAGGCCTTAATGAAATGGAGAAAAGCAACCTGCCTGATAAAGAATTGAAAATAAAGATTGTAAATATGCTCACCGATCTCAGAAGAAGAATGGTTGAACACAGTAAGAACTTCAACAAAGAGATAGAAAATGTAAAAAAGTCTGAAACAGAAGTTATAACTGAAATGCAAAATACACTAGAGGGTTTTTACAGCAGAATGGATGAAACAGAAGAACAAATCAGTGAGCTGGAAGACAAAGCAATGGAAAACGCCCAGACAGAGCAGCGAAATGAATTAAAAGAAGTAAGGATACCTTAAGGGACTTTTGGGAAAACATCATGCAGATTACATTTGCATTATAGGGGTCCTGGAAGGAGAATAGAGAGAAAAGGTCTAGAAAAATTATTTAAAGAAATAATAGCTGAAAACTTCCCTAATCTTGGGAGGTAAAAAGACAACCAGGTCCAGGAAGCCCACAGAGTTCCAAATAAGATGAACCTAAATAGAACACACCAAGGCACATTATAACTAAAGTGGTAAAAGTTAAAGATAAGGAGAGAATTTTAAAAACAGCAAGATAAAAACAACTTATTATACATAAGAGAAACCCCATAAGGCTATCAGCAGATTTTTCAGCAGAACGTTTACAGGCTATAAGGGAGTGACGTGACATATTCAAAATGCTAAAAGGAAAAGGCTACCAACTAAGAATACTCTACCCAAGGTTATCATTCAGAATTAAAGGAGAGATTAAGAGTTTTACAGACAAACAAAAGCTAAAGGAGTTCATCACCACTAATATGGCCTTACAAGAAAAGTTAAAGGGGATTCTCTAAGCTAAAAGAAGGTACTAATTAAGAATAAGAAAACATACTAAAGTAAAAATCTCACCAGAAAAGGGAAATAACAATGGAGTGAATAAATCACTTATAAAGCCAGTACTAAGGGTAAAAGACAAAAACAATAAAATTAATTAAAAATACAAAAATTAGTCAAGGAATACACAAAATGAAAAGATAAATATGTCATCAAAATACAAAATGTGGGGGGAGTTAAAGGATAAAGCTTTGGTTTGTGCTCAAAATTAAGTCACTATAGACTTAAAAGAGATTGTTATATACATAGGATGTTACATGTGAACCTCATGGTAACCACAAAGAAAAAACATAGTAAATGCACAAAAGAGAAAAGATATATAAACATAACACTGAAGAAAACAATCAAACTACAAGGAAAGAGAGCAAGGGAAAAAGAAACAGAGGAGCACTACAAAAACAACCAGAAAACAATTAAGGAAATGGCAATAAGTGCATACCTATCAATAATTACTTTAAATGTAAATGGACTAAACTATCCAATTGAAAGATAAAGGTGGCTAAATGGATTAAAAAAACATATATGCTGCCTTTAAGAGACTCATTTCAAACCTAAAGACACTCACAGACTGAAGGATTGTGAAGGAAAGTGAAGGAATAAAAAGTATATATATCATGCAAATGGATATAAAAAGAAAGCTGAGGTAGCAATACTTATACCAGACAAAACAGACTATAAAAGAAAGACTCTAACATAGAACATTAAGTTATGACAAAGATGTCAATCCAACCAGAGGATACAATATTTATAAATATTTATGCACCCAATATAGGAGCATCTAAATATATAAAGCAAATATTAATAGAAATAAAGAAACAGACATCAATACAATAATAATAGTGAACTTTAATAATACCTCACTTACATCAAAGGATAGATCATCTAGGCAGAAAATCAATAAAGGAACACTGGCATTAAATAACATGTTAGACCTAATTGATTCAAGAGTTTCTTTAAGGAAATTTCATCCCAAAGTAGCAGGATGCACATTCTTTTCAGGTGCACATGGAACCTTCAACCAGATAGTTCACTTGTTTGGCCACAAAACAAGCCTCAATAAATGTAAGAAGACTGAAATCATATCAAGCTTCTTTCATGAGCACAACAGTATGAAACTAGAAATGAATTACAAGAAGAAAACTGGAGAAAACACAAAAATGTGGAGGCTAAACAATATGCTACAAAACAACTAATGGTTCATTGAAGAAATCAAAAAGGAAAATAAAAAATACTGGAGACAAGTGAAAAGAGAAACACAATGTTCCCAAACTGTGGAACGCATTGAAAGCAGTTCTAAGGGGGAAATTTATGGTGACATAAGCCTACCTTTGGAAACAAGAAAAATCTCAAATAAACAACCTAACTTTAAATTTAAGGGAACTAGGAAAAAAAGAACAAACAAAGCCCAAAGGAAGGAATTATTAATGATCAGAGTGGAAATAAATGAAGTTGAAACTTAAAAGAAATAATAAAATAAAAAAATAAAGAAGATCAATGAAACCAAGAGCTAGTTCTTTGAAAAGATAAACAAAATCCACAAACCTTTAGCCAGACTCATTAAGGAAAAAAGAGAAAGCATAAATAAATAAAATCACAAAATGAAAGGGGAGAAATTACAACTGATACCACAGGAATGCAAAGACTCATAAGAGAATACTATGGACAATTATATGCCAATAAATTAGACAACCTAGAAGAAACTGATATATTCCTAGAAACATAAAATCTTCCATGACTGAATCAGGAAGAAATAGAAAATCTGAATAGATAAATTACTAGTAAGGAAATTGAAACAGAATTTTAAAAATTCTCAACAAACAAATTCCAGGTCCAGATGGCTTCACAGGAGAATTCTACCAAACATTTAACAAAGATTTAATACCAAGCCTTCATAAATTATTTGAAAAACTTGAAGAGAAAGGATCACTTTCAAACACAATTTATGAGGCCACAATTACCCTAACAACAAAATCACACAAACACACAGACACACTCACACACACACGAAAATTATAGGCTAACATCCCTAATGAATATAGATGTAAAAATCTTCAATGAAATATGAGCAAATTGAATTCAACAATACATTAAAAAGATCACAAGCCATTATCAAGTAGGATTCATTCCAGGGATGCAAGGATGGTTTAACATCTGCAAATCAATCAATGTGATACACCACATTAACAAAACAAAGGATAAAAATCATATGATCACCTTAATAGATGCAGAAAAATCTTTTGACAAAATTCAACATCAATTTTTGATAAAACTCTAAACAAAATGGATATAAAGGAACAAAACCTCAAAATAATAAAAGCCATATATGACAAACCTATAGCTGACATCATACTGAATACTGAAAAACTGAAAGCATTTATTCTAAGACCAAGAATAAGAAAAGGATACCTCCTCTTGCTACTTCTACTCAACATAGTATTGGAAGTCCTGACCAGAGCAATCAGGCAAGTAAAAGAAATAAAAGGCACCCTAATTGGAAAGGAAGATGTAAGACTGTCACTGTTGGCAAATAGCATGATACTATACATAGAAAATTCCAGAAACACAACCATAAAACTATTAGAACTAATAAATGAATTCAGTAAATGTGCAGGATACAAAATTAATATACAGTAATCTGTTGCATTTCCATACATGAACAACAAACTATGAGAAACAGAAATGGAGAAAACTATCTCGTTTACAATTGCATCATGAAGAATAAAGTACCTAGCAATAAATTTAACCAAGGAGGTGAAAGACCTGTACTCTAAAAACTATAAGACATTGATGAAAGTAATTGAAGACAACATAAGCAAATGGAAAGATATACCATGCTCATGGATTGCAAGTATCAAGATTGTTAAAATGTCTATACCACCCCAAACAATCTGCCACTTCAATGCAAATCCTATCAGAATACCAAGGGCATTTTTCACAGGACTAGAACAAACAGTCTTAAAATTTGCATGGAAACACAAAGACCCTGAATACAAAAGTAAACTTGAGAAAGAAAAACAAAACCATAGGTATCACACTCCTTGATTTCAAACTATACTACAAAGCTATAGTAATCAAAACAGTATGGTACTGGTACAAAAACAGACACATAGAGCAATGGAACAGAATAGAGAATCCAGAAATAAGCCCATGCTTATATGATCAATTAATCTATGTCAAAGAAGGCAAGACTATACAATGGGGAAAAGAAAGTCTCTTCAATAAATTGTGTTGGGAAAAGTGAACAACAAGCAAAAGGATGAAACTGGACCATTTTCTTACAGCATATACAAAAATAAACCGAAAATGGATTAAATAGTTAAGTGTAAGACCTGAAACCAAACAATTCCTAGAAGCAAACATAGGTAGCAAGCTCTTTGACATAAATCTTAGAAATATTTTTTTGAATATGTCTCCTCGGGCAAGGACAGCAAAAGCAAAAATAAATAAATGGGACTACATCAAACTAAAAAGCTTTTTCACCATGCAGGAAATGATCAAAAAAGCAAAAAGCAACTTACTGAATGGGAAAAGATATTTGCATATGATATATCCAATAAAGGGTTGATATCCAAAATATATAAAAGACTTATACTACTCAATATCAAAAAAACAACCTGATTAAAATTGGGCAGAAGACCTGAATAGAAATTTTTCCAAAGAAGACATACAGTTGGCCAACAGGCACATGAAAAGATTCTCAATGTCACTAATCACCAGGGAAATGCAAATCAAAACCACAATGAGATACCATCTCACACATGTCAGAAGAGCTGTTACTAAAAAATAAGAAACAACAAGTGCTGGCAAGGATGTGGAGAAAAGGGATCCCTTGTGCATTGCTGGTGGGAATGTAAATTTGTGGAATCACTATGGAAAACAGTATGGAACTTCCTTGAAAAATTAAAACTAGAATTACCATATGACCTGGCAATTCCACTTCTGGATATTTATCTGAAGAAAGTAAAAACACAATTTGAAAAAATATATGCATCGCTATGCTCATTGCAACATTATTTACCAGAGTTAAGAAAAGAAGCAACCTAAGTGTTCATTGATAAAAGGGATGTATAAAGAAGATATAGTATACATATACAATGGAATGTTACTCAGCCATAAAAAGGAATGAAATTTTGTTGTTTGTGAAAACATTGGTGAATCTAGAGATATTGTGCTAAGTGAAATAAGTCAGACAGAGAGTGTCAAATACTGTATGATTTTGCTGAAATGTGGAATCTAAAAAACAAAATAAATGAACAACCAAAACAAAACAGAAACTGACACATAGTTACAGAGAACAAATCGGTAGGGGAATGGACGAAGTTGGTGAAGAGGAGTAAGAGGTATAAGCTTTCAGCTATAAGGTAAATAAGTCACAGGGATGAAATGTACAGCACAGGGAATATAGTTAATAATATTATAATAACTCGTATGGTGACAGATGGTAACTAGACTTACTGTGGTGGTCATTTCATAATGTATAAAAATATTGCATCATTATGTTATAGACCTGAAACTAATATAATATTATGTGTAAATAATAGTTCAATGAAAAATAGATAAGGAGACATGAATATCAAAAATTATATACAGGGAGGGAGGGAGACGCAAGAGGGAAGAGATATGGGAACATGTGTATATGTATCACTGATTCACTTTGTTAAAAAGCAGAAACTAACACACCATTGTAAAGCAATTATACTGCAATAAACATGTTAAAAAAATGATATACAATGCAAAGCCCAATAAATACCACAAAAATACACATTCTTCCCCAAATTAATCCATAAATTTGATAGCCAGTCAAAACTGAAACTGTTCTTTGGAATCTTCCAAAGTGATCCTAAAATTTCTCTGGGAAACAATAACCAAATAAGAAAATTTTGAAGAAAAAAATGTGTAACAGATATTTCCTACTAGATATCAAATTCATTTTTAGCCTTAGTAATTAATGTAGTGTGTACTGATAGAGACTGGGGTTGATAAATCGACCAATGCAATAGAATAGAGAAAAGTTTCCACATATATTGAAATAATATATTACAGAGGTGCATTGCAGATGAATAAAAAAGGATGGACTAGTTAGTAAGTGGTAGTACAAAACTGGTTATTCATATAAGAAGAACATAAATTTAGACCCCTTCCTCAAACAGAAAGATAAAATGTCTAGTAGAGTAAAACAAATGTCAAAAATTTCTTTAAAAGTTTGAGAAGAAAGTATAAAGTCTTAATTCAGAAATAGATTTCTTAGAAAAGAAACCAAAAATGCCCCCAAATAAGGAATATTTATTGAACTTAAATGTTTATGTTTTAAAAGAACACCATAAATATTGGGGAAAGACAAGTTTCACACAGAATAAATTATTTTCAAGGTATATAATCAGGCAATGTTTGGAAAATAAATGAACTCCAACAAATTAGTAAAAAAAGACATAGAAACCAATAGAAAAAAATGGCAAGAGGTATGCACGAAGCATTCACAGAAAAGAAAATCAGAATGGCCAATAAAACATGGAAATACCAAATATATTAGTAATCATTAAATTGCAAATTAATAACACAATAAACTAATTGTTTCACATCCATCATAATGGAAATAAACTGTCTGGTGAGAGCACTCTTGGTCAGAAATAGGTGTTTGGGATCTTCATACACTCTGAACAGTACTAAAGAAATACAGGACATTTTTGGCAATTTCAAGTAAAGATGAAAATTAACATAATCTATGACCCAGGTATATTCTTTACAGAAACTCACACATATGGCTATATTTATGAATATGTTAAATACGAAAAACTCCAAAATGACATATTAAGGAAATGTACATGAAGTTTAAAACAATATTTTAAAATATTAATGGATGTATAAATAAGTAATAAAAGCAAGTAAGAGTGGGCATGAAAAATACTAATATTAATTCTGCCTGGGGCAGGAATTAGAGGAACAGAATTAGTAAGGTATACACAATATTCTTTGATGGTAATTATACTTTTTATTTCTTTACAAAATGATGTAAATGAATATGAAATCATGCCAAGGTTTTTCTAAATGTGTCTTGTGTGTACATGGGTAAAATAAACACTGGGTTTTCATTACCTTCTTATTTTGATATAAATGTTTTAACTATTTCATGAAAATACTAAATAAATAAAACATCAATTATGGCCCTAGCTCATTTAATCACAGAAAAGTGGAAGGCAGAAACACACACACACATACACACACACCCAGCAGAAAGAGAATTCTCAAATAATTTTGCTGAGAAGAAAGACAGATATAAGAACACTCTCTTATATCCTTATCTCTTCACTTACTTCTTTTCCTCCCTTTAGTATAGAGATGATAAAAGAAGAAAATAAAAATGTAAGTATCTAAATCCATATATTTCCCTCTAAGCACTGCTTTAACTTGTTACAATATATTTTGATAATATTATTTTATTATCATACATTTTGAAATGCTTTCTAATTTGCCTTGTGATCCGTCCCCCCTCCCTCTCTCCTTTCTCTCTTCTCTCTCTTCTCTTTTTTTCTCTTCTCTCTCTCTCTCTTTCACATATTTGGAGGTTTTTTAAAATTATATAATTCTATTGATTTCTAATTAAATTCATTATAGTCAGGTAACACACTCAGTTTATTTCAGTCCTTTGATATTTAATGAGACTTGCTTTATGGACCAGCTTTATGTGTGCCTTGTTGAAAGTTCTTCTTGCACTTGAAAAGAAGTCATATTTTGTACTTACTGGATGTCATGGTTTTTAAATGTATATTATGATAAGTTGGTCGATAGTGTTGCTCAAATCCTCTTTGTCTTTACTATTTTTTAAAAAAAATCTCATATTCTACAAAATACTGGAAGAGGGATATCAATAGCAGCATCTATGATTGTGAATTTGTCTATTTCTTCTTTTAGTTTTGTAAATTTTTGCAATTTATAATCCAAAGTTCTGTGTTATATTTTCTCAAAAATATAACCTTCTAAATTACTAGGGGCACACAATTTAGAATTTTAATGTCTTATTGGTGAATTGATCCTTCTACCATTAGGAAATACTGTGCAGTATTTTTAGGAAATTCTTTATTTTGAAGGGTTTTTTGGGGGCTGGAATTATCTCATGTCATTTTTCATTGAGTTTAGGACTTGCAAGGTATATCTTCTTTTTTAAAAACTCTATTTTATTATACTGGAATACTGAAAGTGATTTTGCTTTCCATAGAGTTGGGTTGTGGCTTATTGTTGCAATGGAATTTGATTTGGGCTTCTTATATACTCTCATTAAGGCTATAAGAAATAGGTCCCCTGGCCTATTTGAAAAGAGAAGGTGCTCTGTTTAAGAAAAAAAGTTGTTTCCACCATTTGTCAAAAGGTTAAGATTTACTCCTTCTAAGGCTGAGCTCTTGGGTTTATGATTCTTCCCACCATGGACCTCCCTACTCTGCAACAGCACCCTCTCCACCCATGATGTCTACTCCTGTGCAGGTTGCCCGCCATTCCACACACACCACAGCTGGCTTCCTAGATACCACCGAGAGCACCGATTTTATGAAGATTAGACATCAGGTGTGTAGAAATGCTGTGTTTCAGTTTGATTGGACAACCTTTCATATAGTACAATGTAAACGTTAACCATTCTTCTCCCTGCCTCACTCTTGATTAAAAACTCTAGTGTAAAACTAAAAACAGTTCTTATATCATCTTTAGTTTAGGGAAAATGAAGGAAAAGTGTTTCTAATTGGCCTCACCGCAGCCACCTTCTTTATTCTTTGCCCTGTGTATTCAGTCTTCTCTCTCCAAATAGCCATGTCCCCTTCCACTTGATCAGGACATTCTGGAATCTACTGTCTCCTTGTGTTACTTTTTGTTGCTGTTGTTGTTTGTTTTGTTTAAATAAGATTTTTAGTGTAGAACAGAGTTAGATTTACAGGCAAATTGAAAGGACAGTATAGAGAGTTTCCATGTAACCCTCACCCAGTTTTTCCTATCATCTTTTATTAGTATGGTCCATTTATCATAATTAATGAATTCATGTTGGTACATTATTATTAACTAAAGTCTACGCTTTCTTCAATTTTCTTTAACTTTTCCTTTATATCCCTTTTCTGTTCCAGGATTACAGCTAGGAAACCACATTACATTTAATAGACATATCTCCTCAGGCTCCTCTTGGTTGTGACAGTTTCTCAGACTTTTCTTGATGGCCTTGATGATTTTGAGGATTACTGGTCAGTCATTTTGTAGAATGTCCCTCAGCTAGGATTTGTCTGAAGTTTTTCTCATGATTAGGCTGTGGTTATGGGTTTTTGGCAGGAAGACTACAGAAGAAACGTGCCATTTTTATTACATTATATTGAAAGTACACACTATCAACACAATTTATCACTATTAATGTTGATCTTCATCACCTGCCTGATGTGATATTTGTCAGGTTTCTCCACTATAAAGTTCCTTATTTTCTCCCCTCTCCACCTTTCTATCTGGTCTCTTTGGGAAGAAGTCACTACGTGCAGCCTACACCTACAGTGGGGAGTTACTCTCCTCCTCCCATGGCAGAGTATCTACGTACATTATTTGGAAATTCCTACATGGGAGATTTGTCTCTTCTCTCCTATTTATTTATTTATATCAGTATGGACTCCTGGATATTTATTTTATACTATTTTAATCCTCCACACATACTGTTTAGCAATTAGTCAAAACTAACCTTTAAATGTTCCCAGCCAGTGTATTATGGCTCTGCCTGGGTAAATAGATCTTGACTATGTCTCCCAAGATGCTCTTGACTCTCCAGATTTTGAGATGGGTTTGCCTTGGGACCTCAGTGCTCTAATGGGTCCACAAAAAATAACTGAGTTTCAGTTTGTCCAACTTTTTCTTGTAAGAATGAGAGTGACAGTTTCTAAGTTTTCTCTCTGTTGGAACTGAAACTGGAAGTTGGTGTATCTTTTCTTCTCAGTATGTTTATTTTCAACTGGTCTCTGTTTTTATATTTAAAGTGTGTTGGGTCTTGCTTCTTAACCAGTATGAGAATCTATGGCCTGTGTTTAGCCCAGCATATTAAATATAATTATTGTTAGAGTTGGGTTTAATTCTTTTATCATGCTGTGGGTTTTGGTATATTTATCTCTCATTTCTTTGGCCCCTGTGCTTCCTGTCCTGACTTCTTCTGTGTGAAGAAGAATTTCTTCTTCTGCTTATTTTCTTAGTTTTCAAATTTATCTCCTGCATTAACTTTTTAGTTACACCATTTTGTGTCATATTATTAGTGTTTCTCTAGTGATGTAGTTTTAAACTTCTCTTAAAATAATATTATACCATTTCACAACAGTATAAAGATTTTACAATTGTAAATCCCTTTTTTGCTACATATAAACCCCACAGTCCATCAAATAAATTATTTTTTATTTGTAATAGTTCATAGTCTCTTAAATTTAAATATATATCTTTATATACATATATTATATATATAAATATATAGATATATAAAATATTTTGCTGTATATTTACCCTTTCTACTTATCTTCATTCCTTTCTTAAGAGAAAGTACCCAGGATTCCATTTACTATCATTTCTCTTCAGGTTGAAGAACTCATAGTAGTGCAGGTCTTTTGGAGACAAATTCTTTTATCTTTGTCATTTCAAAAAATGTCTTGGAGGGAGATGAAGATGGCAGAGTAGGAGGACTTAGTGCTCACCTCTCCCCATGAACACATAAAAAAGACATCTACATCTCGCTGAAAACAAACAGGAGGCTGGCTGAAAGTCTCTTCTATGACCAAGGCTATAAAGAAAGATCCATACAGACTTGAGTAGGAAGGGAGGAGAAGTGATCAGGTCAGGACTGGGGATATCATAGGCTCAGGGATTCTTCCTGGGGAGTGAGAGGTTCGAGCCACATATTGGGCACCCCAGCCCTGGGGTCTGACACTGGGAAGATGAGTCCCCTTAGCTGGCTTGAAAACCAATGGGGACTTACCAGAGGGCTGTAAGAAATCGAGACTCTGCTCATGAAGAGCACACAGGCTTGCTTACTACCAGGAACAAGGTGGAGGAAACAGATTGAAAACCTGGGACTCTGGCTGTTTTCCTGAAACTGCTGCAGCACTTACCCCAGCTTGCACTGGGTGTGTGCTCCAGCCACTTTTGCTCCAGCACAACTCTCCACTAGGGCAAAGGCTGGTGGAGAGTGTTGCTAAGGAGAGTGTGCACATGAGTGGGAACAGAGCCAGCTAGAATCTGGCCCTGTATCTGAATAGGGCAAGGGTGGCCATTGCCAGCATGCATGCAGAGGTGGCAATTGGGAGTGGGCTGGGGCTCTGACTGGCCTGCTGGGATCATACTATCATGTGACCTGGCCTGCGCCAGGCACCTGCTCCAGCCCCTCTTGCTCTGGTGCTGCTCTCCAGTGGGGCAAAGTTGCCATTGCTAGAGGGTGTTGCGCATACCCAGAGGAAGTAAAACCAGCTTGGACCTGGCCCTGACTCTGAACAAAGCAAGGGTAGTTGTTGTGAATGACCACACAGAGGCACTGGAATGGAAACAGCCTGGGGTTCTGACTGGCTTGCTGGGACTGTTTCAGCATGCACCCTGGCTTGCCCTGGGTACCCACTCCAGTTCTACTTGCTCTAGCACTGTTCTCCACTAGGGCAGAAGTGCCCTTGCTAGAGGGAAAAGTGCACACTTAGAGGGAATGAAACTAGTTAGCCCTGAACCTCAGGGTGTCTGATCTAGCACCTGAGGCCTTGATCCTGGCTATGATAGGTGTTGATGGTCATCGAGCATAGGGAAGTCCCTGATCACACCTGGTGCTGGCTCTAGCCCCTCCACCTCCAGCCCCACCTTCCACCAAGGTGGCAGCTGCCAGCACACCCTGGGGGAATATACGACCCATGCTCACTTCAGATCCAGCTCTCCCACCAAAGTCACTGGACATACAGAGACTGCATAGAAATGTTCTCACACAAAGACATGCCAATAAAAATTGGAACAGGTAACTATATCACCTAATTTCATAAACTTAAACAAAATGAGAGGACAGAGGAATTGGTTTCAAAAGAAAGAACAAGAAAAAAACCCTGAAAAAACTCCTAATGAAACAGAGATAAATAATTTACAATGTAAAGAATTCAAAGCATTAGTAATAAGACTGCTCACTGAACTGGGCAAAGAATAGATGAATACAGTAGGAATTTTAACAAGGAACTAGAAAATATAAAAAGAGACAGTCAGAGCTGAAGAATACAATAACTGAAATGAAAAACACATTCAGTAAAAGGAAAAAAAGCAGACTAGGTGATATAGAAGAATACCTAAGTGATCTGGAAGATAGAATAATGGAAATCACCCAATCAGAAGAGCAAAAATTTTTTAAAAATTAGGATCATTTAAGGGACTTCTGAGACAATATCAGGTGTACTGATATTTGTACTGTGGAGGTGCCAGAAAGAGAAAAGAGAGAGAATGGTGTAGAAAATGTATTTGATGAAATTATGGTTGAAATCTTCCTAAAGCTGAAGAAGGAAACAGATTTCCAGGTGTAGGAATCACAGAAAGTCCCAAACAAGATGAACCCAAACAGATGCACACCAAGACATATAAGTAAAATGGCAAAAGTTAACGATGAAGGGAGAATTTTATTGGAAGCAAGAGAAAAACATACACATACAAGGGAATCCCCATGAGGTTATCAGCTGTTTTTTTCTATAGAAACCTTGCAGGCCAGAAGGGAGTGGCATGATATATTTAAAGTTCAGAAAGTGAAAAACTTACAATGTAGGATATTCTACCCAGCAAGGTTATCATTCAAAACTGAAGAAGAGAAAAAGAACTTCTCAGATAAGCAAAACAAAACATAACAAAAAACGTTCATCAATAATAAACCAGCCCTACAGAAATGTTAAAGTGGAAAAAAAAAAAAAAGGCTACAACAAGAAGAATTTATAGGAAAGGAGAAATCCCACTAGTAAAGCTAAATATATAGTGAAGGCTATGGATCAATCACTTAAATAAATGAGCATGAAGATTAAAGAACAAAAATTATAAAATCAACTATAAATACAATAAACAGTTAAGGGATAGATGTGAATATGTAAAATATGATATCAAAAATGTGGAGGAGAGGAGTAAGAAATGTAGATCTTTTAGAATATGTTTGAACATCAATGATTACTAGCTTAAAACAAGTAGACATATCTATAGGTTAACACATATGAACCCCATGGTAATCAGAAATCAAAAATCTACAATATTAGGATGAGTATCACTGATTTTTCCTCTTGCTTCAGGCTCCAATATGGCTCAGAGTTGATGTTGTCTTAACTGAAAATTTTAATATTTTGTTCATCATCTATTATTTTGATTTTTTAAAATACTGCATTAAAACTTCAATAGACATTTCTCCAAAGAAGATATACAGACTGCCAACAAACACATGAAAGAATGCTCAACATCATTAATCACTAGAGAAATGCAAATCAAAACTACAATGAGATATCATCTCACACCAGTCAGAATGGCCATCATCAAAAAATCTAGAAACAATAAATGCTGGAGAGGGTGTGGAGAAAAGGGAACACTCTTCCACTGCTGGTGGGAATGTGAATTGGTACAGCCACTATGGAGAACAGTATGGAGGTTCTTTAAAAAAGTAAAAATAGAACTCCCATATGACCCAGCAATCCCACTACTGGGCATATACCCTGAGAAAACCATAATTCAAAAAGAGTCATGTACCAAAATGTTCATTGCAGCTCTATTTACAATAGCCAGGACATGGAAGCAACCGAAGTGTCCATCATCGAATGAATGGATAAAGAAGATGTGGCATATATATACAATGGAATATTACTCAGCCATAAAAAGAAACGAAACTGAGCTATCTGTAATGAGGTGGATAGACCTAGAGTCTGTCATACAGAGTGAAGTAAGTCAGAAGGAGAAAGACAAATACCATATGCTAACACATATATATGGATTCTAAGAAAAAAAAATGTCATGAAGAACCTAGGGGTAAGACAGGAATAAAGACACAGACCTACTAGAGAATGGACTTGAGGATATGGGGAGGGGGAAGGGTAAGCTGTGACAAAGTGAGAGAGTGGCATGGATATATATACACTACCAAACTAAAATAGATAGCCAGTGGGAAGCAGCTGCATAGCACAGGGAGATCAGCTTGGTGCTTTGTGACCACCTAGAGGGGTGGGATAGGGAGGGTGGGAGGGAGGGAGACGCAAGAGGAAAGAGATATGGGAACATATGTATATGTATAACTGATTCACTTTGTTATAAAGCAGAAACTAACACACTGTTGTAAAGCAATTATACTCCAATAAAGATGTAAAAAAAAAAAACAACTTCATTTGTCTTGAAAAAAAAACCCCTACAATAGATACATAAAAACAAATGAAAAGGTGCACAAGCATACCACTAATGAAAAACATCAAACCACAAGGGAAGAAACTAAAAGATGAAGAAAAGAATAGAGAAGAACTACAAAAACAACCAAGAAGCAGGTAACAAAATGGCAATAAGTACATAACCATCAATAGTCACTTTAAATGTCAATGGACTAAAAGCTCCAATCAAAAGACATAGGATGGCTGATTGGATTAAAAAAAAAAACACCCATCCATATGCTGCCTATAAGAGACTCATTTGAGAACTAAAGACACACAAATACTGCAAGTGAAAGGATGGAAAAAATGTATTCCGTGCAAATGGAAACAAAAAGAAAGCTGGGGTAGCTATGCTGATGTCAGACAAAATAGACTTTTAAATAAAGTCTATAAGGAGGCACATTTCAATGATACAATACGGTATTTTCAACTCTACTCACCACTTTGTACATTAGGTCATCAGATCTTACTCATCTTATAGCTGAAAGTTTGTACTCTTTTACCAGCCTCTATTCCTCTCATGCCCTCAGCCCCTGGCAACCACCAGTCAAAGGAGGTTATGTAATGATAAAGGGACCAATACAAGAAGAAAGAAAAACACACATCCCAATTATAAATTGGGCAGAAGACCTGAATAAACATTTTTCCTAAGAGGACATACAGTTGGCCAACAGGCAGATGAAAAGATGCACAACATTGCTAATCGTTAGGGAAATGCAAATCAAAACCACAATGAGAGGGCTTCCCTGGTGGCGCAGTGGTTGAGAATCTGCCTGCCAATGCAGGGGACATGGGTTCGAGCCCTGGTCTGGGAGGATCCCACATGCCGCGGAGCAACTAGGCCCGTGAGCCACAACTACTGAGCCTGTGCGTCTGGAGCTTGTGCTCTGCAACAAGAGAGGCCTCGATAGTGAGAGGCCCGCGCACCGCGATGAAGAGTGGTCCCCGCTTGCCACAACTAGGGGAAGCCCTCGCACAATAACGAAGACCCAACACAGCCAAAAAGTAAGTAATTAATTAATTAAAGATGAGCACACAAAGAAAGGCACCCCAGATTTAAAAAAAAAAAAAAAAAAAAAAACCACAATGAGATATCACCTCATACCAATAGTCAAAGTGGCTATTGTGAAAAATACCACAAATGACAAATGTTGGTGAGGATACGAAGAATAGGGAACTCTAGTATGCTGTTGGTGAAATGTAAACTGGTGAAGTCATTATGGAAAATAGTATGGAGGCTTGTCAGAAAACTAAAATTAGAACTATCATATAAGCCAGGATTTCCACTCCTGGATATACATCCAAGAAAATAAAAACAGTAATTTGAAAAGATATATGCACTCCAATGTTCATAGCAGCATTATTTGCAATAGCTAAGATACAGAAGCAACTTAAGTGTCCATCAACAATACACACACACACACACACACACACACACACACACACACACGTGGGATATTACTCATCCATAAAAAAGAATGAAATTTTGCCATTTGCAGCAACATTGATGGGCCTGGAGGGTATTATGCTTAGTGAAATAAGTCACCCAGAGAAAGACAAATAATGTATGTTGTCATTTATATGTGGATTCCGAAAAATAAACAAATATATATAACAAAACAGAAAGAGACTCACAGATATAGACAACAAGCTAGTGGTTACCAGTGGGATGAGGAATGGGGGGAGGGGCAAGATAGGGGTAGGGGATTAAGAGACATAAAATATTATGTATAAAATAAGCAACAAGGATATATTGCACACCACAGGTAATATAGCCAATATCTTATAATAATTTTAAATGGCGTATAATCTACAAAAATATTGAATCACTATGTTGTACACCTGAAACTAATATAATATTGAAAATCAACTGTACTTCAATTAAAAAATAAAGAAAAATGTCTTTATTTCACCTTTATTTGGGGAGCATATTTCCACTGGGTATAAAATTCTAAGTTCATATTTTATTTTCTTTCTGCACTGTAAAGACGTTATTGTATTTTGTTTTATCCTCCCAGTGTTTTCTGTTGAGCAGGACCCTTTGTTGCTGTATTAATGTGCCTTTTTTTCCTCTTGCTGCTTTTGACTTGCTGTTTATCTTTAGTGTTCAGCAGATTAACTATGATGTGCCTAGTAATTTTTTAAAAAAATTGTATATCCATGGTGAGACGTTTGATGAGATTCCTGGATTTGTGGGTTGATATTTTTCAATTAATTTTGGAAGACCCCAGCCATTTTATCTTTACATATTTCTTCTAACCTATTATCTCCCTCCTCTCCTTTAAGTTCCCCACAGATAAGATACTCTCTTTTCTTTTGTTTTTGTTTTAATTTCAGTTTGGGTATATTCTATAAATCAGCCTTCAAGTGTATTGATTCATTATTCTGCTGTGTCAATCTGTTGTTAAATCCAACAAATGAATTCATTTCTGATAACTGATTTTTTTCACCTATACAATTCCGTTTGGTTCTTTTATATAGTCTCAATATTTTGTCGTGCATGTTATCCACCATTTCCAATAGACACTTGTTACAGTCTGAATATTTGTGTTCCCCTAAAATTTATGAATTTGAAATGCTGAAATCTTATGCTAGTGTGATGGTATTAGAAGGTGGAGCCTGGGGGAGGAGACTGAGTCATGAGAGTGGAGCCCTCATGAACAGAGTTAGTGCTTTTATAAATAAGACTCCACAGTGCTTGTAGTCCCTTGTTTCTGCCTTGTGAGGTGACAGCTGGAAAGTTCCATCTATGAAATAGGAAGTAGATTCCCACCAGACACTGAATCTGCCAGCACCTTGATCTTAGATTTTCTAGCAACCAGGAAGTGTGAGTAATAAATTTCTGTTCTTTATAAGCTACCAGTCTATGGTATTTTTGTTAAAGCAGTCCAAAGGAACTAAGATAATACTTCAGTTTCTTTACCATCTAACTAATATCATGTGTAATTGTATCATCCAACCATGTATGTTTCTTCTATCCACTATTTCTTCTTTTTACTATTAGTCACTTAAAAATTATTCTTTTGCCATTTCATGTGCCTTGCAACTTTAAAATTTTCTGCCAGACATTTTATATTAAATAACAGTAGGGACTGAATTATATAGTATTTACCTCCCTAAAATACTATATGATGTTTTCTTTCAGGCTGCTAGAACTGGAGGCTGAGCCAATCTGAAATATTGCTGAACTGTATATAGGCATTCTTGTAGCTTTAGTTCACCACTGACTTAATATATTTTGAGCCTGTGATCAGGGCTTTCTCTTCTGTGGAACAAAGGGTCAAGTGAAATAAGGAGCTATGCAGTCTTAAGCAGAGGTGACAATATATGACTCATGTTTCAAAAGTTTTACATTCTCCCAGATAATATAGCTAATGAAATAGAGCTTTATTGCCCTATCATTTTCTTTTCCACATGATCTACTTCAGGATTCTATATAGCAGTCTGTGGTAAAGAAACAAGCATCATGTTTCAGCTCACACTTAAGTAAACTCATGGATTGGGAAAGAGCTAGTTGGGGCCTAAATATCTAGATACTTCATGTTCAAGAGCTGTTAAGACTCAACTTCTCAGACTCTAAAGACCTTCCGTGCTTAAATAAAGGACAAGAGTAACCTGTCATTTTTGATATGTAAACAAATTGAGGTTTGAGACATGAAGAAGAGCTTTTGACAGTAAATCCGTATTTTTCACCACTACAAAATGCTGCCTCTTCATAGTTTTGTAAAAGAAGAAAATGATTATTTAGACCTGGCGTGAACAAATTTTATTTGTACAGGGGTAGATAATAAATATTTTGGGCTTCGTGGTCCATTTTCTGTCTTTGACAACCACTCAACTCAGTTGTAGCACAAAAGCAACCATGGACAATATGTAAATAAATGGGTACAGCTGAGTTTCAATAACTTTCAATTTACAAAAACAGGTGGCATGGTGAGTCAAATCTGGCCAGTGTTTGACAATCCTTGACTTAGCTTATGCTGGTAAGAGCAAAGGGGAGATTGCAAAATACATTCTTAGAAATTATGCTAATTTTTTAAAGCTCTGTAGTTCCTGGTTGACATTGAACAGTAGAAAAACTAGACAAATAAGATGATGAATATAATTAACTTTCAATAGTACCATGTTCCTGCATATAGCTCTTCTGCTGCCTAACCAAGAATAACTGTGGGGCAAACTGCAAATTAGCCTTTCTTTGCAAAAGAATATTTGGAAGATTCTAGCATAGATGGATGCAAATGATGTATTTGTTTCTCAGAAATTTGTAAATGATTTGCTAAATTTCCAAGGCATTTATAGTTCGGAAATGTATGTTGAAGGAAGAAAGAAACTTTTATAAAATTTTGAAACTAAGTATTCAAATGGCATTACTTCTAAGATTACTACAACTAATGGCTCATATTAATATAGCATCTTTATCCTCTCATATCCCTTACAGTGTAACTGTGAATAACATATATATGTGTATGTATATATATGTATATATATATGTACTTCTATATACAATATTATGTGTATATTTTTTCCCTCACTCCCCTTCTTGATACAGAAACTGAGTCACAATAAGGATTAATAAATACCTAAAAATGATGTCAGTGACAGTCCTGAGTAGAGACTTCTGATCTCCTGGCACTCAGACTAAAGCTGTTTGCATTTTCTCTAAATCAATATATCTGTAGTCCCAGGCGAGTCTCCTAAAGCAAACAGACAGGAATCCCAGGGTATGTCAGTTTCAGATAGGAATAATAATTTGCACGTGTACTTTTGAAATAAGGACATATCTACCATTTTCTAAAGCTGAAAGCCTATCCTTGTAAAACTCACATTTAGCACAGATGTTTCACATACCTAATTATTATTGGTTAGAGTACTTAGGTAGTACACAAGTTTGTCAGATCTTTTCTTTGGTCAAGTAACTTTAATAGGGAAGACTATCACTAAAGGAGATGATTAAAAGTCCCTAGTGGGCTTCTACCCCACTTCCAAATGCAGGTAGAATATTTGCTAGTTATTACCTGAGTCTTTGTTGAAAATTCCAGACAAAATGGCGCAGAAAGTCAGTCATTAGACATATCCTTTGGTTAGCCTCTGATAGAGGGTTTATTTTAGTCAAGATACATTATCTATAATCACATTTGTCTACTCTGCATAAGTGTATATTTTTGAAGGCTTGAACTGGAAGAAAAAAGTTAGTTTTCTACATGTTAACCTGAAAATTAAAAGCAGCATATAGTCCTTACTATATGTTATCAGAGACACATGAGCTATTGATTCAGGCTTTTCATATCAAGACATTTTATTTAGGTAAAAAGAAATGCTTATGAATACAAAATTCAGATTTAGAAATAATTAGAAGAAGCATTTAGACTTAAAAAAAATCAATGGACTTATCAATATGCCATGAAAAAAAGGCTGAAGATCTTTGGCCTACCTCTGACCTGTAATGAACAGAATAAAGGAAACAGAGAACATACAGAGAGATTTTGAGAAGTATGTGTTGAATTTCACATATTGGAAAAATGTTACCTATTTCAGTAGAGGTGTGTCTTACCTTAATAAATAAGACCTAGTATTCTTAACATCTAGATACTAATGAGGTATCAGATTATTTGATACAATGCCAAATACTAAAGGTTATTTAATAAATTTTGGTTGCTTCGTTCACATAACCATTTGAATATAGATAACACACACCCCTCTGGTGTATCTTTAACACATGTGCTGTTGCATATGGATGAGATAACTAAAGAGGAATTGTGTTTAGAGGTTATCGTCATGGGTGGAAGCTTACATGACACATAGGAAATACTATGATACTGTCCCATAGGAATATCCATTTATGGTAATGTCCAATGGTAGTATCCATTTTAAGCTATGACTTTGAGAAGGAAATGGATTTCCCAAGAAAAGATAACTTTAGAATGAATCTTCTTTCATTGTATGGAATGGTGATCTTGGAAGAGAGATAAGCAGAGACAGACATAAGATGTTGAACAGCTGAGTTTGAAAGATAGAAAGTTGCAGCTGCAAATAGTCATTTATGTTATATAATAAGGCAAGCAGCTAGCATTTTACCGAACATAATAGAGGGGTGTACTGATAAGATTCCATGCTTACTACCTGATTTTGACCCAATTAATATGTAAAAGCTGAGAAATTTAAGGTCATGGTAATTAGCAACCTGAAATGAGAATCAAAAATCTTGGTATGAGGTGATAACACTCTAGAATCATGAACATAACTCAGGACTGATCTAGAATATTGATCCAAACAAAAGTTTGTTAGTGAAGAAAACCTAGAAACATAGTTCAGAATCACTGTATAGTACTCGTAATTCATGTAATTAAACTTATATGATAAGAATAATTGTTCTTATTAGAGAATATGTGATCAGCATTTTTAACAAGTCCTTTAGTTTTTTATATAATATATACACTATTAAGTTTCCTAGTTATTGTTAAATACTTCAAATTGTGGATATTCACTTGATAACACAGTTTCTGATTCCCAGTTAAAAAAATAATAATAAAATGAATAAATGTGTTGGTATCTTTCCTTACAGAATTCTTTCACTGAGGGCTTACTTCTCCTTAGGTGTGCCACATATATACTTAATCTTATAAGAATAGGTTATCATTTGTTTATAAAATAATATGATTTAATCAAATATCTCACAGCAAATTCTGAGGGATTATGTTGGTAAATATAAAAACATTATGAGCTATTTCTGTATAACAATATTTTCTTTAAAATAGGAAATCTGAACTTTTAAAAAAATGTAATAGAAGTTGGAACACTAAAAATTTTGATGTGATTCTAAATTAGGGGTGTTTCCTATTTTCAAATATTTGATTTCTTAAGATTCTGTTGTCTTTAGCAATAGAATAAAAGAAAGGATATATTTCAATAATATTTGAATCTTTAGAGATTTTTAAAATTAGCTTTTGAAATATTAAACTATTTTTCTTGCTTTAATTCACTCATTATGCAATATAAGCACCTGGAAATCATTGTAAAAAGAACTCATTAAGATTCTTCTGTGAGGACTTCCGGGTAAGATGGCGGAAGAGTAAGACGCGGAGATCACCTTCCTCCCCACGGATACACCAGAAATACAGCTACACGTGGAACAACTCCTACAGAACACCTACTGAACGCTGGCAGAAGACCCCAGACCTCCCAAAAGGCAAGAAACTCCCCACATACCTGGGTAGGGCAAAGCGGAGAGATTCCCGCACAGAGGAGCGGTGCCGAGCGGCACTCACCAGCCCGAGAGGCTTGTCTGCTCGCCCGCCGGGGCGGGCGGCGCTGGAAGCTGAGGCTCGGGCTTCGGTCAGAGCGCAGGGAGAGGACTGGGGCTGGCGGCGAGAACTCAGCCTGAAGGGGGCTAATGTGCCACAGCTAGCCGGGAGGGAGTCCGGGAAAACTCTGGAGCTGCCGAAGAGGCAAGAGACTTTTTCTTCCCTCTTGGTTTCCTGGTGCGCGAGGAGAGGGGATTAAGAGCGCTGCTTAAAGGGGCTCCACAGACGGGCGCGAGTCGTGACTGAAAGCGCGGAGCCCAGTGACGGGCGTGGGATGCTGGGGCTGCTGCTGCTGCCGCCGCCAAGAAGCCTGTGTGCGAGCGCAGGTCACTGTCCACACCGCCCTTCCGGGAGCCTGTGCAGCCCGCCACTGCCGGGGTCCCGGGATCCAGGGGCGGCTTCCCTGGGAGAACGCACGGCGCGCCTCGGGCTGGTGCAACGTCACGCCGACCTCTGCCGCTGCAGGCTCGCCCCGCACTCCGTGCCCCTCCCTCCCGCCTGGCCTGCGTGAGCCAGAGTCCCCGAAGAGGCTGCTCCTTTAACCCTGTCCTGTCTGAGCGAAGAACAGACGCCCTCCGGCGACCTACACACAGAGGCGGGGCCAAATCCAAAGCTGAGACCCAGGAGCTGTGAGAACAAAGAAGAGAAAGGGAAACCTCTCCCAGCAGCCTCAGAAGCAGCGGATTAAAGCTCCACAATCAACTTGATGTACCCTGCATCTGTGGAATACATGAATAGACAACAAATCATCCCAAATTGAGGAGCCAGGAGTCAGTGCTGTGCCTCTGAGGTGGGAGAGCCAACTTCAGGACACTGGTCCACAAGAGACCTCCCAGCTCCACATAATATCAAACGGCGAAAATCTTCCAGAGATCTCCATCTCAACACCAGCACCCAGCTTCACTCAACGACCAGCAAGCTACAGTGCTGGACACCCTATGCCAAACAACTAGCAAGACAGGAACACAACACCACCCATTAGCAGAGAGGTGGCCTAAAATCCTAAAAAGTCCGCAGACACCCCAAAACACACCACCAGACGTGGACCTGCCCACCATAAAGACAAGATCCAGCCTGATCCACCAGAACACAGGCACTAGTCCCCTCCACCAGGAAGCCTACACAACTCACTAAACCAACCTTAGCCACTGGGGACAGACACCAAAAACAATGGGAACTACGAACCTGCAGCCTGCAAAAAGGAGACCCCAAACACAGTAACATAAGCAAAATGAGAAGACAGAAAAACACACAGCAGGAGAAGGAGCAAGATAAAAACCCACCAGACCTAACAAATGAAGAGGTGATAGGCAGTCTACCTGAAAAAGAATTCAGAATAATGATGGTAAAGATGATCCAAGATTCTATTTCCAAGATCCAAAATCTTGGAAATAGAATAGACAAAATGCAAGAAACAGTTAACAAGGACCTAGAAGAACTAAAGATGAATCAAGCATCGATTAAAAACACAATAAATGAAATAAAAAATACTCTAGATGGGATCAATAGCAGAATAACTGAGGCAGAAGAATGGATAAGTGAGGTGGAAGATAAAATAGTGGAAATAACTGATGCAGAGCAAAATAAAGAAAAAAGAATGAAAAGAACAGAGGACAGTCTCAGAGACCTCTGGGACAACATTAAACGCACCAACATTCGAATTATAGGGGTTCCAGAAGAAGAAGAGAAAAAGAAGGACTGAGAAAATATTTGAAGAGATTATAGTTGAAAACTTCCCTAATATGGGAAAGGAAATAGTTAATCAAGTCCAGGAGGCACAGAGAGTCCCATACAGGATAAATCCAAGGAGAAATACGCCAAGACACATATTAATCAAACTGTCAAAAAAATTAAACACAAAGAAATCATATTAAAAGCAGCAAGGCAAAAACAACAAATAACACACAAGGGAATCCCCATCAGGATAACACCTGATCTCTCAGCAGAAACTCTACAAGCCAGAAGGGAGTGGCAGGACATAATTAAAGTGATGAAGGAGAAAAACCTGCAACCAAGATTACTCTACCCAGCAAGGATCTCATTCAGATTTGATGGAGAAATTAAAACCTTTACAGACAAGCAAAAGCTGAGAGAGTTCAGCACCACCAAACCAGCTTTACAACAAATGCTAAAGGAACTTCTCTAGGCAAGAAACATAACAGAAGGAAAAGACCTACAGTAACGAACCCAAAACAAGAAAATGGGAATAGGTACATACATATCGATAATTACCTTAAATGTAAATGGACTAAATGCTCCCACCAAAAGACACAGATTGCCTGAATGGATACAAAAAAAAGACCCATATATATGCTGTCTACAAGAGACCCACTTCAGACCTAGAGACACATACAGACTGAAAGTAAGGGGATGGAAAAAGATATTCCATGCAAATGGAAATCAAAAGAAAGCTGGAGTAGCAATTCTCATATCAGACAAAATAGACTTTAAAATAAAGACTACTAGAAGAGACAAAGAAGGACACTACATAATGATCAAGGGATCGATCCAAGAAGAAGATATAACAATTGTAAATATTTATGCACCAAACATAGGAGCACCTCAATACATAAGGCAAATACTAACAGCCATAAAAGGAGAAATCGACAGTAACACAATCATAGTAGGGGACTTTAACACCCCACTTTCACCAATGGACAGATCATCCAAAATGAAAATAAATAAGGAAACACAAGCTTTAAATGATACATTAAACAAGATGGACTTAATTGATATTTATAGGACATTCCATCCAAAAACAACAGAATACACATTTTTCTTAAGTGCTCATGGAACATTCTCCAGGATAGATCATATCTTGGGTCACAAATCAAGCCTTGGTAAATTTAAGAAAATTGAAATTGTATCAAGTATCTTTTCTGACCACAATGCTATGAGACTAGATATCAATTACAGGAAAAGAGCTGTAAAAAAATACAAACACATGGAGGCTAAACAATACACTACTTAATAACAAAGTGATCACTGAAGAAATCAAAGAGGAAATAAAAAAATACCTAGAAACAAATGACAATGGAGACACGACGACCCAAAACCTATGGGATGCAGCAAAAGCAGTTCTAAGGGGGAAGTTTATAGCAATACAATCCCACCTTAAGAAACAGGAAACATCTCGAATAAACAACCTAACTTTTCACCTAAAGCAATTAGAGAAAGAAGAACAAAAACATCCCAAAGTTAGCAGAAGGAAAGAAATCATAAAAATCAGATCAGAAATAAATGAAAAAGAAATGAAGGAAACGATAGCAAAGATCAATAAAACTAAAAGCTGGTTCTTTGAGAAGATAAACAAAATTGATAAACCATTAGCCAGACTCATCAAGAAAAAAAGGGAGAAGACTCAAATCAATAGAATTAGAAATGAAAAAGGAGAAGTAACAACTGACACTGCAGAAATACAAAAGATCATGAGAGATTACTATAAGCAACTCTATGCCAATAAAATGGACAACCTGGAAGAAATGGAAAAATTCTTAGAAATGCACAACCTGCCAAGACTGAATCAGGAAGAAATAGAAAATATGAACAGACCAATTACAAGCACTGAAATTGAAACTGTGATAAAAAATCTTCCAACAAACAAAAGCCCAGGACCAGATGGCTTCACAGGCGAATTCTATCAAGCATTTAGAGAAGAGCTAACACCTATCCTTCTCAAACTCTTCCAAAATATAGCAGAGGGAGGAACACTCCCAAACTCATTCTACGAGGCCACCATCACCTTGATACCAAAACCAGGCAAGGATGTCACAAAGAAAGAAAACTACAGGCCAATATCACTGATGAACATAGATGCAAAAATCCTCAACAAAATACTAGCAAACAGAATCCAACAGCACATTAAAAGGATCATACACCATGATCAAGTGGGGTTTATTCCAGGAATGCAAGGATTCTTCAATATACGCAAATCAATCAACGTGATACACCATATTAACAAATTGAAGGAGAAAAACCATATGATCATCTCAATAGATGCAGAGAAAGCTTTTGACAAAATTCAACAGCCATTTATGATAAAAACCCTGCAGAAAGTAGGCATAGAGGGAACTTTCCTCAACATAATAAAGGCCATATATGACAAACCCACAGCCAGCATCATCCTCAATGGTGAAAAACTGAAACCATTTCCACTAAGATCAGGAACAAGACAAGGTTGCCCACTCTCACCACTCTTATTCAACTTAGTTTTGGAAGTTTTAGCCACAGCAATCAGAGAAGAAAAGGAAATAAAAGGAATCCAAATCGGAAAAGAAGAAGTAAAGCTGTCACTGTTTGCAGATGACATGATACTATACATAGAGAATCCTAAAGATGCTACCAGAAAACTACTAGAGCTAATCAATGAATTTGGTAAAGTTGCAGGATATAAAATTAATGCACAGAAATCTCTGGCATTCCTATATACTAATGATGAAAAATCTGAAAGTGAAATCAAGGAAACACTCCCATTTACCATTGCAACAAAAAGAATAAAATATCTAGGAATAAACCACCTAAGGAGACAAAAGACCTGTATGCAGAAAATTATAAGACACTGATGAAAGAAATTAAAGATGATACAAATAGACGGAGAGATGTACCATGTTCTTGGATTGGAAGAATCAACATTGTGAAAATGACTCTACTACCCAAAGCACTCTACAGATTCAATGCAATCCCTATCAAACTACCACTGGCATTTTTCACAGAACTAGAACAAAAAATTTCACAATTTGTATGGTAACACAAAAGACTCCGAATAGCCAAAGCAATCTTGAGAACGAAAAATGGAGCTGGAGGAATCAGGCTCCCTGACTTCAGACTATACTACAAAGCTGCAGTAATCAAGACAGTATGGTACTGGCACAAAAACAGAAAGATAGATCAATGGAATAGGATAGAAAGCCCAGAGATAAACACACGGATATATGGTCACATTATCTTTGATAAAGGAGGCAGGAATGTACATTGGAGAAAGGACAGTCTCTTCAATAAGTGGTGCTGGGAAAACTGGATAGGGACATGTAAAAGTATGAGATTAGATCACTCCCTAACACCATACACAAAAATAAGCTCAAAATGGATTAAAGACCTAAATGTAAGGCCAGATACTATCAAACTCTTAGAGGAAAATATAGGCAGAACACTCTATGACATAAATCACAGCAAGATCCTTTTGGACCCACCTCCTAGAGAAATGGAAATAAAGACAAAAATAAACACATGGGACCTAATGAAACTTCAAAGCTTTTGCACAGCAAAGGAAACCATAAACAAGACCAAAAGACAACCCTCAGAATGGGAGAAAATATTTGCAAATGAAGCAACTGACAAAGGATTAATCTCCAAGATTTATAAGCAGCTCATGCAGCTCAATAACAAAAAAACAAACAACCCAATCCAAAAATGGGCAGAAGACCTAAATAGACATTTCTCCACAGAAGATATACAGACTGCCAACAAACACATGAAAGGATGTTCAACATCTTTACTCATTAGAGAAATGCAAATCAAAACTACAATGAGATATCATCTCACACCAGTCATAATGGCCATCATCAAAAAATCTAGAAACAATAAATGCTGGAGAGGGTGTGGAAAAAAGGGAACACTCTTGCACTGCTGGTGGGAATGTGAATTGGTACAGCCACTATGGAGAACGGTATGGAGGTTCCTTAAAAAACCAGAAATAGAACTACCATATGGCCCAGCAATCCCACTACTGGGCATATACCCTGAGAAAACCATAATTCAAAAAGAGACATGTACCAAAATGTTCATAGCAGCCCTATTTACAATAGCCCGGAGATGGAAACAACCTAAGTGTCCATCATCGGATGAATGGGTAAAGAAGATGTGGCACATATATACAATGGAATATTACTCAGCCATAAAAAGAAATGAAATTGAGCTATTTGTAATGAGGTGGATGGACCTAGAGTCTGTCATACAGAGTGAAGTAAGTCAGAAAGAGAAAGACAAATACTGTATGCTGACACATATATATGGAATTTAAGAAAAAAAAATGTCATGAAGAACATAGGGGTAATACAGGAATAAAGACACAGACCTACTAGAGAATGGACTTGAGGATATGGGGAGGGGGAAGGGTAAGCTGTGACAAAGTGAAAGAGCGGCATGGACATATATACACTACCAAACGTAAGGTAGATAGCTAGTGGGAAGCAGCCGCATAGCACAGGGAGATCAGCTTGGTGCTTTGTGACCGCCTGGAGGGGTTGGATAGGGAGGTCGGGAGGGAGACGCAAAAGGGAGGGGATATGGGAACATATGTATATATAAAAAAAAAAAAGATTCTTCTGTGAAAATTTCAAACTTACTGTTTGAGGAAATAGAGATACAACATATCTCAACAGTTCCTTTTTTTGTTATTATTGAGAAAATTCATATTGATCTTGAAACACAGGCATTGTGTTTGAGTATATAATGTATACAGACCTCACTTTTAAATTCTCATAATTTGTTAAACTAAGAAAACATCGCTGATATGTCTTTGCATAAACATAGAACATACTGCTCTATTTTTTTAGCTTTAATCTCTAACATACATTTCTCACTCTCACATCAAGCAATATAGTCTCCATTTAAATTAATAAAAATCTATGACCCTATAGAAGGAAAAATTAATTATCTGAAATATATTGCTATCTTGTCTGTACGAGAATGAAACAAGTTATTCTTTAAAAAAATTGATTTTGATGGAAAACTAAGCCCTTAACAAAGTGCTTCTATATGAAAGGTTTCAATATGGAACATGATGGAGGAGAAATTGCTTTTGAGAGGGAATCAAGAGCACTGATTTTGTCTGAGATCCTTTTCTCCCTGACTGAATGAGCACAGTTATTTCAGAGTTCATGTTTACGATCCTTCCTATGATTATGAAATTCATAAAAAGTGATTCTCAAACTGTTATAAGCATAGATTCCATTGACAAAAGAACATTCATGATATTCATTCTATTAATCTAAAATTTAATATATTTAGAAAGCCTTATAATAAAATAATAATGCAAAATGTAATAAAATGAAACAAAGATTAACAAAATAATAAAGGCTCAACAAGTTAAGCTTGAGAAGCCAGGAACAAATCTCAGAACAAAACAAAACAAAACAAAACAAAAATGTTTATCAAATGTAGTAGTAGCAAATGAGAAAGAAGAGTAAGAATAGACACACATGAGACTTTCAGTATGAAAGTCTTTCAGTATGAACTATCTCTCCAAAGATATAAATGATAGGAAATAAAAGAAAAAAATATGCTGTAATACTATAAAGATAATATTAAAGTTGAAAATGCAAGATAAAGTGAAAACATTGATGGAAGACAAGAGAATTAATATCCTAGCACAAAAAGCCAATATTTCAAATCAAGGTAATTTATAGAAACGCATGATTAAATGCAAGAGAGTCTAAAAGCCTATAAAGATACAGAAGTTCATTCATCTGAAATAGTTGTTATTAGTGCAAATGGAGAAGGCCAAATCTGTAAGGAATTAAAATTGGGCTTTAAGGTTAGACGTATATGCACTTTAATTCCAAATCTGTCATTTCTTCTTTGTCTGATCCTGCTATTTAATCTTTTTAAAGCTCAGATACCTCAAGAGAAATAGGCCATTATAGCTCTGTCATAGAATTTTTGAAATAATTAAATGTGATCTTATGTGTAAAACACTGAAACAAATGCCTAGCAAATGACAGTCACCTATTTTTGGGGGCAGGGAGGGAGTTGAATAAATTAGTTGGCAAACTTTTATTTTAACTACAGTGCTTCCTTGGAATGGATATAAATGATAACAGAATCTCTTTCAGTAGAAACACACACACACAACATTCCTAAGCCTCTACTTGTCATGTTTGAAAACTTTAAATTTTTAGGTTTAAAACATTAAGAACAAAGAGAAGACTTTACAAACTGACAAGAAAGCAGGAGATACAGTGACAAGAATGTCTTGACATATTCCCCTACTGGCTTTGGAGACAATCTACCCAATGCCAGGACAAAAGAGTAATCACTGAAAAATACAATGTCCCACCAAGCTGACCTTTTCTTTCTGAATTAATTATTCAAATACTCCCACCATAGCTAAGTTGAACAGAAATAAAAATGAGTATCTCAGGACACATGAAAGATACTTAGTAAACATTGATTAGAAAAAATTATGTGAGGCAAGATTAATTGAATGAAGTAAAATGATATAGGAAATTAGACCAACATGTGAAAAATGGAAAATCAGAAGATTGAAATTCACAGAATTTTCATCTACAAGATATAACTAGAAAGTGAGTAGGACAAGTAGAAATTTAACACGAGAAAGACACTTCTGTTCTTAATAAGTAAATTCATGGTCTATTTAGTAAGAATAAGTCGTGATGAAAAATAAAGAGCGAATAAGACTGAACATTTAACTGTAAGTTACATTCTGTTTTCATCATTAGAAAACTATGAAAAGTAACTCTCAGGTTAATTATATTGTTATAAGTATATTGCATAAAAGTTATAGATTAGATTACAAATAAATTTTAAGGGAATTAGAATTTAGTGTCAACTAGAAAATACATATAAATAAAAATAGAGAATATACCATCATGGGATAAAAATTAAATGACACAAGGCAAAAGTATAATACTTGGAACAATTGTTTTCAATTCTCTTGTAATTAGAAAGGTCCCTGACTGTATTTTTAAAAATGCAATCATCCTGCCTACAGAAAATGCACTCAATACTAAAAAGTCACATGATCTTTCTCAACATTTGGGTCAAAAAGGCCATGTAGCACACGGTAGCACATACCTATGAACAAGCAAACAAGCAAATATGAATGTTACAGATATGGAAGACGCATGTATGTTGTATGTGTGTGTGTATGAGAGAGGAGAACTGCATACATATGCACATTTAGATAGATACAGATAGACATAAAGTAACCTATAAATATAAAGGCAATATATTCAGTGTCACAGAAAGCTTTCAGAGATCAATTAGAAGAACACTTTTGCTTTCAATATTATTTATTTATTTATTTTGCGGTACGCAGGCCTCTCACCGCCACGGCCCCTCCGCTGCGGAGCACAGGCTCCAGACGCGCAGGCTCAGCGGCCATGGCTCACGGGTCCAGCCGCTTCGCGGCATGTGGGATCTTCCCGGACCGGAGCACGAACACGTGTCCCCTGCATCGGCAGGCGGACTCTCAACCACTGCGCCTCCAGGGGAGCCCTCAATATTTTTTAAAGAAGAACAAGATAAATATCACAAATATGGATCTATTTAAAAAAGTTTAGAAGTGGAACAAAGTGCCAAAAGAAAACAGGAATTATCTGTTGCTTCTGACCTGTTCCTCTCCTCCTTAACTCCCATGGACAGAGATGAGTTTTTTGAACAAAAATTTTTTTGTACTTTTCCTGTCCCTGCAGAAAATCCTGAACTCTCCAGAGAATTCCAGAAACTATAGGAAAGCAGAGCAGGCATATAAAGATTCTCTACTTCACTTTGCTTTCTCTTCATTCATTGTTGAATATGAAGTCTATGGGTATATGAAAGACAAACACAATTTATCTACATTTCAGAGAAACACAAAGTCAGTTTTTCCTAGGAGTTTTGTCACAGGGGCAGGGGTTTAATCTCTGGGTGGGGATGGAGTCAGTGATGTCCTGAATAGACAGGAAAAAGGCTTAAGATGCTATCTTAAGGCTGCCATTTTGGAAAAATTGTGCAAAAACAGTTCACTAAGGTGCTTAACTCATAGCCCAAGCTACAAAGATTTGAGCTTCATCAAGGCTTATTTCTGCAAAGAAAATTAGAGATACATTTTTCCATTTTGATACATAATTTGCTACCTTTAGTAGTAAGGATAATGGTAGGGTGATAGGTTCTTGTTTTTTTAGTTTAGCTTTGTTTTAGAGGTCAAATTACACTCTGATCTATATAATTCTGAGATTCCTTGGGGAGGTTGGTGAATATGAGTTAAATTATTTTTTTGTTATTTTAATTTCACTTGCAACTTTATCACTGTAGTAGTCTTTCAGAGCTAAATGGTCAGAAATACCATTTCAATAATAACACATTGCTGGATTCTAGAAGCTTAGGGGACCTATTTTAAATCCTTCTGAATGTTTGAAAAGCATGTTACTGTAACATATCTCACATTTGTGTGTGTGTCTTATTTTCCCAAGTATTTAAGTAATACACGATCATTAAATAAAATTTGGAAAATGGTAAACACTATAAAGTTAAAAAGCAACCATGAGCCCAATATCAAGATAATACCCATACATAGGAAGAATAATAGACATGATAAAAAGATACATTTAAATAGGAAATAAAACATCAATTAAACCAAAAATAAATGCATTTTGTATCAAGTATACAAAAATTAAGACTGTATTTTGCCTATGTTTGCATGTTATTAAATATCCTACTTCATTATATTGTAATTCCATAAATTATTTAACCGGCCTTCTATTGTTTGGTATTTATATATTTACTAATTATCATTATAAATGATGGTTCATATCTCGAAGTGGAATTTTTATGCCAAATACTGTGGCTGTTTATGTTTCTTAATAACGAGCAGCCTGGAAAAGTGGGACAAAAACAAATTTTAGAGCTGCACTCATTTGGATTCAAAACCTGGAAAATCCATTTCAAGCTTTCTGGCTCCATTTGGATAGATCTTCAAAATCGAGATGTTGAATTTGTAAATAAGAATTCTGTTAAAAGATTTAACTAAATAATACTTTTAATTTAAATCTGTTTATTTTAAACAAATTTAAAGTAAAAAATCTAGTTGAGAACCTGGCACATAGCATATGGTAAGTATTTTTATTCCATAAAGTTATTTACTCTTTAACCATCATATTTATTGTTAACATTTCTTTTAAAAACTGGGGCTTCCCTGGTGGTGCCGTGGTTAAGAATCCACCTGCCAATGTATGGGACACAGGTTCGAGCCCTGGTCTGGGAAGATCCCACATGCCGCTGAGCAACTAAGACCATCTGCCACAACTACTAAGCCTGTGCTCTAGAGCCTGCGAACCACAACTACTGAGCCCATGTGCCACAACTACTGAAGCCCACGCACCTAGAGCCCGTGCTCCACAACGAGAAGCCACGGCAATGAGAAGCCCACTCACTGCAACGAAGAGTAGCCCCTGCTTGCCACAACTAGAGAAAGCCCATAAGCAGCAATGAAGACCCAATGCAGCCAAAAATAAATAAATAAACAAATAAATTTTTAAAAATAAATAAATAAATAAAAATTATTTTTGATTTATGTTTATACAGTAATTTTGACATCAAGGAGTTTATGTTATGTAATAAAATCTAGTTTCTTTTTTATATTATTTCCATTTCCTTTTCAGTTTAACAAGTTCTTCCCCAAATTGAAATCAGGAAATAAATCACTTATATATTTTTCTAATTTTGTGTCTTTTTTTTTTTCCCCAAGGAAAAGTATTGTAAAGCAAGGTGAAGATGAGTATAGAACTAAGTGATGAACTTTCCCAGTATTACCTAACTTAATAATAACTACACTCTCTATTTTATTCTCTATTTGAGGTAGGGAAACCCTGTCTGAGCAAAGGAAAATTGAACCTCACAGGAATGGACTCACACTAGATCAATGCTTATTAGGCTTTGGGTAACGATTTAGGGCTCCTGATGATAGCCTTGACCTTTATACATATATTAGAAAAGGAGATGCCTGTCAGCATAGAAGCAGATATTAAAGAAGGATACTGATGGCTCTCTCCCTCTTTCGTTTAATCACCTCTTAAACACTGAGCCTTGGTATGTCTTTTTTTTTTTTTCTAATTATTTCAGAACCAGCACCATTTGTTGAAAAGGCTATCTTTGCTCCATGGTATTGCCTTAGCTCCTTTGTCAAATATCAGTTGACTGTACGTATATGGATTTATATCTGTTCTCTAGTCTTTTCCATTGATCTATTTGTCTATTCTTCTTCCAGTACCACACTGTCTTAATTACCATAGCTTGTCTTAGTAAGTCTTGAAGTCAGGTACCATCAGTCCTCCAACTTTGTTCTCTTCCTTCAATTTTGTATTGGCTATTCTGGATCTTCTGCATCTCTATATAAAGTTTAGAATCAGTTTGTCAATATCCACAAAATAACTGCCTAGGACTTTTATTGAAACTGTACTGAATCTATAGATCAAGTTGGGAAGAATTGACATTTGGACAGTACTGAGTCTTCCTGTCTATTAACATAGATTCTCTCTCTGTTTTGTTCTTCTTTGAATTCATTCATCAGAGTTTTGCAGTTTTACTCATATAGATCTTGTACATATTTATTTACATTTGTACCTAAGTATTTCATTTTGTGGGGTAGTAGTATAAATGCTATTGTGTTTTTTATTTCAAATTCCACTTGTTCATTGCTGGTTCTGCCTTGATTTTTCATTTAATTTAATTAATTAATTTTTTATACAGTGGGTTCTTATTAGTTACCTATATTATACATATTACTGTATATATGTCAATCCCAATCTCCCAATTCATCCCATAGTATGTCTTTTCTAATTTAGTGATTTATGAACATAATCTAAACAAACATGGTGCATGATGGGTTTTTGAAAAAAAAAAAAGCCCTCAAAAATTTCACAAGTATCTAATGAGCCATCATGCAAATGTTCTTGATTACTGAACATCCCATTAGATGTGCTGTTGCCTTTTCCAAAGGACTTACAGACAGTGCTGTCAGCTTTCCTTCCTCTCCAGCAGGCCATATTTTTACTGGGCCAAGTCCACACAACCCTCTTTACATTCTCATTACCAATCCTAGGAAAATTATATTGGCTTTTAACTTCTTTATTTGATAGACAGCCTAGCTGGTTGAATAAACAGTCAAGAGAATATTTTTCTTTTCTTTTTTTTTTTTTTTGCTGTACGTGGGCCTCTCACTGTTGTGGCCTCTCCCGTTGCAGAGCACAGGCTCCAGACGTGCAGGCTCAGCGGCCATGGCTCACGGGCCTAGCCGCTCCGCGGCATGTGGGATCTTCCCAGACCAGAGCATGAACCCGTGTCCCCTGCATCGGCAGGCGGACTCTCAACCACTGTGCCACCAGGGAAGCCCAAGAGAATATGTTTTTATGTTGGATTTCCCTTTTACTATTTCTGAAAACGTTCTATATTTTAGTTGATTTTGTGTCTCCAATTAGTGAAGGTGCTAGATGTCTGACTCCCTAGTAAACTCAGTGGGTGTTAACTTTATTGCCTCTTTAGGTCCAGATTATGCTAAATTCATTTCAGAGTATGGAATTCAGTATGATTACAATATAATCATATGGTTAATTGCAAGTAAAACCTCCTCTAAAATTAATATTTAAAGTGGAATTGCAGTCAAAAGCAGAATGAATGAGGAGGTATTGTTATAACAGAGTGCCCTGAGGGAGATTAGTGAGTTTCAGAGAAATTTGGGCTGTGAATCAGAAAATAATCCCTAATAAATCTCCAGAGAAGGCCACCTCTACTTCCAGAAACTGTTATTACTTGTGAGTTAGATACGCATTCTCTTGTTTTATCTCCTTTGCATTTGGCTGCGTAATTTCTATTAAGACAGAAAAAATAAGCTTTCTTTCGAGATCTTTCTTTTTCTTTTTTAAGGGTTCACTGTAATGGCTTTTTCTTCTACCTTGAACATTTTATATCTAACAAGACCTCTTTCCAGGTGTTTGCTAGATGTGAGAGCTAAGCTTGTATCCTTTTCTTATTCCTTTTTGGCATTATTCTTAGCAAGCATTTTAGTTACTCTTCTAGCTCAGAGGATACTTGAATAAGTAGAAATGTAAATTACAAACAAGAGTTTTTGTGGCTGTATCTTACTGTACTTGTTGATTTAATGCGATCTAGGATGGGATTTTATGTAGGGGAAGAAATGACGTATTACTGTACTCCACTTTTGAATATTTTAAGCATTCTTTCTGTCCTAACCAATAGTCACTTGATTTCCAATGTTGTTTAGACTACATAGAATTTTAACACAAAACTTTAACTTATAAAAGTTTAAGTACAGAGATGTCCTTTTTTGGAAATATTTCTTGCATTCTCTCATAAAAAAGGGAACACAAAGCTATAACTGTAAAAGCTTTGTTTTACAATCTGTAAGAAGAATATTGACAGGGTTCTAAATACAAAAGCTGGTCAAGAATTAGTCCCAATATGATCTTACATTTCAGAAATTCAAATGTCTTGTGTTCACAAGAGGTGATTTTATACACACTCTTCGATGGGCATTTGCCACAAAATGTGTCCTAGCATAGCATTCATCTGCACTCAATATCATAAAGAAAAAGTTCTTTCAGTAGTTTTCCTTTACCATATAAAATAGGGGTTTTTTTTATACCTATTTAGACGTTTTTATTGGCTAATGATAGGTAGCTGGTGATTTTCTTATGTCCTGGTTTCTGAAAATTTCTGAATAAAATAAATCATAAAATATGATGCACTTATGCTGTATACAGAAAAACAGAAGCTCACTTGCTGTCTCTTAGTCTCAGGTTAAATTTCTTTATGTATAGAATCATAGTATGCCTACCTGGAGAAGTTCAGAAATTATTCAGATTAAATATTTTTTTTACAAATAATGAATCTGAGACCCAGAGAGTGTCTTATCTTAAGTGACCAGTTAGAGAGTGAACTTTTCCCTATAACTTGCTTCTTTCCATGATTAGATATTTTCTCATCTCTTTTGACTCTTCAATAAATAGCTTTCAATGGATAATGATGAATGGCCAGGAAAGAGAGCCAGGAGGAGCTGTATCGAGAGTCCAAGAAACTTACTACCACCTCATCTCGACTTCAGGCTATTCTTAGCCCTGGCCATTTGCTATCTCCCCCTGATTTGGGCTCTGCAGCATGCTGTACCATATGTGTGCACAACTGATTAAATATTCAGTAATTTATTAAACAAACTTTTTTTTTTCTAAGCTCTACCATGGTCTTCGAGTGAAAAGGGGACAGGTATGCAAAAACTAGCTATAATATCAGTTAAAATAAAATTAAAGTTAAGTGGATTTTCAGATTGTAGATGGAAATGGGCTTGACTCCAATTGAGAAATAAAAAAAAATAGGCTTCGAAGAAAAGGCACTGGGGCTACACATTAAACACTGAAAGGCATTTCAAAATTGTATCTAAATAGGTATACTAGGCTCAGCAAACTGCGTCAACAAAAGTGTGGAGATGCTCAAATGAAGAGACCAGGAAAAGGCAAGGATTATGATTTGGTTGAGATTATCTCATGGAGTACAAAAGAAAGATCCTGATCTCTTTGGTCTTTATGTGTGCTTCAGACGCTTCTACTACCTGTGAAGCAAATAATCTGACTTCTTGTCAGTGTTGAAAAATATGGACTTTTTTCAAGTTTTGAGTATTTACTTCAGGGATTCAACAATCATAATCTATGTTTTCTATAACTTCTAAAGCAGCCTGTGTATAGTGTGTCTAGAACAAGGAGCAGTCTGGATGACATGAGTTGAGACATGTTGAAACAATTCTTGGCTGTAAAATATACAAGGTTATCTGTCCATGAAATTATAAACTTCACTACTGAAGTTAGTGTTAGAACCAGAATTTAACTCATTGAAGAAATTGGAAGGCAGTGTTTTGCCCACAGTCACATAACACTGGTATTATATTTATTTTTTAATTGAGAGATTGTTTCTCTAGAGTTCTCCTGTTATAAAATTATAAAACCCAAGATCCTCATTTCAGAAATACACACACACACACACGTTTTGCTTATTCTTTTTTCTGCTTTTTTTGGAACCCAGGTCACAGAATTGCATCAATCAAGTTTTGTTATTCATAGCTTACTCACATTTTGGTCCATATATGGCTTTCTGATTATATTTGTTTACATATTTGTTAGTAATATAATTAACACCTCTGATGTATCATGCATTTCAAGAACTCAAATATTTCTAAAAATTTATATTTACCTATGCACATTTCCCCACATCCTATCTTTGGCTTCTCACCCAGAAGTATCATATACCCAGAAGTTAATGCTTATCACTCCCTTATTTTTCTTTAATATTTTCTATCACTGAAACATAAAAAGGCTTAACAAATATATTGAAAAGTTTTGCTTGTTTTTTAACTTATTAATGGGTGTACAATTTTATACTAACATCTTAATGTAGGATTATTTTGTCAGATAATTAAGTATAATTTGAAAAGAGATAAGAGTGTGAGGGAATAATAATAAAAACCCATTCAACAAACATTTGTGGAACAGTTAACATTTGCAGGCACTGGGGATACAATTACAAATACAATATAATTCCTTCTTTGAGGAATTTTTGATTTGTGAGAAATGGATATTAATAGATAATTGCAATAAAATGTAAAAAGTATTATAAAAAAGAGTTTTGCAAACTGGTGTGGGTTTATGGGAGAGATGGCATTTTCCTTAATTCTTTAATGATGTTTGGGATATCATTATAATATGAGACACATTTCAGATTGAGGGAGACAACTGGGTAATACTGTTGAGGTGAAAGTAGAGCAGATATCAAACTATCAATAAAGTATGAAGGATAGAATTAAGGAAGAAGGAATTAAGGCTAATGAATTAGGAAGAGTACTAATGGATTAGTGGGGACGACTCAGAAAATTGTACAAGTTACTATCAAAACTATCTATACTGGGGGAGACCTTCAAGATGGTGGAGGAGTAAGACATGGAGATCACTTTCCTACTCACAAATACATCAGAAATACATCTACATGTAGAACAACTCCTACAGAACACTTACTGAATGCTGACAGAAGACCTCAGACTTCCCCAAAGGCAAGAAACTCCCCACGTACCTGGGTAGAGCAAAAGAAAAAAGAATAAACAGAGACAAAAGAATAGGGACAGGACCTGCACCTCTGGGAGGGAGCTGTGAAGGAGGAAAAGTTTCCACACACTACGAAGCCCCTTCACTGGAGGAGATGGGGGGTGGGCAGCGGGGTGGGGGTCTTCGGAGCCACGGCGGAGAGCGCAGTGACAAACGTGCAGAGGGCAAAGCGGAGAGATTCCCGCACAGAGGATTGGTGCCGACCAGCACTCACCAGACTGAGAGGCTTGTCTGCTCACCCATCGGGATGGGTGGGGGCTGGGAGCTAGGGCTCGGGCTTTGGAGGTTAGACCCCAGGGAGAGGACTGGGGCTGGCAGCGTGAACACAGCATGAAGGGGCTAGTGCACCATGGCTAGCCGGGAGGGAGTCCAGGAAAAAGTCGAGCTGCCGAAGAGGCAACAGACTTTTTCTTGCCTCTTTGTTTCGCAGTGCACAAGGAGACTGGATTAAGAGCACCACCTAAACGAGCTCCAGAGACAGGCGCGAGCCATGGTGATCACCGCGGACCCCAGAGACGGGCATGAAATGCTAAGGCTACTGCTGCAGCCACCAAGAAGCCTGTGTGCAAGCACAGGTCACTATCCACACCTCCCCTCCCGGGAGCCTGTGCAGCTCACCACTGCCAGGGCCCCGTGATCCAGGGACAACTTCCCCGGGAGAACACACGGCGCATCTCAGGCTGTTGCAACATCATGTGGCCTCTGCCACTGCAGGCTCGCCCTGCATTCCGTACCCCTCCATCTCCCCAGCCTGAGTGAGCCAGAGCCCCCTAATCAGCTGCCACTTTAACCCACTCTGTCTGGGCAGGGAAGAGACTCCCTCAGGCGACCAACATGCAGAGGTTGGGACAAATCCAAAGCTGAAACCCAGGAGCTGTGTGAACAAAGAAGAGAACGGGAAATCTCCCAGTAGCCTCAGGAGCAGTGGATTAAATCTCCACAATCAACTTGATGTACCCTGCATATCTGGAATACCTTAATAGACAGTGAATCTAAAACTGAGGCGGTAGACTTTGGGAGCAACTATAGACTTGGGGTTTGCTTTCAGCATCTAATTTGTTCCTGGCTTTATGTTTATCTTAGTTTAGTATTTACAGTTTATTATCATTGGTAGATTTGTTTATTGATTTGGTTGCTCTCTTCCTCCTTTTTTTCAAAAAAAAAATATATATAGATATATATTTCTTTTTTCTCTTTTTCTGAGTGTGTATGTGTATGCTTCTTTGTGTGACTTTGTTTGTATAGCTTTTCTTTTACCGTTTGTCTGTCCTTTTCTTTTTGTTTGTTTTTTGTATACTTTTTAGTACTTGTTATCATTGGTGAATTTGTTTTTTTGGTTTGGTTGCCATCTTCTTTCTTTCTTTTTTTAAATTACCTTTTTAACTTTTTAATTTTAAATAATTAAAAAAATTTTATTTTAATAACTTTATTTTACATTATTCTATTTTCTTTTACTCTTTCTTTCTTTCTTTCTTTTTTTCTCCCTTTTCTTCTGAGCTGTGTGTCTGACAGGGTCTTGGTGCTCTGGCCAGGAGTCAGGCCTGTGCCTCTGAGGTGGGAGAGCCGAGTTCAGGACACTGATCCACCAGAGACCTCCTGGCCCCATATAATATGAAACAGCAAAAGCTCTACCAGAGATCTCCATCTCAATGCTAAGACCCAGCTCCACTCAATAACCAGCAAGCTACAGTGCTGGACACCCTATGCCAAACAACTAGCAAGACAGGAACACAAACCCACCATTAGCAGAGAGGCTGCCTAAAATAATAATAAGGTCACAGACACCCCAAAACACACTACTGGACGTGTCCTGCCCACCAGAAAGACAAGATCCACCTTCATCCACCAGAACACAGTTCCCAGTCCCCTCCCCCAGGAAGACTACACAAACCACTGAACCAACTTTAGTCACTGGGGGTAGACACCAAAAACAACAGGAACTACGAACCGGCAGCCTGTGAAAAGGATACCCCAAACACAGTAAGTTAAGCAAAATGAGAAGACAGAGAAACACACAGCTGATGAGGAGCAAGGTAAAAACCCATCAGACTAAACAAATGAAGGGGAAGTAGGCAGTGTACCTGGAAAAAAATTCAGAGTAATGATAGTAAAGATGATCCAAAATATTGGAAATAGAATGGAGAAAATATAAGAAACCTTTAAAAAGGACCTAGAAGAACTAAAGATCAAACAAACAAGGATGAAGGACACAATAAATGAAGTTAAAAATTCTCTAGAAGAAACCAATAGCAGAATAACTGAGGCAGAAGAATGGACAAGTGACCTGAAAGATAAAAGAGTGGAAATAACTACTGCAGAGCATTTTAAAGAAAAAAGAATGAAAAGAATTGAGGACAGTCTCAGAGACCTCTGGGACAACAGTAAACACGCCAACATTCGAATATAGGGGTCCCAGAAGAGGAAGAGAAAAAGAAAGGGACTGAGAAAATATTTGAAGAGATTATAGTTGAAAACTTCCCTAATATGGGAAAGGAAATAGTTAATCAAGTTCGGGAAGCACTGAGAGTCCCATACAGGATAAATCCAAGGAGAAACATGCCAAGACACATATTAATCAAGTTATCAAAAATTAAATACAAATAAAAAATATTAAAAGCAGCAAGGGAAAAACAACAAATAACATACAAGGGAATCCCCATAAGGATAAAAGCTGACTTTCAGCAGAAACCCTGCAAGCCAGAAGGGAGTAGCAGGAAATATTTTAAGTGATGAAAGAGAAAAACCTACAACCAAGATTACTCTAACCAGCAAGGACCTCATTCAGATTCGATGGAGAAATTAAAACCTTTACAGACAAGCAAAAGCTAAGAGAATTCAGCACCACTAAACCAGCTTTACAAAAAATGCTAAAGGAACTTCTCTAGGCAGGAAACACAAGACAAGGAAAAGACCTACAATAACAAACCCAAAACAATTAAGAAAATGGTAATAGGAACATACATATTGATAACTACCTTAAGTGTAAATGGATTAAATGCTCCAACCAAAAGACACAGACTGGCTGAATGGATACAAATACAAGACCTGCATAAATGCTGTCTACAAGAGACCCACTTCAGACCTAAGGACACATACAGACTGAAAGTGAGGGAAAGGAAAAAGATATTCCATGCAAATGGAAATCAAAAGAAAGCTGGAGTAGCAATTCTCATGTCAGACAAAATAGACTTTAAAATAAAGACTCTTACAAGACACAAATAAAGACACTACATAATGATCAAGGGATCAATCCAAGAAGAAGATATAACAATTGTAAATATTTATGCACCCAACATAGGAACACCTCAATACATAAGGCAAATGCTAACAGCCATAAAAGGGGAAATTGACAGTAACAATCATAGTAGGGGACTTTTAACACCCCACTTTCACCAATGGACAGATCATCCAAAATGAAAATAAACAAGGAAACACAAGCTTTAAATGATACATTAAACAAGATGGAATTAATTGATATTTATTGGACATTCCACCCAAATTCAACAGAATACACTTTCTTCTTAAGTACTCATGGAACATTTTCCAAGATAGATGACATCTTGGGTCACAAATCAAGCCTTGGTAAATTTAAGAAAATTAAAATCATATCAAGTATCTTTTCCAACCACAACGCTATGAGACTAGATATCAATTACAGTAAAAAAATCTGTAAGAAATACAAACACATGGAGGCTAAACAATACTAAATAACCAAGAGATCACTGAAGAAATCAAAGAGGAAATCAAAAAATACCTAGAAACAAGTGACAATGAAAACACGATGGTCCAAAACCTACGGGATGCAGCAAAAGCAGTTCTAAGAGGGAAGTTTATACCAATACAATCCTACCTCAAGAAACAAGAAACATCTCAAATAAACAACCTAACCTTACACCTAAAGCAATTACAGAAAGAACAAAAGAACACCAAATTTAACAGAAGGAAAGAAATCATAAAGATCAGATCAGAAATAAATGAAAAAGAAATGAAGGAAACGATAGCGAAGATCAATAAAACTAAAAGCTGGTTCTTTGAGAAGATAAACAAAAACTTGGAAGAAACAGACAAAATCTTAGAAAAGCACAACCTTCCGAGACTGAACCAGGAGAAAACAGAAAAAATAGAAACAGACCTATCACAAGCACTGAAATTGAGACTATGATTAATAATCTTCTAACAAGCAAAAGCCCAGGACCAGATGGCTTCACAGGCTAATTCTATCAAACATTTAGAGAACAGCTAACACCTATCCTTCTCAAAGTCTTCCAAAATATAGCAGAGGGAGGAACACTCCCAAACTCATTCTGCGACGCCACCATCACCCTGATACCAAAACCAGACAAAGATGTCACAAAGAAAGAAAACTACAGGCCAATATCACTGATGAACATAGATGCAAAAATCCTCAACAAAATACTAGAAAACAGAATCAAATAGCACATTAAAAGGATCATACATCATGATCAAGTATGGCTTATCCCAGGAATGCAAGGATTCTTCAAGATATGCAAATCAATCAATGTGATAAACCATATTAACAAATTGAGCAGAAAAACCATATGATCATCTCAATAGATGCACAAAAAGCTTTTGACAAAATTCAACACCGATTTATGATAAAAACCCTCCAGAAAGTAGGCACAGAGGGAACTTACCTCAACATAATAAAGGTCATATATGACAAACTCACAGCCAACATCAATCACAATGGTGAAAAACTGAAACCATTTCCACTAAGATGAGGAACAAGACAAGGTTGACCACATTCACCACTATTATTCAACATAGTTTTGGAAGTTTTAGCCACAGTAATCAGAGAAGAAAAAGAAACAAAAGGAATCCAAATCGGAAAAGAAGAAGTAAAACTGTCACTGTTTGCAGATGACATGATAGTATACATAGAGAATCCTAAAGATGCTACCAGAAAACTGCTAGAGCTAATCAATGAATTTGGTAAAGTAGCAGGATACAAAATGAATGCACAGAGATCTCTTGCATTCCTATACACTAATCATGAAAAATCTGAAAGAGGAATTAAGGAAACATGTCCATTTACCACTGTAACAAAAGAATAAAATACCTAGGAATAAACCTACCTAAGGAGGCAAAAGACCTGTATGCAAAAATCTATAAGACACTGATGAAAGAAATTAAAGATGATACAAACAGGTGGAGAGATATATCATCTCTCCATCTCATCTTGGATTGGAAGAATCAACATTGTGAAAATGACTATATTATCCAAAGCAATCTACAGATTCAATGCAATCCCTAACCAACTACCACTGGCATTTTTCACAGAACTAGAAAAAAAATTTCACAATTTGTATGGAAACACAAAAGACCCTGAAGAGCCAAAGCAATCTTGAGAAAGAAAAACGGAGCTGGAGGAATCAGGCTCCCTGACTTCAGACTATACTACAAAGCTGCAGTCATCAAGACAGCATGGTACTGGCACAAAAACAGAAATATAGATCAATGGAACAGGATAGAAAGCCCAGAGATAAAACCACACACATATGGCTAACTTAGTTTTGATAAAGGAGCCAATGGAGAAAAGAGAGCCTCTTCAATAATTGGTGCTGGGAAAACTGGACAGCTACATGTAAAAGAATGAAAGTAGAACACTCCCTAACACCATACACAAAAATAAACTCAAAATGGATTAAAGACCTAAATATAAGGCCACACACAATAAAACTCTTAGAGGAAAACACAGGCAGAACACTCTATGACATAAATCACAGCAAGATTATTTTTGACCCACTTCCTAGAGAAATGGAAATAAAAACAAAAATAAACAAATGGGACCTAATGAAACTTAAAAGCTTTTGCACAGCAAAGGAAAACATAAACAAGACGAAAAGACAGCCCTCAGAATGGGAGATAATATTTGTAAATGAAGCAACTGACAAAGTATTCATCTCCAAAATATACAGGCGCTCATGCAGCTCAATATCAATAAAACAAACTACCCAAACCAAAAATGGTAAGAAGACCTAATAGACATTTCTCCCAAGAAGATATACAGATTGCCAACAAACACATGAAAGGATGCTCAACATCACTAATCATTAGAGAAATGCAAATAAAAACTACAATGAGGTATCACCTCACACCAGTCAGAATGGCCATCATCAAAATATCTACAAACAATAAATGCTGGAGAGGGTGTGGAGAAAAGCGAACCCTCTTGCACTGTTGGTGGGAACGTAAATTGATACAGCCACTGTGGAGAATAGTATGGAATTTCCTTAAAAAACTAAAAATAGAACTACCATAGGACCCAGCAATTCTACTACCAGCATATACCCTAAGAAAACCATAATTCAGAAAGAGTCATGTACCATAATGTTCATTGCAGCTCTATTTACAATAGCCAGGACATGGAAGCAACCGAAGTGTCCATCGACAGATGAATGGATAAAGAAGATGTGGCACATATATACCATGGAATATTACTCAGGCATAAAAAGAAATGAAATTGAGTTATTTGTGGTGAGGTGGATGGACCTAGAGTCTGTCATACAGAGTGAAGTAAGTCAGAAAGAGAAAAACAAATACTGTACGCTAACACATATATATGGAATCTAAAAAAAAAAAAAAAAGGTCCTGGAGAACCTAGGGGCAGGACAGGAATAAAGACACAGACATAGAGAATGGACTTGAGGACACAGAGAGTGGGAGGGGTAAGCTGGGACGAAGTGAGAGAGTGGCATGGACATATATACGCTACCAAATGTAAAACAAATAGCTTGTGGGAAGCAGTCGCATAGCACAGGGAGATCAGCTTGGTGCTTTGTAACGACCTAGAGGGGTGGGATTGGGAGGGTAGGAGGGAGACGCAAGATTGAGGAAATATGGGGATATATGTATAGTATAGCTGATTCACTTTGTTATAAAGCAGAAACTAAGAAAAAAAAAACCTATCCATACTGTAGATTCTATAAAATTTTGTGACTTTTTGGAAATGGAAAACAAGTAAAAGCCAAGGATTAGATTCCTACATTGTGATTCTACAGATGAATAAGGGAAGGAGTTGGTAGGGGAAAGAAGAATTTTTTTCTATGTTTAAAGGTATTTATTTTGTCTAATTACAAAAGTAATGTGTTTTCACTGTAGAATATTTGTAACAGGTGTGCAGCAATCTGGCATACTACTTACACAATTTTAATATACTCATACTTCATGATCTGTGAATGTGTGTGTGTTTTGCCCAAACTAGTTCATTAGTGGGTATGTTTAAAGAAGCTCACTGCAGCATTATTTTTGGCTCTGGAGGGCAAGGTGGAAAGCAACCTGAGTACCCATACCTTGAATCAATAAATAAAACATTCATATAATGAAATTTTAGCCTACAAATTAAGGCAGTTTTTTTTCTTGTTGTTCTTGTTGTTATATGTCCCATATTGCATCTGGTATTCTTTATTCTTATCACAAAACTGGCCAGATGTGACTGAATTGTCTAATCCATAACTTTCATTCATGTGGAGTCACTGTGTTCTGAAATCTCATTACTGCAGAGTTTCCTTCTCATCTGATGTTAGGCGTAGCATGGATGTAATTTGTCTGGAAGCTTCAATGACTATTATAGTGGGTCCTGGCCTCACACTCATACCCTTTTTTTTTTTTTTATAACCCAAACAGTTCACTGGCAACAATCTGCCTTTTTCTCTGTGCCCCACATCAGTTGCCTGGTGTCTGGTTCTCATAAAATTATCCTGACATTCACAAAGCAAATGTCCTTTGAGTTTTGACTGCAGGGTGAAGTGACCCACCAGATGTGGTATTCTGGTGTGGTTTGAAGGAAGCATACGATGTTTACATTAACCTTTTCAGGTCCTTTCCCATGTGGGGCTAGCAGCACGGCAGTTAAATAAAGATGCTTAGTCATCCAGAATCCTGTAAGCACTTGACACCATGTCAAGTAATCTACTCTATGCCATATGGCTTAGCTGTCCTGGATGTGGTAGAGAAGCAGCCTGGTAATAAGAACTCAATGCTATTTGAGTACCTTCCTACATCAGGACATTACTCTGACTATTTTCTTTTCCCTTTGGTAATATGCTTTTACCAAACCTCATTATGAGGCGACTGGCCACTAACAGGAAATGGATGAAAATTTCATCCTGATTTTATGAATTTCTGGACTGCAAAAAGATTCTTCAATTATTTTATTTATTTCTTGGATTATGATCTTGCAGATAGAGCACTACAGACAGGGCAGACTAGTAAACAATGCTCTTTCAAATTGTTCAACATTTCACCATGGAAACTATACTAACAGGACAATTTTCTTTTAATCTGTTTTATGATTTACTGTAAATGATAAACTATTGAAATCTGGCAATACTAGTAGCTTAATCCAGGAAAGAATAAAGATACCTATAGAGATGACTACATTTAAACCTATACATTTATTTTCCTAAGAAATTAAAGACAAATCTAAACACCTGCCTTTTCTTGGTTAAAGCTTCTGACAACTTAAAATAGCATGTGGTTTTCTTAAAGCTTGTTATCTTTCTCTGTCATTCCCTTTTAATTTATGAAAAAAGAAGAAAGCAGATATTAGTAGATTTAAATGTTGTAACAGCTTTAAGGCAACACAAATATCATTTTACAAATGTGAAATTGATCATAATGCTCAATAGAAAAAGAAACCTCATGAAGATTTTCCTTTGTAAATATTTGTGACAGCTTAAAAGTAATAATTCCTATTAATAAGTGATTTAATGTGTCTAGGCCCACAACTATTATATCAATAAACAGAGCTAATCAGTTTAATATGCTGTAGGCATACAAACTGATGTAGGCAGGTAGTAACGCATACAAATGTAAAGATAACAAGGAAAGAAGTCTCTATATCTTCTATTGTAGGTTTCTTGCCAATGACGACAGGCTTTGAGACATCCCTATGTGAAAATTCTCTTATATTTGTACCTGTCCAAAATGTCTGTTCTTAAATTTACTCTTATCAGTAGACTATCTTAGAGCCATTTTTATTACACTCTAATTTTCCCAGTGTATCTTGCTGCTTCTGCAGTGCCTTACTTTTGATTCGGGTGTGTACTCCACCATTCTTGACAGGAAGACTCAGGGTGTGAAAAAGAAGGAAGATGAGGTGGGGGAGGAGGAACAGGATAGAGAATTCCTGTCCTTGGTTGGAAATAAATATCGACAAGTTACTATGGCTAAAAGTTTTATTTCTTAAGCTGGTATTTAGGAACATAACTGTGTTGAATATATGTGTATATATGTTTTTGTCCATGTATTTATTATGTGTTGAATGTATGGATATCTACAGATACAGCAAGTTGTATGCTAAACTGATCAAGAAAAATTTTCAGAATATACTATTGGCAATACAAGTGAAAGAGAAGAATAAAAAAATCTAACTCTCGATAATGATCTAGAGACTTATTTGGGGACAGTGCTGGTGATTAAAGATAACTATAGTTTATCCAATAGTTCCACTATGCCACCTGTTTTATAGATCCTTTTTAAACAGTTCTCACAGTACCACTCACAATAACAGTAAAAGTACTGTTATTGCATTTGAGGCATAACAATACAAGATTTTGTGTTCACAAACCTGCTTTTTTTCACCACCATTCTACACTCCAGCACCTGGAAGAGAGCCTCTCTGTTGATAAAGTCAAGAGACAAATGTATCAGTAGCAAAATAAACTTCATAGTTAGGCTATGAGACTTGGCCCATAGCAGCAACAGAATAGTTACCCTTGTAGATGCTCTACACTGAAGAAATCAAAAGTATTTGAAGTATCCTTCTGCAGGACACTTCAAGGCTGGACATCTCTCCAAGATAGTGCCTAGACTTGGCCAGGAAGAGAGTCCTAGAGCAGGATTGATGGATTGAGGGAGGGAATTCTAAGAGTAGGAACTCTGAGCATAGTTCCCAGTGCTATACAGTAGGTCCTTGTTGGTTATCCATTGGGAAAAGAACTTGAGAAAGAATAGATACACGTATATGTATAAGTGAATCACTTTGTTGTACACCTGAAACTAACTCAACATTGTTAATCAACTATACTCCAATATAAAATAAAAAGTTTAAAAAAAGAGAAGGAGGGCTTCCCTGGTGGCGCAGTGGTTGAGAGTCCGCCTGCCGATGCAGGGAACACGGGTTCGTGCCCCGGTCCAGGAAGATCCCACATGCCGCGGAGCGGCTGGGCCCGTGAGCCATGGCCGCTGAGCCTGCACGTCTGGAGCCTGTGCTCCGCAACGGGAGAGGCCACAATAGTGAGAGGCCCGCATACCGCAAAAAAAAAAAAAAAAAAAAAAAAAAGAGAAGGAACTCTGTAGTGCTCATGCATTAAGAACTCTGCACGGCTATAGTGAGACTTGGGGGTATTAGCAAAGAACTCTTTTGCAATAACTTCTGGCCCCTGGCTGAATTTTTAATTCTCTAAGAGTAAAACTATTTTCTTTCTAAATACAGATTGTTCCTGTAACCCTTTCCAGATGTTGACAACATACGTATGGTGTTACAAAAAAAAGTGAAGTAACTTAGCTACAATCCCACTGCCTTGGCCAGTTTCTAATTTGAATTTGGGTCTGTCTGACTCAAAAATCTGTTTGTAAATTTACATTAACCTTTTCAGGCCCTTTCCCATGTGGGGCTAGCAGCACGGCAGTTAAATAAAGATGCTTAGTCATCCAGAATCCTGTAAGCACTTGACACCATGTCAAGTAATCTACTGTATGCCATATGGCTTAGCTGTCCTGGATGTGGTAGAGAAGCAGCCTGGTAATAAGAACTCAATGCTATTTGAGTACCTTCCTACGTCAGGACATTACTCTGACTATGAGTGATTACTCTTATTATGAGTGATACATCTGATAAATGAGAAACTCTCATTCGTACCAGGGGAGTGTTTTTTTAGTTGCATAAAATCTATTTCACTTATTCAACCAGGAAATGTTTAAATTATTATAACCCCCTGAGTATATGTCGGGACAAAAGAAATAATTTGTTGTTAAATCTACACAGCCAGAAATTATAGCATGCTGAAAAAATGTCCATATTTTCAATATTAAATGTACATAGACATTCATATGTATAGATAAATTGATAGTAAGTAGGTGTACAGATTAGAGAGGTAGATGGAATACAGTTGCAACCACTGGCAAAGAGGTAAAATCTCAATTCTTGCTACATAGCAGGAACAGATATTTGCACTGCATTTACCTTGCCAAACATACTTTTGTCTTTTTGAGATGAATTTTAAAACAAATATATCTTTGAACCCAGGAATTACATTTGCTTTAGTTGTGATAGTTGGAAGAACATATTTTTTTATAGACTTATCCTAAAAGGATGTTATAAATTTTCCTATTGCTAGTTTTTTTTTATTACATGCCTCCATCCTATCACAAAAATAAAACCTTTACTACACAGCAACTTCTACTACTACCTTCAACAACACTGAACAAAAAGCATAGCTCTATTATGAAAATTATTGAGAAAGTAGGCTGAAAATAGAGTTCTCATTTTGTATAAATGGCAAGTGACACTTCACCATTTAAATATTATGTCATCTCTTAATTTCTTGCACAGTGTCATAGTTAGTGTACATGCTCAATAAATGTTGTCTTAATTTGAAACTAGGAGTATGTACCCCAAGTAAATAATTTATGGCAAGAGAACTAGATAGCTCAGTTTCCTCTGGTAAATCCAGCTAAGGTGGCACTACCTAATTTGTGGGTGATGGTCAGGAATACTTATTATTATAAATTTCTGTGTAGTTATACCCAATTTATTTGGACAAAATTAAATCACAATCTAATTTACTGAGTGTACTTCAACTTTGAGACAAAATGTTCTTATATATAAAGATGGATATATATACATACATGAAATGGAAGACTGATCCACTTCGTAGTTTAACCAGACATCTGCAAGAGTTTTGTAGCATACTCAAAAATGAAGATGGTGAGAATGAAGATTGTTTATGAGACCAATTAAGAAGTAGTCAGAAACATATCTCTAAATTCCTGAAATAGCAATACAAAGAAGTGTACTCCTGCTCAGAGAGGGTGTGATAAAGGAGAATATTAATCTGAAGTCAAGGATGTGGCTTTTAGATAACTCAGCCTGTATTAATCTGAAGTCAAGGGTGTGGCTTTTAGATAACTCAGGCTAAATATCCCCATTCCCGTAAAGAATGAGATTGAGAGAAAGTTGAAAAAGCTTCTCCCTTACTGTTTGGATGAATGCTAGCTACGCACTTCTGCCCATGCATTTCTTTTTCTTAGGTGGTGTTGTTTTGCTTTGTTTTAGAATATGGAAGGCTAAAAGAAATTCCGTCCAGGGAATAACGCTTTTATAAGAGGATGTGAGAGATGATTTCCTACTGGGCTTGGCTTGGTTGTGAAGTTCCTGGGGGCAAGTGGTAAAATTAGTAATACCTGTACTCTATTTCATTTAAAAGGAATCCTTTGACACAGAATTTGCTGGTTATTTTGTAGCTTATAAATGTGCACTCCTGCATGTGTACACACACACACACACACACACACATACACTCATGGATGATGTATTCATTTTCCCAACTGTCTCATTATTGACATTTGCAGACATGATTTGTGTTACTTTGGTTACGAGCTCCAATTAAGCCTCTATTGCTTTAAGTGACCTGGTTTATTATATTAGTTTAGGTGCTTACAGCACACACGTATTCTCTAAGTATGCTAAGATTATAATACCAAGGGCATTAACAAATGAGTATTTAATACTAGCCGAGATGGAAGTAAAGTAACTGTTTTCAAATGGGGTTGACTGAATGAGAAGCAAAGATTGCTTTAAAGCTAAAGTATGAACTGTGTGACTGGTAACACAATTAATATATCTAAGAACTTTTTATAGCTTCCTAATTATTCCTAGTTCATACAGCTCTCATGTAATATTACTTAGAGTGCCACATACACATACTTTACACAGCACATAAAAAATATGAAGCTTTGGTGCAATATATCATTATTATTATTATTTACACATTTTTCTTTTTTTTGTTCTTGATAAAGTAATTTTTGCTATCTATTTACATTAAATACATTATTTCATATAATTCTCTAATTCTCTAGCTAGTGGAATCTAAGATGAATAATAATTTGTCTTCCCATCTAGAATTTGAGCCCCTTGAGGGCAGGGGCTACATTTTAATTTGTCATAATGCCTTATGCAAATTGATTGCTCAACTGATTTTATTGAATTGAATCTTTGTCTTGTCTAATTCAGGAAAAAAAAAACCTTTCTAATCTCACAAGTATAATTATCTTTTAAGTTCATTTGCAAATGATAGGTTGGAATTAATATATTGCAGTTGTAATATGTGGCTTAGCAATATTTCTATAGACAGTTTCATATCAGGAATTTTGCTAATCTTTAAAAATACATATTTAAATTACCATTTGATTGACATCCAAATTGAAACAAAGTACCTTGCACTAAATGCAAAGGGGGAATATTTCAGCTCAACAATGTTGCTCTTGTTTAAGCAACAGTGCTTGATTAGCTGGTAAAAATATTAGTTATGCTAGATTAAAAGAATTGAGGCTGTTTTGTTATTTAAGAATTTTAATTAGGAAGATTTAGTCAGCTCTAGCTTATAGATATCTTAGTTTCAAGGAGCTACAATGTTGCTTCATACCAAATATTTAAAAATTTGTTTGTACATGCTTAATATCTGTACCTAATATGACCCCTAAGGCTTTGGGTGTCTATAGAGACTTGAAAATAATTATCTAACAATATTGATATAACAGCAAGGAGTGGAAATACTGGGGATAAAGAAAACTAAATTCTTCAGGCCCTTGGGTTTATTTCCATCTTATTTTACTCCATATAAAGAGATATAAATTGACATTTTTATAAAGCTAAATATAATTTTCTTCTCTGAGCATTATTTTGGAAAAAATGTTTTTTCTGTTCCTCTCTATCCTTTAGAGTAACCAGGATGGTGGCCACCTTTCTGAGAGTGTTGGATTCTCTCTCCTTCATACCACATATCCATTTCTAGTTGAACATATTTTCTTCTTAAGAAACAGAATCTGTCGTCCTATCTACATAACCTTCTTGATAACAGAGTTCATGCAGGATTCAGGGAATGAGGAACATTTTTCCTCAAATCATAGTTTCTCTCTACTTTCTGAAAGAGACATTTATTGGGATACTGATGTAGAAATATATGGAGGAGACAATACCAATATTTATTTCTAGACTTCTAGTTGATCTCGTGCCAAGTAACAGAGCTTTGAAAACACATTTAGGTAGCTTCTTTAAAAAATCATATTTACAAACTCAAGCAATAAAATTAGGATGTTACTTATTAAGTTTAAGTAAAATTGATCTAAAATTTTATATCAGTGTAGGAATGATTTTTCAAGAATATGATATTCAGTTGGTTTTAATTTGGTGAGTTTTAGGGCCATTTATCATAAAGCAATGCCTTTCTTTATGTGCATGAAAATACCAGAAGCATGTGCCTAAGGCCTAAAGGAAACAAAGTAATTCTGAAGGACTCAGGTAGTGTCCATAACAGTAATGTGAAACAGACATTTTCCTCAGTTGTGTGACCTTGGTCCTCTCCATTAATCTCTCTGGGCTTCTTTTCCTTCATCTGTGAAATGAAGGGATTCGACTAGATGATTTTAAACTACTTCCAGCATTCATGATATGTATTCCCTTTTGTGGATTTTCCATTTACAGAGACTGACTGAGGTTGTACTCAGGAGAGAGGTAATTCCATGCAGATTAGACCTCAGAATGTGCTTTCCCTACCTCTACATCATTTCCTGCAGGACCCTGAGGTAAAACTAATTGACGGTAGAGGTTATTTTTTTAAATATTTCAACCAATTTATTTTTATTTCTGGTATATTGATAGTTAACTGTAATTTATCAAAGACAAATTTTTTCACTAGCCACAACTGAATTGTGAATCACAAATAATTGCTCTTGAACATAGTCTGGTTAAAATTTCTGCAGAGAATCACCATGTAAAAGTTATTAAAAGTCAGTATCATGATCCAGAAGCACAAATCAACCTTTCAGGATGTTTTTCTTTAAACCTATACTTACTGATGGAAAAAAAATAAAATTTAATCTATTAAAATTAGATCAGTTAGGTTCAGTAAGTTAAACAAAAGGATGTATTGAGTGAAAGAGAGAGGGAAATAAAACAAAAAAGAAAATCTATTATGTGTTAAGGCATTTAACCTGATGTATAATATAATTTGATGTAACATATTCTAATTAGCCTAAATATGGTCTGTTAAATATGTTTACATTGGCTTTATGATCTTCAACAAATAAAAAAAAGCATATACAAATGTTGAAGTTCTTAGAAATGAATGAGAATATTTCAAAGTTGGAACTTTTTTTTTTTTTTTGCGGTACGTGGGCCTCTCACTGTTGTGGCCTCTCCCGTTGCGGAGCACAGGCTCTGGATATGCAGGCTCAGTGGCCATGGCTCAGGGGCCCAGCTGCTCCGCGGCATGTGGGATCTTCCTGGACCGGGGCACGAACCCGTGTCCCCTGCATCGGCAGGTGGACTCTCAACCACTGCGCCACCAGAGAAGCCTTCAAAGTTGGAACTTTTAAGTTCATTTATATTCAACATTTTTATGAATGCTCAGGACAGATAATAAGCAACACATTTTTATTTGTAGATGGTACTAACTTGGATGATGTTGCATACACAGGGGAGGAAGGGGAAATAATTTTAATAAAGAACCTGGAGGCATTAGAAGTGTGGTAAGAAAATGATAAAACTGAGATTTAAGTTGTAAAAATGCAAATCATTACACACGGGGAGGAAATAAACTAATGCAGCTACTCAGAGGGTGGGACAGACCCAAGAAAACAGTTAGGGGCAAAATAAATCTCTGGGTGATGGTGCAGAGCAAATGAGATATGAACCAGCAACGATAATAGGCAGGAAATGTTCCCTTGCACTTTTGAACCACAAAGAGGCATTGTGGCATAGGAAGATGAAGGGCATGGCACCTAAACATTGGATTTAGCTTCTGCTACACATCAAAAAAGTTGGCATGAATGCACAATTGGACACACAGCTGCTTAGGGGCCTGACTGCTAGGAAGCTGCCTCAACAGAGTGAATTTCTTTTACACGTCTGTTCAATGGACTCCTTTTAAATTGATACAGAGCAAAGGAACAGAGCATGAAATAGTGACTGTCCCTATGAGCAATGTCTCATTCCCAGGAATTAAAGATAAATTCCACACAAATAGAAGGTGAGCTTCATTCTTATTAAACACAACTCAGCCTTCAAAAAACTCGGGACACAGAAACAAGCATTTCTAACACATTAAGATAATTTAAAAAATCTAAGCAAGCAAGTTGCTATTTGGCTTTTAGTCACATACCACATAGTAACTGTTGAGTTTATATTTGTAGAACAAATAAATGAATAAATAGATACAAAGTAGAAATTTTTCTATCCATTTCACAGGTGAGAAAAGGTGAGGCTTCACAAAAGTTAATCAATATTTCTAAACTCACCCAGGAAATAAGTTGTAAAGCCAGAATTTAAGTATGCCTAATGCTAAAGTCCATGATTTTTCCAGTGTTAAATTAGTTCATTGATTCTGTAACTGACTCAGTGACCAGCAATACTTTATAACAATCTTATGTCTCCTTATTTGCTTTTAGAGACTTTCTTTGGCTTTATATTTTACAAAGCCTTTGATTATGTTTTTCACTGACTTTAGTCACCTTCTGTTAAGCATATGGTAGAAAGAATACCTGGATTTGTTTCCAAGTTCATATACACAAAATTTAGAAACCACGGAAATGATAGATTCCACAAGTAAAAATTCTCATGTGAACAAACTACAATGTCAAGACATGAGACTATTATTCATGTGTTATTCAAAACTTTTTTTTAAAGCATGACATTTATTTATTTATTTATTTATTTTTGGCTGTGTCGGGTCTTTGTTGCTACGTGCGGGCTTTCTCTAGTTGCAGTGAGTGGGGGCTACTCTTTGTTGCATTGCATGGGCTTCTCATTGTTATGGCTTCTCTTGTTATGAAGCATGGGCTCTAGGTGTGAGGGCTTCAGTAGTTGTGGAACGCGGGCTCGGTAGTTGTGGCTCACTAGCTCTAGAGCGCAGGCTCAGTAGTTGTGGTGCACGGGCTTAGTTGCTCCGCAGAATGTGGGATCTTCCCGGACCAGGGATTGAACCTGTGTCCCCTGCATTGGCAGGCAGATTTTTTTTTTTTTTTTGCAGTACGCGGGCCTCTCACTGTTGTGGTCTCTCCCATTGTGGAACACAGGCTCCGGACGTGCAGGCTCAGTGGCCATGGCTCACGGGCCCAGCTGCTCTGCGGCATGTGGGATCTTCCTGGACCGGGGCACGAACCCGTGTCCCCTGCATCGGCAGGTGGACTCTCAACCACTGCGCCACCAGGGAAGTCCGGCAGGCAGATTCTTAACCACTGTACCACTAGGGAAGTCCCTGTTGTTCAAAACTTGTTTCTCAATGTTGAGTCTAGTGATCAGAGTTATCACAAGAAGCACTAGTGAAATACCCCTTGCAAGATGGCTTACATTCATCAGGGACTATATGTAAAGAAAATGCACAGCTTTTAAAAATTAGTCTTTGTTCAACTTCCCAATTTTTCTTTTCTTCTGACAAATAATTTCATATTTGGGTGTACTTCTTTTGGTATGCCTATAAGATTTTCTGAGATGAAAAGGGATGTAGGGAGCTGAATATTTCCCACTCATTTTGTCAAATAGCACAACATGAGCACCTTCACTAGACAGAATGACTGCGAATGGCTATGGTCCAAAGTGAGCACTGTTCTATGGCCTTTTTAATTTTAGAGACTGGTTTTAACTAGGGAAGATAAAAATATTAGTATGTCAATTTTGTAGAATGAAACTTGCACATAATTATATATAGTGCTGATTAGCTGAAGAGTTTATTGTTCACCCTCCATAATTTGCTGTATCTGTCAACAGATAACACTTTGGAGAACCATCAAGTGATTTAATTATCTTCATGGGCACAGTCAATATGAAGCCACTTAAAAAAACACTTTTGCCTAAATTTAATAAATATGATTATAATTTAAAACAATAATGCCATAAGCCCTAAATGAAAATTAGCCTGTACAAAAGTTATTATGTTCTGTTCAGCATTGCTTTGGAAAAAAAGGAGAGAAAATGTCAACATGTTGATGCATTGCAAGTAATTTTTAAGTGGCTTCATATTGGTTGTGAGAAAGCCTTGACCTTTGATATAGCAACTTTAAAAAGGTATACTTTTATGAAAAATAATTATCTTGGTGCCATGTACCAGTTGGATCAGGTTGTCTCTCCTGATTCCTGATATCAGAGCAAAAGATATTTAGAAATCATTGAGATATGGTCAAGGTTAGGGTGTTGAATGGCTCTTCTTGCTTTTTCTAATTTTTTTGAGAACATGTTAAATTCAAGGTAGTTCCTGAGCAAGCAGCTGAAGTTGGAGCCAAGCAGATAAGCTAGTGTCCCAGAGGTCTCACTAGCATTACACCCGTCACCAGCAAATACATTGAAAAAGAAGTCACCTGGAAAATCAAAGTATTGTATCTTGTTAAAAAGATCAGCACATAGAGAGGGGCAAGCACTTCCCCTTCTTTGTCCAATGAATTCCAATATTCTGGCTTTGTGATTCTTAAATGTGCAGTTAAGCCAGCCTATGTATAAACCAGAAGAAAAAATTATATTTTCTCTAGCATTCAGTGATTTAGAGTATTAAACGTGTATAGGATGGTCAGAAGTGGGAAGAAGTTATAATGCTCTGATAGAAGATAAGCCTGAGTGTTGAGGGAAAGGCTGAGACCCATATATTAGAACAGAGGCTCAAGTTCAGAGTGGGGTAAGCATGGGGTGTTTCTTGGTTCTGACAGATAGAAGCTGGTACTTTACTTCTGCAGGCCTCTGCTTTCTAAGATTACAATTTTACCAGAGACTCAGGGCAAGCCTGTGACCAAAATGATGAGTCAATGTCCCTCAAAATTGAGGAGGAGAGATTTGGACACTGAAGAAGAGCTAGGCAAAGCTTGGCAAATATGTAAGAAAATGACACTTTAGTCCTTAACCTCATATGCTAGAATCTCCTACCCAATTTGGTTGCAGCAAATTATACAGAAGTCAGTGGGCAAATACATCTGGAAAGGTGCCAAAGTGTTCATGTCCTGAGGAAAGAGCAAAAGGAGCAAAGGGATTATCTTGGATGTGATCTCTGAAGTGTTAAGACAGTTTGAGACTGGTGAAAATCTAAATTAAAAAAGAAAGCTGAATCTTTACAAATTGTTAACTTTATACATAATATATAAGAATTGGCAGGAACAAGGTATTACACCTGTTGAAGTTCCTACAGTTATCCAGGGCTTTTAATATTGCAGTTTTGTGATCTTCCAAGAATAACACAATAATTTAAACAGGTCAAATATTATTGATATTAATGAAAAATGCACATTTTCCTATAATAATAGTAACAGAAGAGGTGCATAGATTTTAAAGCAAGAGACCCAATATTGGGAGCAGGTCAGCAGTACTTGTGTGTTGTTTGTTTCTATATGCACCTGAGTGTGCTTTGTAGTTGTTATTTTTTTAAGGACAGATAGCTTGCTCAACCCCTAGAGGTTCTGATTCCACAGGTATGGAATGTAACCTGTGTATCTCAGTTCTGTTTTGTTTTTTAATATCTTAAAGTGATACTAATATACCACCAGGTTTTATAATTACAGTTTGAAAGAGATTTAGAATTAAAAGCATGACCTTCAGAATAATTTTGTTCCAAATAATAATTCTAGCCAAAAGAGCCAATTAATCAAGTTACTTAATCTTAGATTTCTTGATATTAAGATTGGGATGTTGACCGTACACAAAAATAAACTCAAAATAGTTTAAAGACTTAAATATAAGACATCACATCATAAAACTCCTAGAAGAGAACATAGGCAAAATATTCTCTGAAATAAATTGTACCAATGTTTTCTTAGGTCAGTCTCCCAAGGCAATAGAAATAAAAATGAAAATAGACAAATGGGACCAATCAAACTTATGAGCTTTTGTACAGCAAAGGAAACCATAAACAAAACAAAAAGACAACCTACAGACTGGGAGAAAATACGTGCAATAGATGCAACCAACAAGAGCTTAATTTCCAAAATATACAAATAGCTCACACAACTCAACAACAACAAAACAAACAACCCAATCGAAAAATGGGCAGAAGACCTTAATAGACATTTCTCCAAAGAAGACATACAGATGGCCAACAGGCACATAAAAAGATGCTTAACATCACTAATTATTAGAGATATGTAAATCAAAACCATAGTGAGGTATCATCTCACATCAGTCAGAATGGCCATCATTAAAAAAATCTACAAATGAAAAATTTTGGAGAGGGTGTGGAGAAAAGGGAACCTTCCTACATTGTTGGTGGGAATGTAAATTGATGCAGCCACTGTGGAAAACAGTAAGAAAGTTCCTCAAAAAACTAAAAATAGAGTTGCCATATGATCTAGCAATCCCACTCCTGGGCATATATCCCTACAAAACTGTAATTAAAAAGATACACACACCCCTGTGTTCATAGTAGCTCTATTCACAATAGCCAAGACATTGAAATAACCTAAATGTTCATCAACAGATGAATGGATAAAGATGTGGTACATATATACTATGGGATACTACTCAGTCACAAAAAAAATGAAATAAAGCCATTTGCAGCAACATGGGTGGACCTAGAGACTATCATACTAAGTGAAATAAGTCAGAAAGACAAATACCATATGATATCACTTATGTGTGGAATCTTAAATATTACACAAATGAACCTATCACAAACATAAAGAACAAACTTGTGGTTGTCAAGGGGGAAGGGAGGTGGGGGAGGGATGGACTGAGAGTTTGGGATTAGCAGATGCGAACTCATATATATTTATACCACTTTGCTGTACACCAGAAATTAACACAACATTGTAAATCAACTACAATAAAGAAAAAAAAAAACAAAACAAAAACACAGACCCATAGACGTAGAAAAAAAATTATGGTTGCCAAAGGGGAGAGGGAAGGAGAGTATGGGATTAGAAGATATAAATTACTATACATAATATAGATAAGCAACAATGATTTACTGGATGGCACAGAGAGTTATATTCACTATCTTGTAATAACCTACAATGGAATATAATCTGGAAAAAAAACTGATTCATTTTGTCTACACTTGAAACTAACACAATGTTGTCAATCAACTATACTTCAATTAAAAATGTATTTTACATGGAATGAAAAAGATATATATGTGAATAAAAATTTTTAATTCTTTTGAGAGACACAAAAGGAAACAAATATATGGAAAAGCATACTTTGTTTTTGGAAAAGAAGACCAAGCAGGAAAAGTTTAAAATTCTCCCTAAATTAATCTGTACATATAATGCAATCCGATAAAATGACCAAAATAGTTTTTGAAACGACCAACTTATTCTGAAGTTTATAAAGAAAAATAAATAATGAAAAAATTTAGAAATGTTCTGGGAAAAAAAGATAAAAATGACTAATCCAAACTGATATTAAAACATTCTATAAAATTAGTAATTTAAAATGTAAACAGTGTGGTACATGAATACAGAAACTGTTCCATGGAGCAGACTATTAGGGTCCATATGAATTAGGATTTGATAAATGAGTGAAGTGCCAATGTAATCATTGGGAGAAAGATTAATTTTTCAATAAGTGATATTGGGACAACTGAGTAGGCAGTTAAATCCTTGGGAAAATTACTTGGATATTTTCCCGTGAAAAATGTTCCCTTTCCTTAATATATAAAAAGTTAGTGAAAATTAATAAGAAATAAGGTAGCAACCTATCAGAAAATGTGCAAAGAATATGACAAAAATTTCACAGAAAATAGCAGGTAAGTCATTTAAACATATGACAAGATACTCACCCCGTGTATAATGAGAGAAATAAAATACAAATGAAAACTATAATAAAATTCCAGTTTTCAATTGTTAATTGGCAAATATCAAACAGTTTGAAAACACTGTGTTAGTGAAGTTGTAAACAAACAAGAGGCCTCAGATATTGCTGACTAGAATTTTTTTTTTTTTGGAAGAAAGCTCAGAGATGTGTTTATAGTGTGCTCCCATATGTATAATTAAAAACAGACTATTTGCACAGTTATGCTTGTATGTTCATAGAATATCTTTGCAAGTCCACACACAGTCATTGTTATTACTAGAAGCAAGTAGCAAGTAATCTGCAGAAAAAAATCAAGTTGACTTAAGACTTGGTAATACTCTGATCCAGAATTTAAAATTGTTATGTTTATGGAGTTAAGAAGAGAAGGGTAAATAATTCTATGTACAACCAAGTGTAATCACAAGTGAAGAAACAGAAATGCATTATGGGGGAAGGAATAAGAAGGGAAGTAAACAGTAAGTCTTGGGAAAACAGATGTTTATTAGATTTATTGGAGTGACCATGTCATAATGTATATAAATGTCAAATCATTATATAGTAACTAACACAACATTATACATCAACTATGTTTCAAATAAATAAATAATAAATGTATGTATGTATGTATGCATGTTCTGGGATTTTGACCCAGTGTATTTTAGTTGTATTATCATTACTTTCAGTTAATCTTTACATCAATAATACTAATACTTAAATTTTGCTTCCTTACATAATTTATACTAGCAATTAGAAAAATTTTTATGCTTAAATATATCCTTACAATAAGTTTTTGTGCTCCTTACTCTGTGGGTTGCATATTTCTTAAAGTAATTTTTCAGTTAGAGAACATTATAGATATGTTTTATGAACAATCTCAACAAATTTTAAAATGTATTTTATGCCTCCCCCAAATGTTCTTCTTACCTTATCTGGTCATAGAAATCTGGAGTTACAGATTTTGTTCTTGTCACTGCTTTGGGGAGGGAGAGGATTGTTTAGGTCACTATCTTAAGCTAAAATGTTGCATTCTAATGTTGCGGATCAAGAGGATTGGGGAGAAAAATCAAGTGAACGGTTTCCATTTCCTATGACCCTATTTACCTCAAGCTTTTTCCACCTACAAATAAGTCAGTGTTAGTGATATTATCGTCAATGGGAATGTGGAAATCAGGTGAGGGGAATCTTTTACTGGCCTATTATCCAGTCGACACTAACTGGAATCAGGTCATTCAAATTAGTCCAAAGTAGGTATTAGCCCGGTTTAAATAACCTGTTAACCATATTTCAACATACCATTTTATTCATATAGATGGGGCAACTAAAAAAATCTAGATTTATCTGTGAATTTTTAAAAATGAAGCATTTTTCTTTAACATGTGCATCTTCCTTAAGTTTAGCTATTCCCAGAAATAGACATGCTCAAATATTACTGAATCCTCATTGACTTACTGTTCAAGTATAATGGAAATAGAAAGCAAAACTACAAACCCAACAAAGCGAGGTAAATATATGCATGAAGAGTCAACACCCTTGTAAAAGCCAAAGTATTTAAGGAAGAGACCACAGTTTTTCCATAGTTTTGGTGTTTGGTTTGACTAAAAAGCCATAAAACATTTAAAAATACATTTTCTATTAGAAGAGTGTGTTAGCTTTCCAGGCAAGAAGTTGAAGTCTGACTCAATTTTAGCCTCCTCATCTTGATTTAGTGAAGACTGGAAATGAAGAGTCAAAACAAAATTAATGGATTGAGGTCATACAAAAGTAGCAAAAGGCTTTAATTTGATGATGGAAAAAAAATGAAACTTGCTTAGTTTGCTCATGAATCGTGATGTTGTTAATCCAAATGTGAAAAGCTCATAGTAGCAATTGTAACATCATTAGGGGTTCTCTTGGCCTCTTGTTTTTCATCTCTTGGATTCTTGCTGCTCATTAAGGTCCAGTTTGTATTCATTGCCTGTATTTTAGTTTATAGATATATAATTGTTCAGAAAGAGACACGTGCTCAAAGTATCTGTTACTCATGTCTTTTGCTAAAGAGCCAAGATAAAATCTTTCAGTTTTATTATTTCATTTTATGCTAAAAAACACAGAGATATCCCCTTTTCTTCAATATCTCACTGTGGCTTATTTTTATTCTTCTAGCTCCTTCTGATTATGAAATACAGGGATGAGTATAAAATAAACTTTTAATGTTTTTGATCATACCTACTTGGTAGCAGTTTAAAATAGTAAATTGAATACACTTACAAGTATATTTACATATACCTGTATATAAATAATTTAAACATTTTCAAGACAATAACATCAATGGAGAATTTATAGTTTTCCACACTGTGTAAAGGATACTAGTAAATTAACTTAGATAATCACTTGTATGGAATTCAAGATATGGACTTTTATGCAAATAGTTGACTAATAACTATGTTATGCTAATAACTACTAGTTTATTATATTTTTTATTAACCCTACATGAAGATTAATAGATGTGACCAGTAGGTTAAACAAATCTGACTCATGACACTAAATATTTAATTAGGAGAAAAACTTTTCCTGTCTCTTTGCAAAAGCTTTATAGTCTTCTCATGGATTTTCTGCTTTTGCTTAGCTAATAGTTTTCTAGTACTTGAGTCTGAATGTACTCACTCAATTCACCAAATAGCATTTGCAGCCCCATAATAACAATCAGAATTTCAAGCTTGATTTTGTATAAGATCTAAATCTTCCCTCCTCCCTCCTGTTTCAGGCCTGGGGTCTCCAGTGAGAAAAACAGACCACAATTCACCTATGTTCTCTACTTTTTTGTCAGCTCATTTCCTCTCCCATTCCTTGCTAGTATCTTTTCCCCAGATTTCTTGAGAGAAGAGAGGATAGAACAACAGGTAAAGGGATGTGACCAAGTGGGCAGCAAATGTTTTAAGACTGTTCATAGACTCTCCTGCTATGGCTCCTGCTATGCCCCTCACAGATCCAATTGTTTTGACACAGGCTGAACTACTCCTCTGCAGCAGTTCCTTGTCACTTTCTTTGGCACCTGGGGATCAATTCTACAGCCTTATCCTCTTTTTGATAGGATTTTAATTTCTCTTGGTAGGTCTATTTTGCAGGACCCATGATGGACCCATGATGACCCCATGCCAGCTCTCTGCACATCTGGTGGTACACATCTGGTTCAAGAAAACCATGCTCTCATCCTTTCCATTGGCTAATTTTAGCTTTGCAAGAAGACCTCAATGAGGCAGCACTCTCCTGGTTCTGCCAGCAAAGCCTTGCCTTCCTGTCATATTATCTTACTAGAAATGAGAACACAGTCGACTCTAGTTTTTATAGGTGGGAACCCAACCCAGTATTCTAGGTCTGTCAATTACAGGGGATGTATTGCTTAGACCTCCAAGTGGTCCCTTTGAACACCTGACTTGGTCTGTAATTAGAAGTTGGCCTCCTGTTTTTGTCCAAATCTTCTGAGAAGATGGCAAGAATAGTATTTTTCTAGGTGAAAGCCTGCATAGAGAAAATGGGTAGGGATCCAGAAAGTCTGGCAGAGCCTTCAGACCTAATGCCAGTCTGACCCTGAGTAAAGGAGAGTGGGAGGGAAGGTTGTGTTGAATGGTCATAGACTACTGTGTAGTCAGATGAAGGTTTGGCAAGGCCATATTGGAGTCCTCAAGCCACTGTTGTCTGTGAGAGGAGTCCTGTGACTCCTAAGAGTAGGTTTTCATCAATATCCCTGAATCCTTGAGTCATTGGCCAAGAATGGTCCATGCGAAGTGTGGCCTTCATATAAACCACAGCATAGCAGCTGTAACTCTTGACCAATACACTTTCTCTGGTTGGAGATCTGAGAGGCATATTCTCATGGCCACTTGGCATACCTCCCTTTTCTTCCAAGGTGTAAGAGCATGAACTGAGAGCATGGAAAGGACTCTCTCTAAATATTGGGTTGGCCAAAAAATTCATTTGGGTTTTTCCATATCTTACAGAAAAACCTGAATGAACTTTTTGGCCAACCCAACATATCTCTTTACTAACAGTCTCCATAAAGGCCTGTACCTCTTTATATTTTCAAGGTGCATAAAGGGATTCAAGAGTCATGGAATAGGTATTTCCCATTCCATTTGAAAACCTCTATGTGGTTATTTGGTCTTGCTGTTCTGTAACAGTTTTGACTGGAGGTCCTCTTTTGACACTTTAATTTTGACATTCTGTAACATATCTATTCCTGAGTCTAGTAAAAATTGTAAAGCTAAAGGTTAGCCCGTTATTTTCAACAAAATTGAATCCGATAATAAATTATTTAAATTATTATTAAAACACTTATTTTTATATGAGAACACACATGAGGGTGCCCAGAGAAGAAATTATGGTATTTGGTAGATCTGTTAATTAAACATATTATTGTGACTCATGAGGGCATTACACAAAAGTTTCTGTTTATTTGTTTTATATAGTTGAACATTTATATCAATTTATATTCAGTACTGGAAATGTAGGTTTTGCATATTTATCCATTCCTTCCTTTTAAATATGAATAATTTGTAAGAAGCCATTTTTCCATTGCCTTTCCTGTTCTTATCTATGAAACATACTGATTTATACACAGTTTTACAAATGCAAACATATTCCTATCTGAAACTAGTAAACAAGAAAGAAAATGAAAATAACTTATTTTAAATGTTAAGAAGCTAATGTGTAATACATGAGCTCTTTGTAATCGAAACTAAAATAAATGATTGGGTGACAGACTATTTTGCAAAAATATTTCAATTTTGTTAATTTTCAAAAGCTATCCCAGGTTAGAGTAAATTGACAGAAAGAAAATAAAACCAAATAATGTATTATTTTTGAACTCTGTCATCTTAATATCTAGGGAGACTTAATACCTCATTACAAAGTTATTGATTTTGGTGCACAGAGCACAGAAATTGTATATTACTTATCCAAAATAATGGCATGTTTTAAACTGAATCTGTAGTTAGCCTAAGCAGGTTTCTTTGAGTGCTTAGAACATGAAACAACTTCCTAAATTACTGAACAATTTCTAATAATCCCAAAGCAAAAAAACATGGCACTTTTCAGCATTAAGCTTTACGTATAGGTTGAAGTCAAATTTAAGAGTGTTGTTGGATTATTTCTAAATTCTAGTCCCAAAATACTTTCTGGTCCAAAAATCAGCATAACTTGGTACCTGATCAGAATAACTGACAGTTTAGGAACTCATCTGGTTGTATTTTTTTATATATTGAGACAATTATTTATGTATGCTTGTAAAAACAGACATATAAGTCACATCTATAATATTGAAATTTGATAGAGCTAAAATTCTAGGTGGTTCTAAAAATTAAATAAAATAAATTCATCTTACAAATTTAAATATCAATAGCTTAAAAATCTAGCTGCAAAAACAAGCAAACAGGCAAGCAAAACAAGTTAAATTTTCCTTTTGGCTGGGGAGATAATCTCAGAAATGGAAAATGAGAACAAAAATGTGTTTTCCTTATCTCAAGAGGATGTAATATTTTCCTATAGAAAAAGCTTATCTCAAGAACAACTAGAAAAACTCAATAAAAAATTTAAAATTCATTTATTTAAAGCATGAGAAAGTTGCTGAAGCAATAAGAACTGAAAGGCCAAGATTCTGCAAAGGGGAGAATGGAGGTGAAGTGAGGTGACTTTCTGCATTTCTCTGGAGTCATTTGTGATTCTAACCATTTCAGTACACTAGTTGAAGAATCCAGTCTTTACCTGGACAGAGGGCAACTTCTGGAAAACAGTGATACCAACAGAACTTTTAACAAGATCTAAAATTTGAGAAACTGTTGGAACATGAGGGGTCAAGACCTCAGTGAGAAGGGATGAGGAAACAGCCTGATACAAAGCTAGTTTTCCCCTACCATTATTTACTCAATTTTGAAGCTGCTCAAGGTGAGGGGCTGAAAAGCTAAGCAGAAATATTTTTAAAAGAAGAGCAGAGTTTTCTGCTATCTCATTGTGCTGTCTTTAAATTAGGGTTTGGGACTTAGTAGAGAAAGTATGTGATGAACACATCAAGTTTTGAGCTGAAAGTCCTGGAAGTTCTTCACTTTAGAAATAACTATGAACTAGAGATTCATATGAAAATTACTAGCTGGCCTCTACTCAGCTCAGTCCCTGATTGGTTTATAATCATCAGATGCTACCCTGTCTAGCAAAGGGAGAATGAACCATTCCTAGGGAAATATAACACTAGAGATTTTTAAATACAGAATGTCCAACAGTCAATTAAAAAATGACTAGAGATGTCAACATCCCCTCCACACACACGTGCATGCACACACACACACACAACTAAAAAGAGACACAGTTGATCCAAACACTGGAATTAATAAAAATACTTTAAAATAACTATGATTAATGTCAAAGAAAATAGACAAAGACACGGAAAAATACATGAAAAGATGGAAAGTTTCATTAAAAAATGGCATCTATGAAAGATATTTAAATAGGAAATCCAGGATTGAAAATTGAAATATCTAAAATAAAAATGCTCAATAGATGGGTTCACAGGCCATTAGACACAAGCAGAAAAGAGTATTAGTGAAGTGGAACACATATCTAGCAAATATCCAAACTGTAGCATGGGGAAAAAAGAGGATAAGAAGCATACAAAATACAATTAAGAGGTGTAATATAGATGTAGAATTGAAGTTTGAAAAGAGAGTAGAGAGAAAGATTGGGCCAGAAGTAAAAATAGAAAAAAAAAAGCTTGAATTTTCCAAAACTGACGAAAGACACAGTCTGGAGAATCTCTTTGAGCCCCAAGTGGGATAAATACAAAATATATCACACCTAGGCACACCATCATAAAATTATTGGAAGCTAATGACAAAGAGAAAAATTTAAAAGTAGCAAAAGAGGGAAAACAGGTTACTTTCAAAGAAACAAAAAATAATATTGCCAATCAAATTGACCAAAATTCCCCTACCCAGTAAAAATATTTGTAAAAATAAAAATATAAAATAAATATTAAAAAATAAAATTTAAATAAAGGTGAATTAAGGATACTTTCAGACAAATAAAAACATAGAATGCACTGCCAGCATACCTGCATGAAGAAATTAGAAGGGAATTACTTAGGCAGAAGGAGAATGTTCCCAGGTTACATAAGTATATGAAGGAAAGTCCAGCAAAGGAGAGATTCATATAGATGAGTGTTGACTGGATGGAATAATAATAATAATATTTGTGCAGTTGTACATATATATAAAATGCATGAAAATGGTGTGAACAGTGGGAGGTTGCATACAGAGTTGAAGTGTTCTATGTTGCTAGCACTGTAGAGGAAATGCTGAAAGTAATAATTTATATTAAATTATAATGATTCAAGAATAGATGCTCTAATCTATAGTAATCATTAAAAGAATAAGAAGAGAAGCTATAGAAAATTAACAAAAGGAAAATAAAATAGTTATAACAGCAAAACAAAAACAGATTAATCCAAAAGAAAGCCAAAAAGCTTTACAAGAGCATAAAGCAGGTTAGCCAAATAGAAAACAAGTATTAGATGGCAAATATGAAGTAAAGTATATCTTTATAATTACATTTAATGTAAATGAACAAAATACTTCAAGTTAAGAATAAGATTGTTAGATTGGATTTTAAAAGACTCAACAATATGCCACTCCTAAGAGAAGCATCTTAATATAAGACTATAGGGTGACTGAAATCCAAAAGATTGAATAATAGATAAACCATGCAAATACAAAGTAAAAGAAGTAAATTATATGGCTATATAAATATCAGAGACAATATTAAGGCAAGAGTATTGTTAGAGATAAAGAGTGAAATTACATAATGATAAAGAGGTAAATCAATTGTAAAATATGACCATTCTAAATTTTTATGCCATCATTATGTAGATTCAAAATATACATGAAATTACCATTCACATAACTTCAAAAGTTGATAATACCTGCAGTGAAAACATATCAGTAAGGATAGAAAAATATGAACAACACAATTAACAAACCTGACCTAATTAACACACCTAATTGTCATATTGCGTGCCCTATATATGATGAACACCATTAACAGACCTAATTGTCCTATAGTGTGCCCTACATTTAACAATGACAAAATTCAAACTATTTTCAGGTGCACATGGTGCATTTACCAAAATGATAGGAGATGATCTTTGTAAAGTAAAATTTTACCATCTTACCTAGGAATTGTTTCATGCTTAACCTACCAGGTATCCTAGCAGAACGTCTATTAACTTAGGAGTGTATCTTGAACAAGGAAAATGAGCAAAATTCTATGGCACTTTTCTGTCCTATGAGTTAATGTTGCTCATGCAATTAAGGAAGACTGCAACCTCATGATAAATGTCTCACAGGCTGCTGTTTTTGCCATGGAAGATCTGTGTTATTTCTTTTATTATAAGAAATGATATTTGCACAGGGGAGGAAGAAAAAAATGTTTTCTTTTTAACTAAAAAAAATTTTACTTCCAAGTATTTATACTGCTTATTTCTTCTTTTAGTTGTGCATATATAATTTATATTGCCTCAAATAGAAATTCTCCTTGATGTTGACACTAGGATTAATGCACCTATCAGCCAGTTAGCCCAAATTGCCATTAATAATGCGAAGGTCATGGGGTCTACTATTCATTGGCCAGTGAGTATTGTATCTTATTATGCCTATAATAAACCTCTAGCTTGCCTGGGCATTTTGTAAAATGTGTGTGGCTAAAATGGGAAGTAAAATATAAAATGTAGATGGATCAGCACAATTAGAAAAGACTGCTTAAAGAGCATGCCCTTTGAATCAATAACATCATCTTTGTTTAATAAGCACAGCCCCTTGATTTACCAGAAAAGACTCAGATTCATCCCTCATTAATGAAAGACTGTGCTGCAGGCTTTGTTTACTTAGAAAACCAAATTGGAGTAAATGCTGTTAGGTTGTACTTGTATGTGGTCTCGATAATTTGCAGTGAGCAAAATATGTTTGCAGCCTTGACAAACTAGAAATTATTTCATATGAAGTAAGTCATATAAAAGTGAAACCAGCTCAATTTTAAGACAAGTCCATAATTACCTGTTTTTAAAACAATTGTCTGCAAAGTATGATAGTAATATAAGGCTAGTCTAAAATAGAGCTAAAAATCCCCTGTAAAAAATCTCCTTTTGGGCTTTCCAGGGCCAAAGTGTCATCAACAAAGATAGATGGAGAACACTGAAATGTAAGATTACACAAAGTTTAAAGAAACTTGGTAAAATGGCAAAATCAGATACCTTAGTCTGAAGGAAGGTATATTTGATACGTAAGGCAAATAATTAGGCATAATATGTAGTTCATACAATGTTCAGAGAATTCATTTCACAGATTTGTCTCTGGAAATGCATATTAAACTAAGAACCCATTTTGAATTCTCTGATTTCTAGTCCGTATGTATCTTTGGCTAATGCATAGAAATGTGGGTAAGACTTGACATTTCAGTTTTTAATTAAATATCTTGCTTGAATGTACTATAGAAAGGGAAAGTAAGTACTTCTTTGACTAAAATGTCATTATTTTTCACAAACTATACCAAAGGGCAGCTTAATGGGTTACAGTTTCACAAATAATTAGACTAAATTATAAAATGTCAAAATAAATGAACAGACATGCCCTTTGATGTGTTTTCTTTATTTAAAACATTACTAATTTGCATATAGGCCAATTTGCCAAATTGGCAACATTTAGTTGTTCTTTCTAGCATTCATGTGAATCATCTTGTTTCATCTATTTAAGTGCTGTTTCCAATTTATAAAGCTGCCATTCCTAAAGTATATTCCTGTTAGTTTTTCTTTTGCTGAAAGGAAATTTATGTTTATCTGATAATCTCCCACTGTACAATAAAGACTATCTTTTCTACACAACATGATTTAAACAGTGCTGTTACAAACTTACCTAACCAAAATCAGTTCCCTCATTGACCCGAAATCTTCTCCATTAATTACTTTTAAATGCCTAAGTGTATATGTGGAGTCCCATTTCCTGAATTATGCATTCAAAATAAGGGTATGTAACCTTGTATACTTTCTTCATTTTCTTCTACTATTTAGTCTTTATAAAGTTACTATCTTAATTATTTGCAACCCTTCAATGACCAACTTCTTATTGATTTCAGTTCATTATTTCTAACTCATCCTTTAAGCCATTAATACCTGATTTATGAACCTGTCAGCATGTAGTCAATGATCTTTCTGAAGTCATCAATGTCCTCCATGAGTCAGCTTTTGCCTCTAAAAACCAGAAAATCTCAGTGGCATACAAAACTCTGCACTTATTTCGCATGTATTTATGATTCAGCTGAGGGGGCAGCTATAGTTGAATCCAGGTATGTATGCTCCATGCTCTTATTTTACTTGGACTAATAAGCTGTCCAGGGAACAGTCTTTTCACAGTGATGGCAAAAGTGCAGGATAAGTAGAGACATGAGAGGCCTCTTAAGGCCTATGCTTGGAACTGGTCACTCTCATTTCCTTGCATATTTAATTGGCCAAAGTAAGTCCCACGGCTGAGCCTTATGGGAAGAGGTTGGGAAGTACATTCTGTCTTTCGTGCCACAAACTGCAAAGTTACAAAACAAAGGTCATCAATGCCAGGAATGGTGAACAACCGGGGCCATACACCTCCCAACAGCCAAAAGGATGATTTCTTCTATGATGTCTTCCTTCTATGAGCTCTTTAGAACTGATAGGTTTCTTAATCTCAGTTCCATCTTGTTTTCCCTCTACTCATAATTCTTTTGTGTCTGGCTTCTCAAAAGTTGGCACTTCATAAGTCTCCTTATAAAAGTCATTCTTTTCTCATTGTAATTTTTCTCCCTGAGTGGTCTCTTGCAGTTATGGTTTCTATTATTACATATATTCTGAAAACACTTAAATCTAAATTTTCAGCCCTCATTTCTCACTTGAGTTTCAGACTCAATTTTCTATATTAGACTTATCAGTCTTAAAGGAAATTCCAAGCTCAATATGTCCACAACTAAATTATTGTTAGATATTCCAATTATCAAGCCTATCCCGCTTTCTTTAAATATCTTAATGACATCATCTTATATCTAGATATTCCAGCTGAATTATGAAAAACAAACTTAGCAACTTTCCCTTCCAAACCCTCCAAATTTAATCAGTTGCTAAATCCTGTTGAGTCTACCAAATCCCTCTCCTAATATTTCCACAGCTCTTCCTCTAATTTATTTGACAAATTTTATTATAGCTAAATTGTCAAGGTATTGTGTTAAGCCATGTTAAATGCCCAGAAAGAACTTAGTCTTTTATAGGATGTAAATATTAAGGTAATGATAAAGTCCTAAATAGTGTCCAGAGTATGAAGGGATAATTTTTAGCAAGATGAATCAGGGACAAGGCAATGTTCTAAGTAGCTTTCGGAATATGTTATAAAACGTATGGGTAGGATTTAGGTATGTGAGGAAGACAAGATGGCAAGGAAGAAGAGCATTCAAGATAAATAAAATCACTGAGTATGATTACAAAAGAAAATTGGAGTATTTAAGATTAAATCCCAGGAAGTCAGAGATATAACCAATATTTGGCCTTCCTCCGATCGTATGGGTCAAATTATTGAAGTCGATCAGGCAGACATTCTCTGTTCTTTATATTTGAAGGGGTAGACACAATTTACACTGGAAGCGCAAAGTTGAGAGTCTACTGGCAGAGACAATGCCTGGTGGTGGAAGCGTTACTGGTGAGGAGATTTTAGCAGTGGTGACACAAGTGTGTGTGAACCATACCAACACATATATTATGGTGTGATATTGTCTGTGTTGTTAGCTTTCCAGTTAATTTGTTTCTTACTAATTTGTTGTGCCAGTTTTTAAACTTCCTAGTAAGCTCCATCTCCTGAGCTGATCAACATGCCTCCAATGTATTATTTTTCTGCTTAAGTTAATCAGAAACAGTGTTATTTGCTTTCAACAGGGCCCTGCTGTTGGTCAGATTTTCTAGAAGCAGCCTCCAAAGTGAGGATTTCTGTGCTAGAGATTCATTAAGGAATAGCATTCAAGGTTAATGAATGGGTCAGGCAGGATAGGGAAAGGAGAGAGTAAGCATGGACATGATTTCAGGAAAAGCCCTATGGAGGGAATTTAGCCTCCTTCCCAAGGGGGAACTCTCTATTGTAAGAGAGTAAGTTCTTTATTTACACCGATAAAGACTGTTGATCAAGGCAATGATACTGGGCTTTATACTTATATACAGCTCAGTTATTGAAGTCCCGCTTCAGGGGGACTTCTAGCTGTCTGCTTATTTAGGCAAAACAGCTCTAGTAGTTGTATGGCAGTCCTCCAAGGAGAGTTGTAGGTGCAGGCTATAAGCAAAAACACAGAGATTCCAGGGGAGCAGAAAACTAAGCCACAGAAATGACAAGAGACAGAAGGTTTTTAGATGAGGTGCTGATAGTGCTTGCTATAGACTACAATGGGTTAAAAAAATATTGGGTTTCAGATAACATAGTTTCATGGAAAACTAAATGAATCTTCAGTTGGTTATCTGACCTATTGGGGTGCAAGCAGTGGAATTACTGTTAGTATTCAGGCATTCTCATCTAGCAGACCATGACTTGCAGTGAGAGACGGCATGGAATAATGGTTAAGAGCATGGACTTTGAAATCCAACTGTCTTGGACAAATTTTAGCTCTGCCGCTTTCTAAAGAGTGGCCTTTGGTAAGTTACATAGCGTCATGTCTCAGTTCTTGCATGAGTAAAATCATGGCTAATCATAATATCTACATCAAAGAGTCTGTGTGACTATTGACTCAGTTAGTCTTCCTGTAAAACTCAGGACAGTGTCTGGCTCATGATAAGTAGTAAATGGTGCTTAATAAATAAATGCAGTTGTGAAATATCTAATTAAATTATCATCTGCAACTTCCTAACCATTTCTTTGGTATAGAATATCACAAATGACATAGATTCAAGGCAGGTGCATTTGAATGCTGGGCGCTAATGATTTTGAGCATATTAAAAATATAGTATTTTTGGCTACCTGGCATAAACTTTGTTCTTGTTGTTGGAGGCAAGGGTTCCCATGGTGTGCGTCTTGAAGGGAAGAAGAACACTGCCTCCTTTTTCCTCTCTCTGTTGGCTCAGGTGTAAGTGTATTAGCCAGGCTCACAAATCAGATACTTTCCCGGACTTTGACTCAGGATGGAGAGATTAAAGCTCCTGCGGCAGGTGAGAACATTCATAGAGGCAGTGGTGGTGTGAAGGGTAGGGGTGTACCAGTAATAGTATTTGAAATGGACTATTACTTGAGAATGCCTTGGCTATGTTTTTGACATCCAGTTTCCCTTGATTTCTGCTCATTTTCTGAGCCTGGTTCTCTAGTCTTCCCAGTTGCTTTTGTTATTTGCCAGAGATTCTGAAAATAAAGTCCTTTAATGTTCTAGTTAGCTAGCCTGGACTACTGTTGCAACCAAGAACCTATGTGGCCCACAAGCCTTGTCTTGGAAAAGTATATGGAGAGGGAAAGAATATGAGAGGAAATGTATAGAAGCTATTTAGTGAAAACAATTTGTCTTTGTCAGAGACATGTGTATATACATTATTGTACATGGGTCTAAGAATTTCTAAATTAACTAAATTTTAAAAACTACTCAATTCTCCCCTTCATAGTTGCCAATGGACAAGAAAATGTGTGCATTAAATGCAGCTTTCCTTGGATCATTATCAAAAAGCTAGTAGAAGGTATGGTTGAGGTCAATTTTTTTTAAACTAATGATCATTTGATTTTAGTGTCACTATACTTTGAATCAATGGCATATACAGTCGTACATTCTTGGGCTAGATTGTCTGGCTTTAAAATCTGGGTCCATCATTTACTACTTTATTAATTTCACTGAGCCTCTGTTTGCTTACTGACAAAAAAAGAATTATAACTGTAAGTTCTATATATGGTTGTTGAAAAGCTTAAATGAGTTATTATATGTGAAGAGCTTAGAATGAAGCCTACTTCATAGTATCATAGAAGGGGAATTCTTCTTCCCCTTTATCATTAATACTATTCTTGTTGCTCTTATTATTATTATTGCTATTTGCTGGTTAACTTGTACTAGTATATAACATGGTCTCAAAATTATTTTTATAACTAAAATCACAATATATCTGGTCTTATAATCTATAAGCCAGATCTCTAATTTGTTCTATATGTAACACTGTCATTTGGCCTTTATATGTCTTCTTTAATAAATCTGATATTATAAATACAATAGTTAATATTTAGAAAGTAGGCTCATAGGAGTTAGGGTTAAAAATTGCCCACACACATATCCCTACCATATTTCTTATATGTAAATCTGAGGCTTCTTTTCTAATTTTCTTAGAAAAATGCCTAAAGTAGTTAATGTGTACAAATTAAGTACAGGTATAATTTGTACATTTAAATGAAATAAATCATTTTAATTTTAGAAGTATTACACATAGCAGTTTTAATTTAATAAAACTCTGATATGGGCTTTTAAGAACTTTCAATGTATTCTTTTTTATAATACTAAATTTCAGGTTAACACTGTAATATAATATTATTAATGTAGAGACTGTTTTGACTGAGTCTATATTATACCATCCTACACAAGACAGGATACTCCATATGGAATAAACTAAGTACTTTATTCAGTGGCAAGAAAGTGTATAGAAAAATTTCAAGGTCAGAATTTACACTACTTTCCACTTCCAGCTCTCAAGTAGCATTTTAAAAACACACTCAACACATTTTATCTGCAAGGAAGTACCAATTTAGGGAAGAAAATATTTTCAATTCTCAATTCTTCTGACAGCTTCAAGGGCAAAGTATTACAGAAGAGTTCTGGAAATTTTAGGAGATGCAACAAAATGAAACAAGAGCTGTGTTTCAGAATAATGAAAAAGATACTGTGGCTCAGAAATGTATCCTATGCCTAAAATACCAGGGAGTGGCATTCCTTATGTATTGGGTCACTGTTGTATGAATTTGAGGTTTTCCACTTTATTTTCCTGGTGGTAGTGATGGGCTGAACTAGACCATGCAAACCAAATTTAGTTTAATTATTTACTTACTAATTTATGCTGAATACCAACAGGGCAGAGTCTGCAACATGGTTCCTGTCTCTGACTTCCTTTAATATTTTCACATTTTCTTTTAATGCCTCTTTGAAATGTATGGTACAGGAACAAGCAAATCAAAGGCCAGATTCAGGGGATAACAGAAGTGCCCTAAATCACATGGGTGTTGTTAGAAGCATTTTCCAAACACTTGTACTGAAATTTAAATATTAACTAAAATATTTCCATCCATATCATAATTCTATAGACTCTGGTGATCCTTGTAAAAGCAGATTCTATTTTAATTATAGTGTCTAGTGTGGTGGCAGTAGATGTAATCACTGAGACTTGAGTTCAAATCCTAACTCCACCATTATTTAGCTGGGTGAATTTGGGCATAATATTTAACCTCTCTAATCCATAAGAATGACTATTAAAATATTGTTAAATTGTCTACAGGTATAGATGTATACAAACATTCATGGTACCATACGTATATTAGGTACACAATAATTTGTAACTTCTATGACTATCAGTGCTATTGTTGATTCCTAAAGAGCTTACTCGTATTTTATTAATACCTAGACCTGGTTAGTTTGTCCTGTTTTAAAATGATGAGACAAATTTTATTATTACAAAACTATAAGTTTTAAAATTATTTGAAGGAGGAGAATTTGTTTAGCCTGAGAAAGGAATTTACAGTAAACACTATATCTAATAGTTATAAAAGTATTCCCATTCATATTTGGGAAAAGGCATAAGTCCCACTAAAACATTTAGTTTTTAACATTTTTCTGAGACTTCTAGCCAAAGAATCAAATCAACAAAAATAAATGAGAAAGAAAGATGAAAAAGGATGAAGAGATAAAACTACTAATATTTGTGGGTAATAGTATTTCTGAACATTTATCTATGAGTCCAAGAGAATTAACTGGCAAGTACAAGAACTTGAGTTTGACCAATCCTCACAAAACTTGTTTGGATTTTAAGATTGGCAACAATGACATCTTTGTCCACAATCAGTTCTCCTTGATATAAATGAATGAGTAGGTAAAGCTATTTAGTTTCTCAGTGAAGAAATATATTCCAGAAATAATAATTATAAAATGAAAAAAATATTGCTTCATCACAACAACAAAAACTATAGACTGCCTAGAAATGATCCTTTAAAAAGGATGCAAGACCTATTTTGTTTTTTAATGATACAAATTTGTTTTAGGGCAAAATAAAGAAGACCTGCATAAACAGAGAGATATTCTATGTTCATAGAAGAGAAAATACAATATCATCAAGAAGACAATTAATATAAAAGTCAAATTAAGTTCCCAACAAAATTTTAATAGGTTTTTGCTGAAACATGACAAACTGATCTTAAGTTCATATGGAAGAGAAAAGAATCAACAGCTAATATTCTACAAATGAAGAACCAGGTAATGGGAATTATCCTACCATATGTCAAGATGTTCCAAAGATACCCTTTTAAAAACTGTATTGGCACAAGAATAGATAACTATATGACTAGAAAAGAACAGAGGGTTCACCTACAGAACCATGTATATGGATGTATGATAAATGTAGTATTTCATTTCAATGGAGAAAAAATGGACCATTCAATAGATGCCATTTGCATAATGATATTAGCAAAATAATGCAATCCCATATTTCATACCACTCATAAAATATTTTCAAATGTATTATAAACCTAAATATAAAGAGGGCAATGTATAAAATACTAGAGAAGACAGTAATATATATATTTATGACTGAGTATAAAGACCTTCTTTAAACAAAACATGAAAACAAAGGGCTTAAAAGAAACTAATGATAATTGGGGCCATATCAAAATCAAAAACTTCTTACCAGATAAAACACCCTAAATGAAGTTAAAAGACAGGTCACTGACTAAAAGGAAAAAATACAAAATAATTTATAAATTTTTAACATTAATAAAGAAAAAATTGGTACTCTGATAGAAAAGGGGTAGATGATATGACTGGGTAACTCACAGAAAGGGAAATAAAAATGGCCAATGAACATAAAGGGGATCTCACTAATAAGCAAGGGAATACAAATTATAACAAGTTTTTTCATACAACAGAGAACCAAAAGTCAAAGTTGGATTATATCAAGATTTGGCAAAGAAATGGTAAAATGGATATTCTGAGACATTAATGGTTGGCATGTACAAATGATACAGTCTTATATAAGACAATCCACCATTATCTCTTAGCACTAAAGTAAGCACATTCTGTGACGGAGAAATTCCACTTCTCTGTCTCAATCTTTTAGAAATATCCACCAATTTCCATAAGAAGAATGTTCATTTCAGTGTTATCTCTACAAGTAGGAGATTCATAGTAAAAATGGGAACAACGTAAAAGATGTTGATATAGGAATAGTTAAATAAATTTTGGTTCATCTGTGGATTACTATGCACTAATTAAGAAAGATGATGAAGATCCTTATATGCCAACACAGATGACTATTCAAAGTGCATTTTTTAAAAAGTGAAAGATGAATATATATAGGATGACAACTTTTACATAAAGCAAAACAAACAAAATACACAAAATACTATATATTTTCTGTGAAAGTATGTGTGTTTGTGTGGTCTGAAGGAAACTTAGAACTCTCTGAAATGATTTGCATTATTTCAATAATAATAATCATGCATTAATTATGTCAAGTTAAATTTATTATTAAAAAGAACACAAAACATAAAATTCTGCTTCAAAGGATAGTTTTAAAGATTAAATTAGTCTCAGTACTTATTATAGCCATGGGTACATACATAATAGTGGTTATTCAACTAATGTCAATTCCTTTCACCCATATACAAACAAATAGGTAAAAGTCCTTTAAATATCTATTTCTATCATACATTTATCATTTAACAGAAATTATGACAGTAGTTACTCTTATAGAGACTCTGGATTTAGGAATTATAATTCCTGTGTCTGCCATTGATTTGGATTTGACTCTATATCCCTAGGTCTAAAAATCTAATATAATTTGAAAAACTGTGGCAATTAAAAATAATTGATTGAGAGAAAGAACATAGTTTTCAGTGTGTACATATAATATATGGTTGTATAATATATATAATATACATATATATGCACTGAGTGTGTGTGTGTGCATACATATATACATATATATGAGCTGTAAAATTATAACCAATACTGAAAACTATCGTCTTTCTCTTGGCCAATTATATATATACATATTCATAAGTGTTGGTCATTACAGAAGACAAAGCAACAGAGTTTCAGGTTGTCATCCATCATCATTTGCTTAGTGCAGGTTCTCAGCCTAAATACCACATAGAATTATTCAATGACTTTTTAAAAAACACTGATGCCAAGCACCCCTCCACTTCTGATAATCGTACTGGTGCCCAGGAAATGGTAGCTGTAAATGATCCCAGATTTTATTAAGCAGCCAGTGTAGAGAATCATGGCTTTGTGGGAAATCTGTGCAGGATTTTAAACAGTATGTATACTTGTTAATCTATTGTAAAATCTTTCCTTAATCAGAGTTCTTTAATTATTTGTGTGGATAAAGAACGCCTCTATTTGTTTACAGTTGATGATCATTGAGTTACCACTGATAATGTCATTCAGTTTCCAAAGGAATTTGAATTTATAATTTAGGGTACTTTAATTGAAAAGTTAAAAATCAGATAAGCTTTGAAAGCTGTCTGATTTCCCAGAATATTGTTCATACATATCACTAAATTTGATGTAAAAAATTTTCTGTCTTCTAGCATAGATATATCACTATTTAAGAATCACAAATTGAAATTTACATCTTTAAGTACAAACATATTTTATCAGTTGACTTATAATTATTTTAATTGAATCAATGAAATGCATTTGCACAAATGACTATGAGGGGTTTTTTATTATTTTATTTTATTTTTTTATTACCGCTTGCTTGGCATTTATTTTGTAAGGCTATTTTCATTTAGTTTAAATTTGGTTTCATTGAAATACATTAAAAATTTAGCAGATCATAATTCCAGTAAAAGCAACCTTTTTTTTTGTCCCTGGTTATAAAAGTAGTAACACTCAATGTAGGAGAGGCAGAAAAAACAAAATAAAAATCCAACCTCTAAGTATAGTTTGGTATATATCTTCCCACTCTCTTTGGCCATGAATATATATTTTCATATTTTACATACTGGTTTGTGTCTGGATTTGCTTACAATCCATCACAAACCTTTCCCTAAACACAACATTGTAAAACAACTATACCCCAATTAAAAAACAAAAAACAAAAACACCTTTCCCCATAACATTCAGTATTCTTCTAAAACATGACTTTTGGCTATGTAATATGGTTACCCTATAATTTACTTAACCAATTGATTATTAGACATTACATAATAATTTTTAGTACTATAAATTATACAAAGAGACATACATAAAAATGATTTGTTTACCTTGCTTTTTTTTAAAACATCTTTATTGGAGTATAATTGCTCTACAATGGTGTGTTAGTTTCTGCTTTATAACAAAGTGAATCAGTTATACATATACATATATTCCCATATCTCTTCCCTTTTGCATCTCCCTCCCTCCCACCCTCGACTATGAGGTATTATGTATGTATTACAGCAGATGGACTTTAAGGTAATACTTAAAATAACTATAGTGGAAATATTAAGTTGGAATGTTTTAATGCCTTTTTAAGTATCACAATATACTATAATCACAAAGTGGCTAATCCCATAACCATTTATTCCTGATTAAAACATAAATTTAGCTATAGCTACTAAAATAATACTTAACAGGAAAAAGTTTCTATTGTTTTTAAGGGGTGGCAGCAGTAGAGATAAGATTACAAAAACACTTGACTTTCAGAGAGAGATTCTATGCTGTTCTATGATGCTCAAATAATTACCTATGCTTATATATATATTCCATATAAACATACATATGCTCATATATATCCTACATAGAAACAGTTTGAGTTTCCACTGGCAATGTCTTTTAAAATCTCTGTTATTCTCATGATCGGATCACTCTGTTTTCATGGATATGATCTTATATTTAACAGAATAAACTTGGAAAAATGCTACTTATGTAGTTTTTTATTCTATATAAAACCCAATAAGGGTTTTGTGGTAGACAAAATAATAGCTCTCTGAAGATATCAACATCCTAATCTCCAGGATCTGCGAAATAAGTTATCTTACTTACACATCAAAAGGAACTTTGCTGATGTGATTAAATTGAGAATGAAAGATTATCATGGAATCTCCAGATGAGCATAGTGGAACCACAGGGGTCTTTTTGAGAGGGAAGCAAGAAGGTCAAAGTCAGAAGGAGATGGGATGATGGAGACAGAGGTTGGAGTGTTGTACTTTACATATAGAGGAAGGGACCACAAGCCAAGGAATGCAGGTGGCCTTTAGAAGCTGTAAAGGAAAAGTATTTTTCTCTGGAGCCAACAGAAGGAATGTGGCACTGCTCATACTTTTATTTTGGCTTCATAATAATCATTTCAGATTTCTAACCTCCAGAACTGTAAGAAAATAAATTTGTGTTATTTTGAGACATTAAGTTTCTGGAAATTTGTTGCAGAAGAAATAGGAAACTAATGCAGTTTTCCACATATATTAGTTTTTTTAAAAATAATTTCTCAAAATAAGAGGCCAGGCAATGCTAACACAGTAGCAAAGCCTCAATGCACATCTTCTAATTCATATAAACTATACTGGTTCTGATCTAAGTGTTTAAACTGAGTTACTTATATTCTAATATATTTATTTCATTATCTACTTACTGGTTAGAAACATATAATTTATATTGCTTAAAATCCATTTCATATTCTATTATTTTCAATCATAAAATTAACCTAATATAATCAATAATTTGGAAAATAGAAAAAAGTCAAAAATTTTCTGATCTACTAATCTAATACAATAGTTTTAGAATATATATTTACTTCCTTCAAGTTTAAAAAATCAGTATAATGTATTATATTAACTATAATATTTCTATATGTTTGTAATCATAGTATATGTTATTTTGTATCATTTTTAACATTTAATATTATTATTATTTATTTTTATTTATTTATTTATTTTTTGCGGTATGTGGGCCTCTCACTGCTGTGGCCTCTCCCGTTGCGGAGAACAGGCTCCGGACACGCAGGCCCAGCGGCCATGGCCCACGGGCCCAGCCACTCCGCGGCACGTGGGATCTTCCCGGACCGGGGCACGAACCCATGTCCCCTGCATCGGCAGGCGGACTCTCAACCACTGCGCCACCAGGGAAGCCCAACATTTAATATTATTAACTGATTTAATAAACTTAGAAAATGGGCTTCCCTGGTGGCGCAGTGGTTGAGAGTCCGCCTGCCGATGCAGGGGACATGGGTTCGTGCTCCGGTCCGGGAGGATCCCACGTGCCGCGGAGTGGCTGGGCCCATGATCCATGGCCGCTGCGCCTGCGCGTCCGGAGCCTGTGCTCCGCAGTGGGAGAGGCCACAGCAGTGAGAGGCCAGTGTACCGCAAAAAAAAAAAAAAAAAGAAAATGATGACTAACTTTATGTATTACTTACTCATAAAAATCAGATGCACTTTTAGGTTGTAAATAGATTCTGGAAAGCTTTTACCTAACTTACAATTAGTCTAGGAAGATGTTATGGAAAAGAAAAGATTTCATTAAATATAAAAGGAGCAACTTGGTGCCATGAACGGACAAGTGAAGAGGGAAGGGAACCCTAGGAGAAGAATGCTTATAGACGTGTATGCAAATGTTTGGAGGTAGTAGTAGAATAACCAAAGAAGATGTAAAGGCAACCAAAAGAGCTTTGAAGAGGAGAAAATTTTATATCTGATCCCTAGCACACTTGGAAAGCACCTTAAGGTCTCAAGTCTATGGAAAAAGCAATGAACAAATTAAGGTGTAAAGTGAGGTGGCAGAAATCTCAAGTGTAAGGTGTCTATAAGATGGTGGCTTCCTAGAAAGTGTTTACAGAAATTTTGGCTAAACCATTATGTGACTAAAATAAGATATAAAGAGATACTGTGTTAACAGGTATAAAAACCTGTCAATGGACGATACATGAAGAATAAGATACTGTATACAGGAGTTAGATGCAGTTATTTTAAGGTATCTTGCTTAATGAATTACACTCTTGGTGATGTTGAAATTTTTTGAATAAGAGTGTTAGAGGAAGATTTCTCATCAATGATGGTTAGCAATTGTTAAGCCACACTGAAACTAGGTAGGAGAAAAATGTTCTAATAAATATAATTTAATGTAAATCCGTGAGAGAGAATAATTGTCTTGGAACCCCAGAAGCCTGTGGGCAGTATTATGATATGCCTTTTTTCTTAAGGAATTCAAAGACTTAAAATGACCATTAGCATTCTGAATAGCAGACAACAGAATCAACAGGCTTGGAGCTTCTCAGCATTGAACTGATTCTGTGAGAACACAACTGCTTCCTGCCCAGCTCAGACTCTGGACACTTGGCATGGACACACAGCTTAATTGGCTGTGGGAGACAGCCTCCATGATAGCCTGCAATGATCTTCTCTCCTAGTATTCACACCCTTGCGTACTCACCTCCTATTTTGAACCACAGTTGGTCTGAGTGACCTAGTATTCACACCCTTGTGTATTCACCTCCTACTTTGAATCACAGTTGGTCTGAGTGACCAGTAGCATAGAGCAGAAGTGATGGGATGTAACTTCTAAGTTCATATTATAAAAGACTAGACTTCTGTCTTGGGTGCTCTCTTGCTCACTTCTGCTCACCCTTGGATCACTCACTTTGAGGAAAGACAGCTCTTATTTCATGAGGGCACAGGCAGAATATGGAGACCCCACATGGTAGAGAATTGTGGTCCCTGGCCAAGGGCTAGAGAGGAAGTGAGGCCTGCCAACAACCACAGAAGTAAGTTTGGAAGTGGATTTACAGCCCCAATCAAGCCTTGGAGATGCTTACAACTCTGACAAACAGTTAACTGCAACCTTGAGAGAGAGCCTGAATCAGAACCACCCAGCAATGCTGCTCCAAGATTCCTGACCCACAGAAACTGTGAAATAAGATAAAAAGTTATAGTTTCAAGCTGCCAAATTTGGGGGGAATTTGTTATACATCTATAGATAACTAGTTCACTTGCTCTTAATGCTTCTGCTACATGAATGTGGAATCTAGAAAAGGATTCTGTACTGGAGATATTAGACCACTGAAGGGCAGAGTTTTGCCAGATAAAGAAGGAAGAAGAAAGAGAGGCTTTCCAGCCAGGGGTAGCATTTCCACATGTATCTCCTAATTTTTTTGATTTACTTTATGTTTAGGCTAATGAGATAATTTTTCCCCAAGTATACTTGACATGTTGTTGCTCTTACTATGCTTTTCCTCTGGGTTTCACTCTTCTACATTCATGTCTCTTTATTCTTTAGCCTTCCTTCTACTTTCTACTCAGAGATGCACTCATCTGTGAATCAGTGATTCATTTTATAATTTTCTCCAACTGAAGTAATATTTTTTTCATTTGTGCTACCAAAGAAAGCTGCACATTTCCTCTTCACTTTTCATTGTTGGCCTGTTTTATCATAATTGGATACAGGTTTTCTAAATTAGATTTTAAGCTCTTTGAGAGAAGCATCTATGAAAGAATTGTTTGTTTTCTTATGCCCCAGCACTTGTAGGACTGAATTGAATTAAAATAATCTCGGGACATAAAAAAAAATTATGGAGTCACCTATGGTAAAATTGTAGCAATATCATTGTATTTCTTAATGTTTAATATAATGTAGAGGAGAAACTCAACTTTGGAATCAGAAGAACATAATCTCACTTGGATTAACCAGATGGTAATTAGACAGTTTTGGGTTTGTTTTTCTTTTCCTTTTTCTCTCTTTTTAAATTAAAAAAAAATTCCCAGGTCTATTTTCTCATATACAAGATAATGTTAGACTTTCCTGAAAAGAATTATAAACATTATAAAACACACATGTAAAATAATCTTATTCATTTCATGTATCTTATAGGGACTCAATGCAAGTTAGAAAACAAAATCAACATTCTAGTTGAGTTTCAGAAATGTAGATATCAACAGGATGGGTTAACTCTTTTGGATTATTCATATTAGAATTTTGATGGAATCTGCAGCCAATTATCATTTAATTCCTAGGCAAAACAAAATTTAGCACTAATTCATTTTCAAGTAGGTATTGGAGGATAAGAAAATGCCACATTTCTTGGGGTATTCATATGCTGAAATTGCTAGGGTTTGAGGCTAATAGAACTACTTATTCAGTAAGTGGAACTTATAGACAAGTGCTTAAAATGGCCAATAAATTCTGGCTTGTATCAATTAATTTCTCAGAAGACTATTTTTCCTTAAACAAAACATCATGAATGCACAGCTGCAGAATATGTGAAAAACAGTTTAATGGTATACTCTTCAATCAATGAAGCATTTAAAAAATGTACATAGCATTGTTTCAGCAAATGGCCTGGATGTACACTTTCACAATTTGGACTAATTCCAGTAGTCTCAGAGATTGAAAGAAAATCAGCCATACCTGTGGGAGTTTGTTTACAGGCCCTTAAGTAATAAAGGGCAATCTTCCCTATTCTGGGGCTCTTTGGACTGTTATGGGAAATAAAGGCTATGTTTCCAGTATCCAAGCAAAAGCCTTTTTAAATACATCAAAATTCATATTTTGGGCAAAATCAATAATGATAAGTGAAAATGCTTTTTTTTCCTAATAAAGTGCGTGAAAATGCTCTTTTTTTTTCTAATAAAGTGCACTACAAAGATACATAGCAAGGTATGCATCCTTAGAAATACTAATTGTTGATGAATATTCATCTTCTGGAAGAGCTTACATTATGTGGAAATTAAATTCAAAGCATGCTTGTAAGCATCTTGAGAGCCTGTTTAAAACAAATAATGAGGTGATATAAATTGTCACATTTGCAACATTATTTTTCATTGACATTGTTCCTCAAACTACCTTAGATTTGTCATTTTTTAAAGTATTTTTTACAATCCTTTCTGAGAATGAAATGCATCTAAAATAAGGAGAACACTCCATTGTGTGGTGCATTGTAGCTGACTGCAAAATGCAGTCTTTGTCCACAGTGGAGAGAGTTAGGCCACGTTGTGGGAACAGCAATCTGCTGCGAGTGACAAGTTCTAGTTCCAGCAAGTCTGTTCTAGTCTGGGTTCTGGTTCTGGCTCTGAATTAGGGGAGCTTTCAGATGCTGAGGCTGATCCTGTTATTCACATACACTATCTGTGAGTCTTTTTCTGTATCTGTCAACAATAATAAAAATATTTATGATGGAGTTACCATGTGCCAGGCACTCTACTTGATGCTTCCAAAAAACTTTGAATAAGATAGACATAGTGAAGCCTTTATAGAACATACAGACTCATGAATAAGTGAGGCAATTCAATAGACTCTAGCTGTAATATAATAAAACCACAGGAGAATTAAATGTTGCTTTGGGCATACATAGCTATAGTGCTTAACATAAACCAAGTGAAAGGGAGATCAGCACAGAGGAGGTGCCATTTAGTTGCGACCTGAGGAATGAGATAATATGAGTAAAGCAAAATGCAGATGCGAATCATTATTATTTGGCAAATTGGCTCTGTTTTAGAAGCCAAAATGACAACTGAATTCACAGGTCTACCTTTTGGCTGGAATTATTCACATCAGCAGTTGAAAGTGATTAAATCTTTTGATTTTATAAGAGGAGTCTTCACTATTATGGTGAAAAAGCATGTTCTCACCTAGACAGGTACATAGGGACAACTTAGATGCCATTCTTATGTTCTACACAATGGAAATTTTATTTTATTAATCCAAGTTTTTATAATAATATTCTATGAGATATGTGAAATTATTTCTAACTAGGCAATTCTGATTTAAGAAAAAATTAATTTTATTGAAGCCTAATATACCTTCCTATTTTTAAAAATGTTATTTGAAAATTAAATTAAATATATTAATATATTTAAATTTATATTAGTTTTAAATATAATTAAATATATTTTTAAAATGTAAAATCCAGTGTTATTACCCTAGATTGGAGCAGACAGCCTTATTGGGTATTTTAATTCAAGCAATAACTTCACTGAAAAGCTAACAATTCTCCTCCTTGTCTTCTTCCCTTATCATACCTTATCAATAATCAGAAATAATAGTAGAGGGTTTCTGAAATGAAAATAAAATTTTTGCAAGTTGTACCACAGTACTGGACTGAAATGAAGATCTAACATATCAATAATGGTTTAAATTGATAATAAATAAGCAAAGAGAAAAGAAATGCATTGTGAGGACCATAGTCCCCAGACAGCTCTATCTGTGTGGGGGGTGCATAAGTGGAGCAGAGGGTCAGGGCCACATCAGGAGAGAAAAACTCTTAAATTAAGACTCCCTGAGAGACTTCAATAAGAGTATGATTAGCTCAGCGTTGCTTTCATTCTCTACTTCCCCCTCCCACTATAGACTTTAGTTTTAATAATGATTAAAGAATAATGCTTGAATCCCATCTGAATGGCTTTTGAGATTTAACTCACTAAATCTATTCATAGCACTGAGCTTGTAAGGGGGACTGAACAGATCTGCACAACTAATCGTGGAATATTACACTGATACTTCATCTCCCACATCAATACCAATTACGACTACACAGAGAGCATTGCATATTATTTTAATAGGATACAAATTTTTAATCCAGTCAGGTAGTTCTAGATGAATGTGTTTGTATGTCTGTCATTAAAATTTGGTGGCTCATGCTGCTCAAGACAAACACATTTTGAATGTTTAAAATTTTCACAAATGTTATTTATCCATCAGAATAGAAAATTTCCTGCTCTCCACTGTATAGATTCTGCCTCATTAACATAAATAAAAAATAAAGCATAATGACAAGAATTAATTGCTTAATGTGTACAAACAGAAATATTGTCATAGGCATCTGGCAATGTGAGAAGGTGAAAACTGCTAAATGAATGAAACCGGCAGAGTATGACATTCTTTTCTGGGGAAAAAAGCCTGATGTTAGAGATTTTGCCTCTGTGTCCTATTGCTTTTTATTTTCAATGGGGTTGTGATCAGCATTTACATTCACATAAAAGATGTCTTCACTAATTATTTGTGCTACTAACATTTATAAAAAATATTCCTTTTCTCAATTGACAAGTGAAGATGAATTTCTTTTAAAAGCCATTTTGTAAAACAAAATCATAAAGAAGAATGCCAACTTTTAAACATAAAGGTCCATATATCACAACACTTCTAAGCATGGACTTGAGATCATGACCATAAAAGAAATCCAGCTAGGGCTTCCCTGGTGGTGCAGTGGTTGAGAGTCCGCCTGCCAATGCAGGGGACGCGGGTTCGTGCCCTGGTACGGGAAGATCCCACATGCCGTAGAGTGGATGGGCCTGTGAGCCATGGCCACTGAGCCTGCGTGTCCGGAGCCTGTGCTCCGCAACGGGAGAGGCCACAACAGTGAGAGGCTCGCGTACCGCAAAAAAAAAAAAAAAAAAAAAGAAAAAAGGAAAATCCAGCTAACAGCCATATACCCTTTGCTACATTCAAGAAAATATCATCACAGAAATTTGATTATGAATTCTGAAGTTTCTTTTCCTGTTTATAAAGAAATGCTTTGTAAATTTCTAAAATGTTTTGGTTTTGACTTGACTAAAACTTCCAAAAATAAAATGAGAAGATTTGCAATGGATACAAGTATCTTCCAGTATCTTTCTTTAGAAAATTTTGCCAACTTGCTGGTTCATGTTAACTCTTTTTATTTCTGTCTTCTCAATTAGGCAGAAAATTTTCTTGAGGACAGAAACAATACCTTATTTATTATTTAATTTGAATTCATAGTGATGGACACAGAGCAGGTATGCTATGTATTTTTGTTGAAGGAGTAAATGAAAACTCTACATTCTTTTCCTGTGGTTATACTAAATTGTGCCTTTGTATTGGCAAGAAGAAAAAATTAAGATCAGGATACAAAGTCCATTACAAAAGTTATGATTCAAAAATATTATGTGTTATATGAACACATAATGTGTTCACATGTGAACACAGAATATTTTAGCTATTCTAAAAAACTAAAATGTCCAAAATATCAGCAATGGGCAAATGAAAATTGAAATTAAAGGCACATTACCATCTACATTAGCACCCCCTAAAAAAAACTTAATTGTAAATCTAAAAAGATATGTATAAGATCTATATGAGGAAAATTACAAACCCTGATGAAAGATAGCAAAGAAGAACTAAATAAATGGAGATATATCCCATGTTCATGGATAATAAAACTCAATATTATCAAGAGATCTGTTCTTCCCAATTTGATCCATAGACTCAACACAGTCCTTATCAAAATCTCAGCATATTATTTTGTGGATATTGACAAACTGATTCTAAAGTTTATATGGAGAAGGTAAACAACAAAATATTTAAAGAAAAGAACAAAGTCAGAAGACTGACACTACCCAACTTCAAGACTTATATAAAGCTACAGTAATCAAGATAGTGTGATATTCATGAAAAAAGAGACAAATAGATCAATGGAACAGGATACGGAGCACAGAAATAGACCCACATAAATATAGCCAACTGATCTTTGACAAAGGAGCAAAGGCATACAATGGAGCAAAAATAGTCTTTTTAACACATTGTGCTTGAACAATTGAATATCCACATGTAAAACAAAGAATCTAGACACAGACCTTACATTCTTCACAGAAATTAACTCAAAATGGATCACAAGGCTAAACGTAAAACACAAAACTGCAAAACTCCTAGATGATAACATAGAAGAAAACCTAGGTAACCTTGCATATGGTAATGACTACTTAAATTCAACATCAAGTTATTTCCATGAAAGAAATAATTGATAAGCTGGACCTCATTAAAATTAAAAACTTCTGCTCTATGAAAGAAGTTAAGAGAAGATAAGCCATAGATGGGAAGAAAATATTTGAAAAAGATACCTCTGATAAAAGATTGCTATTCAAAATATACAAAGAACATTTAAAACTCAAAAATAAGAAAATAAACAACCCAGTGAAGAAATGGTCAAAAGTTCTGAACAGATACTTCAACAAATATACAGATGGCAAATATACATAAGAAAAATGTTCCATATCATATGTCATTAGCAAATTAAAACAATGAGGTACCACTATACATCCATTAGAATAGTGAAAAATAAGAACAATGACAACACCAACCAAAGCTAGCGAAGATATGGAGCAACAAGAACTTTTATTCATTACTGGTGGGCATGCAAAATAGTACAGTCACTTTGGAAGACAGTTTGTCAGTTTCTAATAAAACTAAATATACTCTGCAGAGACATGGATGGACCTAGAGATTGTCATACTGAGTGAAGTAAGTCAGACAGAGAAAGACAAATATTATATGATATTGCTTAGATGTGGGTTCTAAAGAAATGGTACAAATGAGCCTATTTACAAAACAGAAGTTGAGTCACAGATGCAGAAAACAAACTTGTGGTTATCAGGGAGTAAAGGGGGGAGAGATAAATTGGGAGATTGGGATTGACATACACACACTACTATATATAAAATAGATAGCTAATAAGAACCTACTGAATAGCACAGGGAACGCTATTCAAGACTCTGTAATAACCTATATGGGAACAGAATTTTAAAAAGAGTGGATATATGTGTATGTATACCCGACTCACTTTGCTGTACAGCAGAAACTAACACACACTGTAAATCAACTATATTCCAATAAAAAATTAATTTAAAAATGCCCTCAAAACATTTACCATTCAAATTTATAAAAAGTACTTATTTTATTGTGCTGCAATACATATTATTCCCATAAAGATTTTATGTAAAACAATTTGTGGTTTGAAACAACTTTATTTGCATTTGCTACAAAAGCATTTTGACACTTAAAAAAACAACAAAAAACCAAATATACTCTTTTTTAAATTAAGTTTTATTGGAGTATAGTTGCTTTACAATGTTATGTTACTTTCTACTGTACAGCAAAATAAATCAGCTATACATATACCTCCTCTTTTTTGGATTTCCTTCCCATTTAGGTCACTATAGAGCATTAAGTAGAGTTCCCTGTGTTATACAGTATGTTCTCATTAGTTATCTATTTTATACATAGTATCAACAGCGTAAATATACTCCTACCATGTGCTCCAGCAATCACACTCCTTGGTATTTACCTAAAGGAGTTTAAAATTTATGTCCATACAGAAACTTGTACATAGACATTATAGCACCTTTATTCAAAATTGCCAAAACTCGGAAGCAACTAAGATCTCCTTTAGGAAGTGAATGCATAAACAAACTGTGGCACATCAGACAATATAATATTATTCAGTACAAAAAAGAAATATGCTATCAAGCCATGAAAAGACCTAAAATGCATAGAATGCATTTTATGCATTCCTTAAATGCATATTATGCATTCCTTAAATGCATATTACTAAGTGAAAGAAGCCACTATGAAAAGGTAATATATTGTATGATCCCACCTACATGGCATTCTGGAAAAGGTAAAACTATAGAGACAATAAAAAGAGCAGTGTTTACCAGCGATTATGGAGGAGACAAGGATGAGTAGATACAGCACAGAGGATTTTTCGGGCAGTGAAAATACTCTGTATGGTACTACAATGATTGATATATGTCATTATACATTTGTCTAAACCCATAAAATTATTACACCAAGAGTGAACTCTAATGTAAACTATGGACTTTGGGTGATATGTCAATATAAAACTCTGGTGGGGGATATTAATGAGGGGACACTATACATGTGAGGGGTCAGAGAGTATATGGGAGACCTCTACGTTCTTCTCAGTTTTGCTGTGAACCTAAAACTGCTCTAAAAAAAAAAAGCTGATTAATTAAAAAAAAAAACTAAAATGACATTTTCAAGTGGGAAAAATAAATCTGAAAATGATCCAAGTCAGAAAAATCAATACTTCAAGTTTCTCATGCATTTTTATTTTTCCTGGTAGTTAAATCTTCAATTCCAATTGGACAAGACAGTGAACGTGGGCAAGTATTTCACTTTTTGTTCTTGTAAAATGTTATGTCAAGGCATTTTAAAATTCTTTCCTTGCTTTAAAAATGAAGTAAGGTAGACTTTCTCTACTTGTACATAGTATTAAGCAGTAACTACATTATTCAGGGTACTGATTGCAAGCAACAGAAAGCAGCTCTTGTTAGTGTTAGTAGAAAATTAATTTCTTAAAAGGATATTATGCCACAGAATTTCTGAGAGTTCTGGAAAACTGGACATGGAAGCTACATAGCCAGAAGCAGTGCTTCAGACCGCATTGTTGATCTGGTCCTGTGAAAACACCAAGGCAACTGTCTCTGGTAATGGACACTCTAGTTTGCATCCCCAACACTACCAACTTTGGACACATAGTGCTTCTTCTTGAACAGCAGTCATTGATGGCTCTAGAAATTAGTTATACTATAGTTACTGCCACTTCTGTGATTCTTGCCAGAATTAATTCTGCTCAGATCTTTAACCATTAGTTTTTATACAAATTCCTAGAGCATTGGTGGAGGCTATGACTTATACTTTGTCCTAGATGTAAAGAAGCCTGCAACAGTGACTCTCTTGGATTTTCTATGTGGAAAGCAGTTCATTTCCTGCCCACTCAAGAACACAGATCCACAAATATCTTACATGACTTTATATATATATATTCAATATATACACACACACACACATATACACACACACACCATCAGCTAAGTAAATAATACTTGCATTTATTTTAACCATGAAATATATTGTACGCACCTGGTCCCCTTTTTGTTGCTAATCTAGACTTAAAAAAAATAATGCTATTGGTGATGTGGTTTCATTCTTGTTTTTTTTTTTTTTTTTTGCTGTACGCGGGCCTCTCACTGCTGTGGCCTCTCCTGTTGCGGAGCACAGGCTCCGGACGCACAGGCTTAGTGGCCATGGCTCACGGGCCCAGCCGCTCCACCGCATGTGGGATCCTCCCGGACTGGGGCATGAACCCGTGTCCCCTGCATCGGCAGGCGGACTCTCAACCACTGCGCCACCAGGGAACCCCCTCTTGTTTTGTTTTAATGGGCAAGTGATGAGACAGTCTAAAGATCTACTTTGTTAGTGGGGTATATTATAAATTGGAGGAATGAAGGATGGAGGCTGGGAAAAACAGAATTAGGCAACTACTATTAAGAATGGATGCAATATTTTATATGTTTATTTATTTAGCTAGTTAAGAACCCTTCTGAGAATTTGTTGAACGCTTGGACCCTGGCCCCAGGGAATGTATATAGTTACAAAATTATGCAAATCATTTGAGGTAAATAAGCCCTGGATCAGAAGAATTTGAATTTGTCAAATGATTATATGTGGAAAGTGAGAGAACTGGAAAAGTCTGATTTCAAATATTTCCTCCAGTATTTCAAATCTGGGTGATGAGAGTAAACAAGAAAATGATGAAGGGTTTTAGGGTGTGGAAAATATATTTGGCTTAAAATATTATTGATACTTCCTTTTAAATTGATATCTAAAACCTGTCTACTTTAAAATGGCTAACCTTCTTGATGGCAATAATAGATCAATTTGCTAGTGACTAATATGATAGTGTTGAATAATTTGTCATGTCTTTAATATTAGTGTGTTGCAAATTGGGAAGATGCACAGTTTGGGGGCATGGCATTCTAATTTTTGGAAACACTGGGTAGAGCAGACTTTGGAGGAAAGTGGCAACAATGAGCATCAGAGCCCTGGTCTACAGCCTCTCAGAGTGAAGAGAATAAAGGAAAGCATATGGAAAAAGCTGACGGCTTCATCACTGATAGTCCTAGTTATATTCAGCTTTCATTTTTAATAAAAATGGTCTCTCTTCAGCCTTTAAAGAGTTTCAAAGTTATTTCCTAATAGAAAATTAAGGGCTATGGAAAATTTGCTCATCTTGTTTTTTATGCAGCAGTAACCTCTTTCATTATTGAAGGAGGGTAAATTTGCGTTGCTCCAGCCACGGCTAGATTTTTTTTTTTATTGGATTACCAAGAAAAGAAACGGAATAATCTTGTCTCAAGGTCATTTACAATAGGATAAGATACCATCAATTTAGATAGTTTAGTTGCCAATCTCATTATAAGTTGAAAGAGACAAGCTGACCTCTCAAACTACTGCTCAGGATAAATTCATAAGCTTTTATGAGATAGCTATCTCCCGAACTCATTACCTAGGACTGATGAACTAGTCTTTTTTGTTAGTGATTAGAATAAGATGGGAAACTAGCCCTTAAATATTATTTTCTCCCTTTTTCTGGTTTTAGAATTGGTAAATGACACAGAGAAGTAAAAACCAAAATCACAGTATGTTCATAAACACAGAGGGGTGGGCACTTGACGGATATTTGTGTAATTCTTCATCTTCATTTTGATTCACCTTTGAGTCAAATAGATTGAATTCAGACATGCAATTCATTACTTCATAGCTTCTTGAGACGGATAAAGATAATTATTTATGATGTTATTTTGTCTTCATTTAAGATTTAGTGAGGTGTTGTATCATTAATGTGGATTTTGGAATATGTGGCATTAATACTTGGCAAGTTTTTTAGCATTATCTAGAATTTGTTAATTGATGGGAAAATTGGCAATTTTGACTTAATTTTGTTAATTTGTATATTTATTGGAGGCATTAATCATTAACCTTGAAAAATTAAATAAAAAAGAAAATGCAACGGATTATACATATATGCATACATATTATCTGTATTATATATATGCATATATAAAAACCCTGTATGTGTTTATATTTAAAAATTAGAGTCAATTTCTGTAACATGTGCTTTATTGAAAGAAAAATATTAATCAACATATTGGATCATTGGCTTTCAGAGCCAAAAGGAACTATAAGAAATATGAAGTCCCCAACCTCTATTTTTTATAGATGATATCAAGGGAAATTAAAAGACTTGCCCAGCATTATAAGGCTGGTGGTTACAAGGGCTCAAACTCACTTGCTGGTTCATGGTTCAGTCTCTTTCCCACTATAGAGGCCAACACTTCTGTTTTCATCTTTCAAGAAGAGAAGGGATATCATCTTTAGTGCAGTAAGAAATCTTTGCCTCCTTTCTATTTTGGAGCTTTTTAATTAGTAGACACTGTGCTTGTGATAATCTATATTAACTCAAGGCCCATTGCAAATAGAGTATCCACATGGAAGTTGGATATAAACTTTTTCTAGGTCCTTATTAAATAAGCATATTAAACATTTCATTTTGTCTTTTTTCCCCTAAGTGTTCACTTCAATTGGTAAATGTCATCTATTGGGTCAGCTCAGGAAGTCTGTCTCTGTAGGTATCAAGTTTCATACCCGCCACTTTAGATATCCAATGTGCTCTCTCTATGATACGTACTTGACTGAGGTTTTGTGATGTGACTCTACAGAGACTGTTAACAGAGCTTTCCTAGGTGGTCATGTTTCTCCTTTCACTTCTGTAATTAAACATCAAATATCTCACTGGACTCTTGCATACATACATATATATATATATATATATATATATATATAATATTCTTCGATATTTAACTGCATAAGACTATTTCTGGAATTGCTATAGAATTACTTGCTATTAAACACTTAAAGTCTTAAATATACCCTTGTTCAAATAAATATATCCTTATGTTCCTGAGGTAGCTGTTAAAGTAATTCACTTCTCCTAGCCAGTGACCTTTACAGAAAGAAGTTAGTAAGTCTGGACAGGACTATGAAGTGATTAAAAGTTACTCAACACACTGGTTTACTTTCATTTAATAGCCTGACATTTCTTTAAAATTGAAATGACTATATTGTTTATATTAAAAATTAGAAACATTTTTACTATAAAAGTCATTTATCAAAGGACTTGTCCATTGGGATAAGTTCAGATTTTGCAAAGAGGTGATGCTACAACTGAAGAAAGAAAAAAGAAAACAGGAAAAACAAAATAGCGATTAAGGTGGATTTCTATTTAGAAAAATATAATGATTAATCTAATTTAGCTCATAACTGACATATTAAAACCTAAAGTACTTGGTGGTAGGCTAGAAAACCAAAGTAAAAAAATTAAGTGAAATTAATTAAAATAAGTAACAAAATTAAGTTTAAAAAATCCAGCATTAGAAAAAATCTTATTTTCAATTTCTGTATTAACTTCTAATGTGCAACTTCATATTTCTGCTGTATGTTGTTTGAATACAAACTAGTTATATAATTTTAAATGTTTATTGATTGCAATTTGAAAACTGCAAAATGTTTATAGGATCAAGAGAAAGCCCCATGACATTATTTTTTTTCAGCTGGCACAAATAATTCATTTTTTATATATTGAGATTTACAATAGTGTATAATATTATTGAGGCATATGTGAAAGCACCTACTGTCCTTTTCTTCAAGAAATAAAATAAAAGAGTTACAAAATATTATTTGATTTCTTTCCTCATTCCCTGCCCTTATACTACCTAGTCTCTCTAACAGGTTTATCTAAAAAGTCTCAGATTCTTTGTATTTACATGTTTATTGAGGACAAAATTAAAAAATAACAATCTATGAAGTTATTTATGAAATCACCTTTAGTTATATTGAAAGACTGATGTAAAACTATTATTTTTATCAAGAAACAGCATAGAGATTAATATTCTAGGCCCTGGTGCCAGAATGCTGGAGTACTCATTCTTTCCTCACCACTTACAATCTGAGAGACTTTGAGACAATTAACTAGACTCTCTATGCCTGTTTTCTCAACTGAAAAAATGCTGCAAAATGGAAATGAGCATAGACCCTACCCCCTTGGTTTTATTTTTTAATGTTAAATCTGACAAAGCTATGCATATAGTGTGTTGGACAGTACAGGTATATAGTAACCCTCAAAAATATTTATTGACTTATAAATTGAGTTCTAGTTCTATAACAGGGAATCCCCCTTGAAAATGGGTAGTCTTGGGGGCAGTCTTTATTTATTCAGTCTTTATTCATGTGCATTTTAATAACAGCATAATCTCAATTTGGAAGAGAGAAAAAAAAAGTGAATGAAAGAATTTGTATTCAACACACAGTTTATATCTGAGGAATTCCTAGGAAACTTACAAAGACCAGAAATTAATTCTGACCTGAAACAAGTGACTCATTTATTAGAGGGTATATCTCCTCTTAAGTGAATGAGATTTTCTGATCTCTATGAGAGCTGTATGTAGAATTGAAGACATGAAAATCTATCAAAGATTCCACTATTAACCTCAATTTATAAGTCTGAATCCTAGTGAAATCACTTTCTTGCTCTAAATTTTCTGAAACTATGTTCATAGAATAGAGACAAAATTCTCATTTTTCATTTTGAAGGGAAATTAGACTTAAAATGCCGGCTCTTGGTAGTGCACTTGCATGTCCACTATATAATGACAGCTGGGGCAAAGAAGAAATTCTTTCTTTGTTGTATACAGGCTCTTCAGCCATATTTGATCTATTCTCTTCATTCAAGGAAGAAAAGAGCAACTCCATGGGGTTAAAAGGTACAATAGTCCCAGTTAAAAACACAATCTCTTTATAGAAATACTGTCTATGGTTAATTTTAAAGCCTTGAAGTTAGGTGTAAAACTGGGTGAAGAATATCTCTGAGTATAAAAATCAAGATAGAGAAAACACTTCTGTCTTCAGTGCTCATTTTATGACATTTGAAGGGTTATTTCAAATTCTTGAAAAATTTTCCTTCCTTCCTTCCTCGCTTCCTTCCTCCCTTCCCCCCTTCCTTCCTCCCTTCCTCCCTCCCTCCCTTCCTTCCTTCATTCTTTCCTTCCTTCCTTTCCTTCTTCTTTTATTTTTTTGTATATAATACAGTATTGTTGACTATAATCACTATGTTGTACATTAGAGCTCCATAACTTATATATCTTCTACTTACAAGGTTGTACCCTTTGACCAACATCTCCCGAATTCCCACTCCTTGGGCCCTGGTAAACACCATTCTACTCTGTTTCTACCAGTTTGGCTTTTTTAGATTCCACATATAAGTGATCTCATACAGTATTTGTCTTTCTCTGTCTGACTTATCTAACTTACAATAATACCCTCAACATCAATCCCTGTTGTCACAAAATGCAGGATTTCCTTTTTTCTCAAGGCTGAGTAATAATCCATTTTATATATTATACATACAACAGCCTCTTTATCCATGTATCCACTGTTGGACACTTAGGTTGTTTCTATTTCTTGGCTATTGTCACTTATGGTGAAATAAACACAGGGGTGAAGTCTTCTTTTTGATATCCTGTTTTCATTTCCTTTGGATATCTACCCAGATGTGGGAATGCTGGATAATATAGTAGTTCTATTTTTAATTTTTTGAGCAGCCTTCATACTGTTTTTCATAGTAGATGAACCAATTTACATTCCTATTAACAGGGCATAAGGGTTCCCTTTCTCCACACCCTCACCAGCACTTGTTATGTCTTGTCTTCTTGTTGATAGCCATTCCAATGAGTGTGAGGTAATATTTCATTGTGGTTTTGATTTGCATTTCCCTGATGATTAGTGCTGTTGAGCATCTTTTTATGTGCCTGTTGGCCATTTGTTTGTCTTCTTTGGAAAAATGTCTACTCAGGTCTTCTGTCCATTTTTAAAATTGGATTGTTTGGTTTTTGTTTGTTATTGAGTTGTGTGAATTCTTTACATATTTTGAAATTAACCTATTGGATATGTGGTTGGCAATTATTTTCTCCTATTCCGTAGTTTACCTTTTCATTTTTCTTGGATTGTTTCTTTTGCTGTGCAGAGCTTTTTAGTTTGATGTAGTCCTGCTTGCTTATTTTTGCTTTTGTTACTTTTGCTTTTTGTGTCATATCCAAAAGATTGTTGCCAAGACCAATGTCAAATAGGATTTTCCCTGTTTCCTTCCAGGGATCATACAGTTTCAGATCTTATGCTTAAAATAAGTCTTTAGGACTTCCCTGGTGGTACAGTGGTTAAGAATCTTCCTGCCAATGCAGGGGACACAGGCTCGAACCCTGGTCTGGGAAGATCTCACATGCCACAGAGCAACTAAGCCCGTGCGCCACAACTACTGAGCCTGTGTTCTAGAGCCCGCGAGCCACAACTACTGAGCCCGTGTGCCACAAATACTGAAGCCCATTTGCCTAGACCCTGTGCTCTGCAACAAGAGAAGCCACCGCAATGAGAAGCCCACGCACTGCAACGAAAAGTAGCCCCCACTCACCACAACTAGAGAAAGCCCGTACGCAGCAAAGAAGACCCAACACAGCCAAAAATAAATAAATAAACAAATAAATAAAATTAATTAATTAATTAATTAAGTCTTTAACCCATTTTGAGTTAATGTTTTTGAGTGGTGTAAGAACCTGGTCCAATTTAATTTTTCTGCATGTGATTATTCATTTTTCCCCACACCATTTATTGAAATTACTCTTTGCTCCCTTGTCAAATACTAGTTGACTGTATATGCAGGGATTTATTTCTTTGCTCTCTTCTGTTCCATTGGCCTATGTGTTTATTTTAATGCCAGTACCATACTATTATAATCACTACAGTTTTGTAGTATAGGTTGAAATTAGGAAGTGTGATGTCTCTGGCTTTATTTTTTCTCAGGACTGCTCTGGCTATCTGGGGTCTTTTGTGGTTCCACACAAAGTTTAGTGTTGTTTTTTCTATTTCTTTGAAAAATATCATGGAATTTTGATAGGAATTGCATTCAATCTACACATGGCTTTAGTTAGTATGGGCATTTTAACAATATTACATCTTTAAATCAATAAAAGAATTACATCTGTAAATTACTTGTAGATACCAGATACCATTGAAACTATCAGATATATTTTATTCAGTAATCTCTCTAATCTGGGGGACATTACTGGAGAAAGTGTACACAATGGGTGTGAGATCAAGCATCAGAGAAATGAGACTCTGCTACTCTCAGTTTAGTCCTGGCTAAAATGAAAATGCTAATGCTTTAGGCCACATTTTCCCCTCACAACTCAGCTGCTTTGCTATTTGAAACTGCTGATGTATGAAGTAAAAATGTTTACAAGGAAATGTTGAGAAAATACATCAGCTTGGAATATAACTATACTGATTATCCATAGCTTTCATGTGACTTGACGCCTTCAGAAATTCATTAATGAGTGATGAGTGTTGATGACTATTCTTTATATGCTAGAGAGGAATCTAAAATTTAAATTCCCACACAGTTAAAAAGAATGACTCCAAAAACACACAGAAAGATCTCTAGCTAGGTAATTCCTAAAGTTCTTTTTATGGAGAGAGAGACTGTGTGTGCAGGAGATTAACATTTCAACATATTTGCCAGCAAAATAAAAATATGCTATGCTTTATATTCTATTCCAAATATAACAATGAAATCTTAATTTTTGTGATTATTTGAACTTTCACATTAGCCTATTTTTTCATTTATCAGTTTTAAATAAATTAATTGATTTTTGATCAAATTTTATATATGATGAACCATATCTAGATATACTCAGAACTGTTCAATTTCTACAGGGAAACAGCACTGTCAGGATTTGAAATGGGTAAAATTGTTAATGGGTAATATTTAGTAAATATTTTATATATAGACCTTCCTCTATATGATGGAGTTACAACCCAACAAACTTACCTTAAGTTGAAAATATTAAGCCAAAAATGCACTTAATACGCTTAATCTACCAAACATGATAGCTTAGCCTAGCCCACTTTAAATGTGCTCAGAACACTTACATTAGCCTGAAGTTGGGCAAAATCATCTGCACAAAGCGTATTTTATATTGTGTTGAATAGCTCATGTAGTTTATTGAATACTGCACTGAAAGTGAAAAATAGAATGGTAATAGATGTATCAGTTGTTTACCTTGATGATCCAGTAGCTGACTGGGAGCTGCAGCTCACTGCTGTTGCCACCCAGTATCATGAGACAGTATATACCACATATAGCTAGCCCAGGAAAAAAATCAAAATTCAAAATTTGTAGTATGGTTTCTACTGAATTTGTATCATTTTTTAAACACTGTAAGTCGAAAAATCATACGTTGAAACATCATAAGTTAGAGACTGTATTTATAGCTATAGCTATCTATCTATCATCTATCTATCTATCTATCTATCTATCTATCTATCTATGCAGTGGTCCCTTGATACCCGCCATGGATAACAAAATCTTAGAAGATACTGAAGTCCCACTGTTGGCCCTCTGTATTCCCTGGTTCCACATCTGTACATTCAGCCTACCGTGGATCATGTATGAAGTTTGTGATTCATACTTGGTTGAATCCCTAGATGCAGAACTTGCAGATACAGAGAGCTGACTAGAGGATTTGAGCATCTTCATATTTTGGTATCTGTAGGGGGTCCTGGAACCAATGCCCTTCAGATACCAAGGGATGATGGTACTGAGGAATGAGAGAGAGAGAAGAGAGCACGCAAAATTCTAAGATATCACCACCAATGTCTTCTACAAAATAGGGATCAAAGCTCATAAACATGTAGTGGTCATTTAAATTATTTTCAGATGAAATATTCTGGTCAGTATCTACTTTTAATTGAGTGGAGACCTATAAAATAGTCCATTATATGAAGGCTTTTTTGTGTACTATTTAAAACCTTGCCATTTTGTGCAGACCCCATTGACTCGAATTTTAGGGAGACAGTTTAGGATATATTCATTGGCTTCAGTCTCTTATGATACACCTTTCAGTTGTTGTTGTGCTAGGAATTTGTCCTAATGCCTAACAAGTAAGCATCCTGCTCATTATTTAATTTACCCCTCTATAGGTATTTATCAAAAATCAAAATTTCCTATATATATGAAAAATTGCATCTGTTGACTTTGGGATGGTAGTTTGATATATGCATTTGATATCATACTAGAATTCTTAATTCAACATTTCAGACATTATCAAAGATGATTTTAGTATCAAGAGATGCATTTTTGCAAATAGTAAATGAGAAAGTGAAATCTTGTTCCAACTGAAAATTGAACTGTATTTTCAAATTTTTTAATATAAGTAAGCTCATTGCTTTTGAAAGTATCTGGTTATTTTATTTAATGAAGAATCCATTTAAAAAAATACTAAATTGCAATTATCTTGACTTAACAGGAATGAATACATAACACCAGTGTAACATCTTTTTTTTTCTTTTACATTTGAAAGATCTCAGAAATGATAAAACTATGCCAAGACAAGAGTTCTCCTGTTCTTCACATTCTCAGAAAATGTAGGAAGTTGAAAGAAAATTGAACAGAAAATGGTGAACATTGTAGTTTTCAGAGTATATGTGTGTCCTCTGAATCTAAATTTGGAAAAGATACATTGATGCTTGTATAACTCCTGATTCACATTTTGTTGTTTAAAATTTTAAATCCAAATGATAGAGCTTTCCCTATGGGGACAATATGATAACTAGCAATTTCTTATTCTCCTTAATTTAATCACACTAATTAATCCCACTATATGATGCTGAGAGTTTGGTTTATATAATAATAAATGTATCTGTTCCTAACTCCTTTAAATATATAGATTCATTAACTTGTTGAAAATATTTTATACACATTTCTTTCTTAGTAAGACTCAGACACAGATTAAACTCTGAGACATCTTGTAGGCATTTCTTCTTAGAACTATAGATGACTGCAGAAAAACTCCTCAAGTTTTGACTGTGAGAATAGAATTTTTTTTTCAGCTTGCGGGATCTTAGTTTCCCCACCGGATTGAACCAGCTCCCTCGGCAGTGAAAGCTCAGACTCCTAACCACTGGATCGCCAGGGAATTCTCAAGAATAGGATATTTTAAATAGTTTAATTGCATATGTTAAACTACAAGACATTTTAACACCATCTTGAGATCCCAGGATAATGTGACAAATCCATCAGAATATGGAATAAACCTCATTGTCAAAATCTTCTGCAACCAAATACATTTCTATGTTTATTAAGCATCTTCGTCATATTTAAAAATATCAGCAACTGAAGTGGTCACTCCTAACAAAGACAGACTAATTCAAGAACCTTCATGAACTGAGGAGAGTGTTATGAGAGAACTAAGTTTAATCAGAACAAGGGTAAGCAGAGTTTCAGGTAAGAAGGAAAAAGAGGAGGTAAAGCATTCCTTTTCTTATTTCCTCTAAGCTTTGTTTATCTGACAGTTTTGATTTTAAAGGGAGGAGAACAGTTCTTTGTAGGGCTTTGAACCTGCTTCCATGAGATAAATGGCATTGCTCTCACCCATACATTATGTCATGGACAGAGTACTCCAAATAATCAGGGAGGAAGCACACCTTTAAACCTTTCAAGGGCTTCTCTGGTGGCGCAGTGGTTAAGAATCTGCCTGCCAATGCAGGGGACACGGGTTCGAGTCCTGGTCCAGGAAGATCCCACATGTTGTGGAGCAGCTAAGCCCATGCACCACAACTACTGAGCCTGCGCTCTAGAGCCCACGAGCCACAACCACTGAGCACGCGCACCACAACCACTGAACCTGTGCTCTAGAGCCTGGGCTCCACAACAAGAGAAGCCACCGCAATGAGAAGCCTGCACACCGCAATGAAAAGTAGCCCCCGCTTGCCGCAACTAGAGAAAGCCCGTGCACAGCAATGATGACCCAATGTAGCAAAAAAAAAAAAAAAAACAAAAAAACTTTCAAAATGACTGCAATAGAGCATGTCAAATTTTCTTCCTCAGTACCTACCTGATCACACTTGTCATATATTCTCACTGCCTTTTCCTTATACATTCTAAATCTGTATAGTGAGTTGAATAGTGGTCCCCCTAAAAGATATGCCCATATCAAATCCCTGGAACCTGTGAATTTTGCCCTATTTGGAAAAAGGGTCTTCACAGAAGTAATTAAATTAAGGCTCTTGAGATGAAGAGATCATCCTGGGAAAGCCCTACATCCAATGACATGTGTGTTTGTGAGAGACACAAGGAAGATTTTCCAGAGATAAAAAGAGAAGTTTATGTGGAGACACAGATGAGAATAGACTGATGTGGCCATAAGCCAAGGAAGCCGAGGACTGCTGACAGTTACTAAGAGCTGGAAGAGGTGGACAGGGGATTCTTCCCTACATCTAGATTTCAGACTGTGGCCTCCAGAAATGTGAAAGAATAAATTTCTCTTGTTTTAAGCTACTCAGTTTGTGGTGCTTTGGTATGGCAGCCCTAGAAAACTCGTACAATCATTTAGTGTTTCCCTGCAAACTACTTTATCAACTCTTTCCTTTTCAAATAAAATTGACAAGGTTATTAAATGCCACCATTAGAATGCTGATGCTTCATTTCAAAACTAATGAATTATTAGCTCAAACAGAACCTCCTGGTTTTACTAACCCAATCATTATAGAATCATATATTTCATGTTCCTGAAAGTACTGTATGATTTTAAAGTGATCTTATTTAACAATTAAATATTCTCTTCTTGAATGTGACAAGAAAGAGAAGCAAACATGACATAACATAAGATTCATATTTGGCTTTGGCATTACTAATGAGAATGGCTATAATCAAACTATTTCCCCTGTATCCAAATTTGCTCACTCTTTTCTTAATTCAGATCCAAATACAGTAACTTCTAAGAGTTAGGGTTACTTCCTAGGTAATGTAGGAGTAGGGTCATTTTGATTTACTTATCATCACAATGATGGTTGCATATCTAATTCACAAGTGTGTGTGTATAATATCAATATACATGTATATATTAATGTGTATATACAATCCCATAATTCCTATTTCCTAAGTACCTGCCTCTCTCTTCCTCTATCTATGCATATATAAATATATATATATATATATATATATTTCTATGTTCCAAGTGCATGTTACAAATGTGATATAATTTCTATCATATTTAAGAGTGTCTGAAAAGTGAAAAGAAAGGGAAGCAAATGCAAATTACATATAGGTGGCTTTTCTTTCCTTAGGCACCACCAATATTTGTGCTATTTAAGCTTGGGAGAAAAAGTGGCAATAGCAATGATCACCTGGCCACCCCAATTATATCCTGGCAATAACTACATCCACCTCACCTTCCAGTGGGTGTGCACCATTACAATTTCCTCATTTTGAACTGCCCTCTCATCACCTCCAGAGCTTGGTACAGACTTTGTCTTTGTTTTGTGTTGACGGGTATCCTGGCAATTTACTTGTTAATACTGCAATCCCTTTATCATTTCTCTCAGGGATATAGTCTCATATCTTGGAATCCTTAAAGTATACATAAAACAGGCCTCTATATTGCCTTTTTATCATATTTATCCCTACTGCAATTGGATGCCAGTGATATTCTCTCAAACTAAAGAGGCAAAAAGTTTATTTAGGTCACTTATTACAATAGCCCTGTGGACCCAGATCATTATACCTGTGATTACCAAAACAGACAAAGTTTTAACAGATTTTTTTGCTACTTTTACATAAAATAGTGAAATATATAGTTGATTATATGGTTATAAGATGATGGGGAAGTCATATAAAATGGTGTGGTCTGGAGACAGACTGATGAGTTCAAATTCCAGTTAGACCAACAGTGTGACCCTGGAAAAATTAGTTAATTTAAACCCTGTCAGTTAGCTACAGGAAGAGGACATTTATTACATAGGATTGCAGTGAAGATTACACGAGATAATGAATATCAGGAACTGAGCATAATGTCTGTCACCTAGTAAGGGTTCAATAAACCAATCTTATGGTCATACAAACATGTATTTCTGAGTAAATTATTTGAGATGAAATAAAAGGATATAAATGTAGGGTAAAATATAAAATGTAGGGTAAAATATAAGATTGTGTGGCTATATGTATGTCTTTCTAAGTTCTTCAATTTTTGTATTCATAAGTAAGCAATTCAGATTCCTCATTTATTTTTCTCTAAACAATTAATTTAGGACTTTAAGCCTTTTTTCAACATTGAACCACTGTCTTGGAACTATCTTGAATTCCAAATGAAAGAGGCCTGAATAGAAGAATTATTGTATACTTTCTATTATGGAGGTTAACAACGGAAAGTATACCACATTTCAACTTGTTTTAATTGTATGAAGAATTTTCTTCAAAAGTATTCTTAGTATCAAGTCTTAAGCCTTATAGCTATGCTTGTTTTCTTTTCATTATGTTTTTACTGTATCCTCTAATTTTATTCTTTTAGAACATTTATAGTTTTCTCGCACTAAATATATTGCCTTTGCTCTCCATGGCTGTAATAGGAGAATATACAAGTATTAATAATGAATTGCCAGTGGCTAATCTTAAGTCTTCCTTAGTTTGCAACAAGCATTGGATACTTGCCGGGAGGTGCCAGTGGAAATGTGCTGAGATAACAGCTCTGCTAATAGTCCTTTCAGATATACACTAATTCCACTGTGTGGTGAGATTAAGGAAAGAAAATACAGGTCATGACTTGGAAAATTTAGGTAAGGCTTTCTTTCCTTCTCTGCTTAAAGAAATTTAACAAAGCCCATAAAAATGACTTGCTTGAAAACTATCAGTCTACAATTTAGATTTTAGTAATATGCATTCTTGCAGTTAGGAGGGAGACAGAACTCTGATGTGCTTTACCTTATATAAATCATTTGAGCATTTCTATAAATATTTACCAGCAGGTATAAGTAAAAATAAAAAATAAATCATTTGGATTGGTGAGCAGGGTATAGTCATAGCACTATGAAAATATAACTAAATAGCAAACCAGTGGCATGGTGGAGCAGCTAGCCTGGGAAGTAATAAAAAATAAATTGGCCATGGTAGGAAATCAGCTAATGGAGCAAATAGAGAGCCACCCTTCTCCAAATAGAGGGAAGTTATATGAGCACTGGTGATGAATGCACATCTGTGCCTAAATTGTGAGCTCTGTAAAGGAAATTGGAAAGACTACCTCGCTGTTCATTTAATGGATATTTAATACATGAATGCCAGACAAGTACTTCGGGAATTTCCCCAAACCCACCAAAGTCCTTTTGGATCACTAAATATTCGAGATGGTTTGGATGCATTTCTGAACTGTTCATTCAAACTTGCCAAGGTAGAAAGAGCTAAGAAAAATACTGAGACAAGCAAGGGCAACTCAGGAAAACAGGCTCACTCCAGCACTTATACATTACATATATTAGATATGCCGCTGACCTCTCATTAAAAGGCTAAAAACTAGCACACGTGAACTAATGGCACAGTATTGTCCTTTAATCTTTAACCTGTACAGTCGGTTCTGTAAGGAGGAAAGATGCTGTAACATTAAGACAAAAATAAGAATAAATAATATCCTCTAATTTAGTTTATGGGTGAGGATTCCACATTTAATGCAATTGAGAAAAGTCAATTTTTATAGGTTTTTGTGGGGAACTAGAAATGCTTTGAAGATAGATGCTTGATAGTTCAAGCATCATAGAGCAGAAGAGTGTATTCCTACAAAACTTATGTTGGTACCAAACATAAGGTTTGTGTACAGTAAAGCACAAACATATGATTAAAGTATAACTTTTCTTACTGTGGCTATTATTTAAGGAATTTAGAAAGGATGGATGATACAGGTGGAAAGAATAGGGTCTGAAAATAAATATTATTGCTTGACCATTTTAGTTTTGTCAGTTATTACTCTGTAAAGTTTTCTTAAGCTCATTACTTTCTTCTGTCCCTCTGTCCCTTGGTCTCTCCATTCCTCCCGTTCTTCTTTTTAACTTGGTCTACATCTCCACTGAGTTATTTGAACCTGGAATGCCTTAAATAAATTTTGAGCTGGGACCTACTATTGAAGCATCGAATTTCTTGGTTGCTCTCTAAATGATTAGAAGATGACTTGTCCAGAGAAAAATGGTTCATAAGACTGAATCTGAAGAGAATAGCAAATGCTGTGCTCTTCATGTCACTTTCTATCACTGGAGTATGGCAGTAGATGCTTCATTACAAGCATTCTCTTCTCTTTATCATTGATGAAGTTGAGCAGCATTAGCCAAACATGACATATTAGCTCTTTTTAAACAAATACATCAATCTTGTATTTTCATGTTCTCAGTTTATTATTGGAATGATGGGTTCTTTGTGGGGTTAGAACTCAAATTAGATCTAAAATTTGGGTGAATGACATTTTATTACTGCAATTACTTTTGGAGAATAAACAAAGAGATATTTAGAGCTAGAGATCCTAGTTGAAAATAAAAGTATTTATGCATCTAAATATGGTATAAAATAACATTTTATTAATTACAATAACTCTGGACATCGAATTGTCCTTATTGCCATTCTTCTCTTTCTTTTCAAAGTTGTGTTGTTTTCATAATGTTTTTCATAATGTTTTTCAAATAATAAGATGCATATATACCTATTGAAAAAGAATAAGCTAGGAATTCAGAAAAGTGCATGAAGATTGAAGAGAATAAAAATCACACATCATGTTTTAGTTTAGAGATTACCATTATTATAATTTTGCATACTCTCTTCAGTATCTTCCTTTTTGTGATAGATGTCATACTGCATATATAATTTAGCATGTTTCCATTTGAGGTCATAACATATTTTTACTGATATTAAAATCTCAAAAAACTCAATTTATATTGCATAATATTTCAGAATTATCTGCAAATAGCTTACTTTATTCTATATTTTTACTCATTCAGTTAATATCAATTTTAGCTATTATAAAAAGAATGATGAGAGAAGAGATCAAGATAGCAGAGTAGGAGGACATGGAACTCACCTCCCAGCATGAACACATCAAAAATATATCTACATGTGGAGCAATTCTTACTGAAAATTACCTGAAGCCTGGCAGAAAGACTTTTGCACAACCAAGGCTGTAAGAAAGATCCACATGGAATCAGGTAGGAACGGAAGAGAAGCAATCAGGTTGCGACCTGTGCCCCTGGGTGAGGACAAATAAGAGGGGAGATTATAAGGGCAAAGATCCTCCCTAGGGAGTGAGAGGTTAGAGCCACATATTTGGCACCCAGCTCTGGGGTCTGACACCAGGAAGATGAGTCCCCTTTAGTAGTTTAGAAAACTAGTGGGACTAACAGGAGGGCTAAGAAACCTAGACTCTATTCATGAAGAGGACACACAACACTTGTTTACTTGCAAAACAAGTCAGGGAAAACAGATTGAAACTGCACCCCCAATAGTTGTCCACTGAGCAAAGAAGTCCTGGCTCAAACTGGCTCTGGCTCTATCCCCTCCATCTCCAGCCCCACCTTCTAACAAGGTGATAGCTGCCAGAACATTCTGGAGAAAGATATGACTTGTGTTCACATCAGATCCAATTTTCCCACCAAAGCCATTGGAAACACACAGACTGTATAGGGATGATTCCACACAAGGACACCTCTTAAGACCGGAATAGGTAACTGTTTTACCTAATTTCATGGAGACAAAGAAATTTAAACAAAGTAAAAAGACAGAGGAAATTTTTTCAATGGAAAGAACAAGAGAAAACCCCTGAAAAAACTAATAAAGAAATAAATAATTTACCAGGTCAAGAGTTCAAGGCATTAGTAATAAGAATGTTAGCTGAATATGGGAAAAGAATAGATAAACTCATGAGAATTTTAACAAGGAATTAGAAAATATAACAAAGAATCACAAGCAAAAATACAATAACTGAAATAAAAATATACAAGAAGGAATGAATAGCAAACTAGGTGATAAAGAAGAATGTGTAAGTGATCTGGAAGACAGAATAATGGAAATCACTCAAGCAGAACAGCACACAGGAAAACAGAAAAATGAGAACAGTTTAAGGGACCAGTAGGACAATATCAAGAGAACCAACATCTGCATTATAAGGGGTCCCAGAAGGAGAAGGGACAGAAAGGGGTTGAAAAAGTATTTCATGAATTATGGCTGAAAACATCCTGAAATATCATCCTGAAGAAGGAAACAGATATCTAGGTACAGGAAACACAGAAGGTCCTAAACAAGGATGAATACGAAACCACACACCAAGACATATCATAATTAAAATGGCAAAAGTTAAAGATAAGGAGAGAATTCTGAAGACAGCAAGAGGAAAAACAGAGTGTCATATTCAAGGGAACCCCCATAAGGCTATCAGCTGATTTCTCTGCAGAAACCTTGCAGGCCAGAAGCGAATAGCATAATATATTCAAAGTGCTAAAAGGAAGAAACCTGCAACCTAGCATACTCTAACCAGCTAGATTATCATTTAGAATAGAAGGAGAGAGAAAGAACTTCTCAGACATGCAAAAACTAAAAAACTTCATCAATACTAAACCTACCCTAAAAGAAATGCTAAAGGGTCTTCTCTAAGTGGAAAAGAAAAGGATACAAGAAGTAATTATCTTTAGGAAAGGAAAATATCCCACAAGTAAAGCAAATGCATAGGTCAACATATAGGAACCCCAAGGTATTTGCAAATCAAAATCCTAAAATAGGCCCACAAAAACTAGAAATAAAGGAACATAAACATATAACGAAAAAAAATCATCAAACCACAAGATAATAAACTAAAAGAAAAAGAACAGGGAAGGACCACAAAGAAGCCCTGTAAAACAAGTAACAAGATGGCAATACATACTACCTGTCAATAATCATTTAATCTGAAAACAATAAATGCTGGAGAGGGTGTGGAGAAAAGGGAACCCTCTTGTACTCTTGGTGGGAATGTAAATTGATACAGCCACTATGGAGAACAGTATGGAGGTTCCTTAAAAAAGTAAAAATAGAACTCCCATATGACCCAGCAATCCCACTACTGGGCATATACCCTGAGAAAACCATAATTCAAAAAGAGTCATGTACCAAAATGTTCATTGCAGCTCTATTTACAATAGCCAGGATGGAAGCAACCGAAGTGTCCATCATCGGATGAATGGGTGAAGAAGATGTGGCGCATATATACAATGGAATATTACTCAGCCATAAAAAGAAATGAAATTGAGATATTTGTAGTGAGGTGGATGGACCTAGAATCTGTCATACAGAGTGAAGTAAGTCAGAAAGAGAAAAACAAATACCACCATATGCTAACACATATATATGGAATCTAAAAAAAAAAAAAAAAAAAAAAAAGATCATGAAGAACCTAGAGGTAAGATGGGAATAAAGACACAGACCTACTAGAGAATGGACTTGAGGATATGGGGAGGGGGAAGGGTAAGCTGTGACAAAGTGAGAGAGTGGTATGGACATATATACACTACCAAATGTAAAATAGATAGCTAGTGGGAAGCAGTCACATAGCACAGGAAGATCAGCTCGGTGCTTTGTGACCACCTAGAGGGGTGGGATAGGGAGGGTGTGAGGGAGGGAGATGCAAGAGGGAAGAGATATGGGAACATATGTATATGTATAACTGATTCACTTTGTTATAAAGCAGAAACTATCAGATGCAAGAGGGAAGAGATATGGGAATATATGTATATGTATAAGTGATTCACTTTGTTATAAAGCAGAAACTAACACACCATTGTAAAGCAATTATACTCCAATAAAGATGTTAAAAAAATAATAATAATTTTAAATGTCAATGGACTAAATGCAGTAATCAGAAGATGTAGGGTAGCTGGTTGGATAAAAGCCAAGGTCCATGTATATGCTACTTACAAGACACTCACTTCAGAGCAAAAGCCACACACAGACTGAAAGTTAGGGTACGAAAAAAGATATTTCATGCAAATGGAAATGACAAGAAAGTGGGGGTAGCAATAGTCATATCAGACAAAATAGACTTTAAAACAAAGAACAAAGAAAGGCATTATATAATGATAAAGGGATCAGTACAAGAAGAGTACATCACACTTGTTAACATATATGCACCAAATACAGGAGCACCTAAATATATAAAGTAAATATTAACACACATAAAGGAGAAATTGACAATAACACTGTATAGTAGGACTTTACCACTCCACTTACATCAATGGACAGATCACCCCACAGAAAATCAATATGGAAACAATGGTCTTAAATGACACATTAGACCAGTTGGACTTAGTATATATATATCTACAGGACATTCCATCAAAAAAAACCAGAATACACATTCTTTTCAAGTGCACATGTAACTTTCTCCAGCATAGATCACATACTTCAAGAAATAAGAAAAATCTCAAACAAACTATACCACCATGTAAAGCAATTAAAAAAAGAATAAAGCCTAAGGTCAGTATAAGGAGGAAAATTATAAAGATCAGAGAGAAAATAAATAAAATAGAGAACAACAAAAACAGTAGAAAAGATCAATGAAAACAATAGCTGATTTTTTGAAAAGATAATCAAAATTGATAAACATTTAGCCAGGCTCACCAATAAAAAGAGAGAGGACCCCCCCAACAACAACAAAAGAAACAAAAGAGGAGAAATGACAACTGATATCATAGAGATAAACATAATCTTAAGAGATTACTATGATTAGTTATATGTGAACAACTGGACAACCTAGAAGAAATGAACAAATTTCTGGAACCATACAACCTGCCAAAAACTGAGTCAGGAAGAAATAGACCAAAAAAAAAAAAAAAAATCAGGACCAGAGAGCTTCACAGGGGAATTCTACTAAACACATAATGAAGAGTTAATACCTATCCTCAAATTATTCCAAAAAATTCAAGGGGAGGAAACACTCCCAAATTCATTCTATAAGGCCACAATTACCCCAATATGAAACCAGACAAAGATACTACTAAAAAAAAGAAAATTACATGTCAATATCTCTGATGAATACAGATGCAAAAATGCCCAAAAAGATATTAGCAAAGCAAATTTAACAATATACAAAAAGGATCAAACAGCATGATCAATTGGAATTCGTTTCAGGGATGCAAGGATGGTTCAATATTCTCAAATCAATTAATGTTATATACCACATTAAAAAAATGGAGGATAAAAACCACACAATCATCTTGATAGACACAGAAAAGGCATCTGACAAAATTCAACATTCATTCATGATAAAAACTCTCAACAAAGTGGGCATAGAGGGAAAATATCTCAACACAATAAGGTTATTTATTACAAACCCAGAGCTAACATTCTAAATGGTGAAAAGCTGAAAGCTTTTCCTGTAAAATCAGGAATAAGGCAAGTATGCCCATGCCTGCCACTTCTATTTACCATTGTACTGGAAATCTTAGCCACAGCAATTGAACAAGAAAAATAAATAAAACACATTCAGATTGGAAGGGAAGAAGTAAAACTGTCACTATTTGCAGATGACATGATGCTATATATAAGAAAACGTTAAAGTTTCCACCAAAAAACTATTATAACAAATGAATTCAGTAAAGCTGCAGGATACAAGATTTATAGAAATCTGTTTCTTGTCTATACACTAAATTGAACTATCAGAAAGAGAAAGCAAGTAAACAATCCTGTTTAGAATTGCCTGAAAAAAATAATAAAATACCTGGGAATAAACTTAACTAAGGTGGTGAAAGATCTATACTTTGAAAACTATAAAACATTGGTAAGGAAATTGTGATGACATAAATAAATAGAAAAATAGTGCATGTTCATGAACTGGAAGACTAATATTGTTAAAATATCCATACTACACAAAGCAATCTACATATTCAATGTAATCCCTATCAAAATACATATGATATTTTTCACAGAACTAGAGTAAATAATCCTAAATTTTATATGGAACCACAAAAGACCCCTAATTGCCAAAGAAATCTTGAGAAAGAAAGAACAAAGCTGGAGGTATCACACTCCCTGACTTCAGACTATACTACAAAGCTACAGTATTCAAAACAACATGGTACTGGCACAAAAACAGACACAAAGATTAATGGTACGGAATAGAGATCCCAGAAATAAACTCATGTACTTACGGTCAATTAATCTATGAAAATGGAGGCAGGAATATATAATGGGGAAAAGACAGTATCTTCAATAAGTGGTTCTGGGAAAACTGGACAGCTACCTGAAAAGGAATGAAATTAGGACATTTTCTCACACCATATACAAAAATAAATGCAAAATGGATTTAAGACCTAAATATAAGACACAAACCCATAAAACTCCCGTAAGAGAACATGGGCAGAACACTCTTTTACATAAATCACAGCAGTATTTTTTTAGCTCTGCCTCCTAAGGAAAAATAAATAAAAGCAAAAATAAATAAATGAAAGCTACTTAAACTTAAAAGCTTTTGCATAGCAAAGGAAACCATTGACAAAATGAAAAGACAGTCTACTGAATGAGAGAAAATATTTGCAAGTGATATAACCAATAAGAGGTTAATAACAAAAATATATAAACAGCTCATACAACTCAATATCAAAAAAGCATAAAACCAGACTAAGAAATGGGCAGAAGACCTGAATAGACATTTTTCCAAAGAAGACATACAGATGGCCAACAGGCACATGAAAAGATACTCAACATTGGTATTTATCATATAAAATGCAAATCAAAACCATAATGAAATATTACCTCACACCTGTCGAAAATGCTATCATTAAAAAGTCTACAAATAACAAATGGTGGAGAATATGGAGAAAAGGGAACTCCAGTACACTGCTGTTTGGAATGTAAATTGGTGTCGCCAATTTATGGAAAAGAGTATGGAGGTTCCTCAAAAAACTAAAAATAGACTCCCATGATCCAGCAATTCCACTCCTAGGTATATATCCAAAGAAAACAAAAACATAGTTTGAAAAGATACATGCACCCTAATGTTCATAGCAGCATTATTTACAATAGCCGAGACATGGAAGCAACCTGTGTCCATCAACAGATGAAGGTTTAAAGAAGAAGTGGTATATGTATAAAATGGAATATTATTCAGCCATAATAAGAATTAAATCTCCTATTTTCAACAACCTAGATGGACCTAAAGGGTATTAAGCTTAGTGAAATAAGTCAGGCAAAGACAAATACTCTCTATGTGGAATCTAAAAAATATAACAAATGAATGAATATAACAAAGCAGAATCAGTCTCACAGATATAGAGAACAAAATAATGGTTACCAGTGGGCAGAGGGAAGGGGGAAAGGGCAAGATAGGGGTAGGTGATTAAGAGATACAAACTACTGTTTAAAAAATAAATAAGCAACAGGGATAAATTGTACAGCACAGGGAAATAACACCATTATTATTTTGTCATAACCATTTAAACTATTATATGGTGTATAATCTAAAAAAATGTTGAGTCACTATGTTGTATACATGAAACTAACATAATTTTTAAAATTAACTATACTTCAATAAAAAAGTGAACGATGGCCATTATTTATACATAAATATATATTTCTGATTACTTCCTTAAATAAAGAGCATTTTCTTATCCCTTTATGAAAAATGTTAAATTTTCACATACACACACAAACACACACACAAATGCAACATTAACTCTCATAGAAGCAATGTTCATTATGTGGTACATATGACTGCATTAAAATTCTCATTAAAAATAAAACAGAAAAGAAAGAATGAAAAGAACAAAAATCTTTTGCTAATTTGTTTAAGCACAATATCACATTTGTTTATTAAACTTTTACTAATCTCTCTTTCTACTAGATCTATTTCTCCCTTTTGTTATTAGATCCTATAATGCCTTAATTAAATTTTGGGCTGGGTACTATTATTGAAGAATCAAAGGTGCAGTATGGACCATTGCCATGTTGTGTGTATGTAAGCTCACTACCTGTAGGATATTGTAATGTGATACAGGAGATGCAGTAGGAATATACAAAGGTTAAAACCAAGTTTTAAACTTTATTCTCATGGTCATCACACAGGTAACACCATAGTGTCCTCTTTGGCAAAAATAAAGCCCTGGCAAAATCCTTTGATGAGGTGAATCAAATAAATGAATCCCACATGCTCAATTAATTCCTTCTCTGGTAAACTGATTAATTCCTCTGAAGACATCTTTAAATAGAAATATTGTTACAAAAATTCTCTAGGTAATTTTACATGAAATTTCTAAAGGGTTGTTAATTCTGGTGAAATATGTCAAGTTGGTATGACCATTAACATAAACTTGAAATAAAGCACATAACAGGAAGTCATGAAAGAAGAATATGAAAGCCAAGAAAAATATCAAAACAAAGCTTAATCAAATAAACTTTGCAATTATAGCCCAGGGCACTGTGAGTCTACTTAAATTAAGATTAGTGAAGCAGTCTCAGGACTTTAGAGAGACATGGAAATTGAGAGAGGTTCCAGAAGATAGGCAATAAACCAAATCAAATAATCAGAAAACAAAGTGACTGGCGAGCTTGGAGTCAATGTACGAGAAGAGTTTAGAAGATATTGTTAAAAGGATGCTTTAGTGTAATAAGAAAAATGAATCAGTGATAACTAGGATCCATGTGAACAGGTAAAAATAAACAATTTTTGACTAACTGCATCAATATCATATACAATTTCTGTATTATTAGATTGAGAATATGGTAAAGAAATAATGTTTCAACATTGTCATAAGATTGAGATACTTTTTATAAAATATTTATGGAAATATGGTGAAATAGCCAATAGATGATATAAAAACTAAATTATTTGTGTATACATATGTATTCTCACTACATGAAGAGTACTTAACAGTAGTATAGGAAATATGATAGAAATATCTAGAGGGAAAACCATGTTTTAAACTTTATTCTCAGAAATATTCAGAAACAAGCTAAATAAGTACCAATTTCAAGGAAAATTGGTAATAGAGCCTTATCAAAGATTGTCATAATCAACATTTTGCCAATGATTTGCACTGTATATATGATGATTAAAGTATTAAATTAAAACACTTTGAGACATTTGGTCATGAATTACACTGATTATGTGCAAATGGGAAGGATATTTATTTATTGGTTGAAAAATTATGAACCAGAGGATGAGAGTCTAAAAAGATGGTTAACTCTAAAACGATGATTTTAAATTTTAGTTATGTTTCAACTGGTTAAACAATAAATGTCCACTGCTGTCTAGTAGGCCTAGACTTCTCTTAATTGGCTTAATTCATTAAATTTTCTATGTTTTAAAACTTGCCTTAGGTTAATATTCTAAAGGATAATCTCCCAAAATAAAGTTAATAGGTTTCTTCACATAAGCATCTTATTGGTGTATAATGGTTTGTTTCATTTGATTTATGAATTAATTGGAGAAACTGACAGCTTTACAGTATTTATAACAGAACATGTCATATTTTTCCATTTATGAAAGTCATTTTTGTGCATAAGTACAATTTTGTAGTTCTCTTGATACAAGTTTTTATATTTCTTTAAAAGTTTTTTGCTAGGCTAATTATATTTTCCATTACTATTATGACTGAGAATATCCTTCCATTGTATTTCATAATTGAGTTTTATTACAATACATGAAAATATTGGGTTTTGAATGTTACCCAATTGGCTTATTATATAAATTAGTCCAAATACTTTATAAATTGATTGTGTTAGTCTTTTTAAGGTACAATTCTACATGGAAGATGAAACTCAACAATGTCCATCAATTAAATCTAATACAGCAGTTTAAAGAGATATGGCTTAGGTACAGCAGCAATTATGAAAATAATTTTATTATCTTAGTCACAATTAATTGTTCTTTCTTAAGAATTAAGTACCTACCACTATTCAAAGGACTGGTGATACAGCAGTGAACAAACATGACAAAAATCCCCACCTTCCTGAAGCTTATTATTTTAGTGGAAATGGACAATCCAAATTCACACTCTCAGTGGGAAGAGAAGCCATTGGAAAGTTTTGAGTAAAGTAGAGACATGATCTGACTTTTTCTAGGGCCTGCTTTAACACTATACCAGCATATGGAGAATAGACTGTAGGGGATAAGATTTGAAACAGACCAATTAGGAGATTGTTGCAAATAGTCTAGGTCAGGGGTACCCAACCCCCAGGCCTGTTAGGAACCTGGCCACACAGAAGGAGGTGAGGGGTGGGTGAGCAACCGAAGCTTCATCTGCCATTCCCCATCGCTTGCATTACCGCCTGAAAAATCCCCCCATCCACTGCATTACCAAGTGAACCATTCCCTCCCCCATCCGTGGAAAAATTGTCTTCCATGGAGCCAGTCCCTGGTGCCAAAAAGGTTGGGGACCGCTGGTCTAGGTGACAGGTGATGGTGACTTGAACCAAAATGAGAGGTTCAATTTCTCATCATTAAACCACAGTGGGAAATTGTTGTGGATTCTGGATTTATTTGAAGGAAAAGAGGATAGGATTTGTTGATAAATTGGACATGGAGTGTCAAAAAATTAATGAAAAGATTTGACATAAATTTGAGTCTGATATCTGTAAATAAACAATGACCACTCTTAGATTGCATTTTAAGAAATATCCAGTGCAATAACACTGGGCCACCCTGTGTTCCTATCTGCAATATTACTTTCATTTTTGAATATCATAATTTAAATGCATTAGAGGCTGAATGAAATCTGCACAGAGGAGTGTCTTCATGATGGTCAAAGGCACTGGAATCATATCATATGGCACACATTTTAAGGAGCAATTGATATTTAACCTAATGACTAGAAGAGTCAGGTGAGAAATAACAGGTTTTCTCAAATACATTGTGTTATGTGGAAGAGAAATTATGCTTTTTAAAAGTGGACCCCATGAGGCAGAACTAGTATCTGATGAGTTAGAGGGACACAGATTTTACTCACTCTGTGAGTACATTGTGAGATCTGAATGTTATAATGAGATATGAATTGTTAATGTCACATCTGGTCTGAAATGTAATAATCTGTCCTGGGATACAGTATTCCTCTTTATTCAAGGTATTCAAGCCCAGTTTACATGACATCTTGATAGAGATATTATGGAAGGATTTCCATGTCAATTGAGTGACTCTTCCAAATTGAAGGTATTGGTTATTCTACAAAATTGTTTGATTACTCCGTTTGATGTCTAGAATATTTATGGACAGCTAGGAGGATATAATGCTTAGGGGTGCTTTGAAAACTAGTTATCTTGACAAACACTAGATAAGATAATCATTCTAAATGACTTTTTTTTCTTCGAAAAAACAGAATTAGCAGTAAAACTGCCTCAGGTAATATTTATTATGCTTTGCTACAAATATTTCCATGTTGTTTCTTTTTTTCTCCGATATACTGAGGCTTACCTAAAGTAAACGTCTCTTTAAATTACTTATGTGAAAAAATAGATTGCCTCCAGTATGCATAGTTGTGATAATTCCTAGTATGTTTCATTATCTCACCTGATTTGAAATAAAAAATGCCTAGAGACATTTTCTTTTTTTTTAACTTCGTTGGATTCAACTACAATATTCATTAGATTGTAACAATGGAATTGATATAATAATTACCTAAGGCAAAAGTTTTGCAAATCAAATTAAAAAAAATTTTTAAGCTCTCAAATATCCCATGTGATTATGAAAAATTAAAACTTCTTATGAAACATGCAAAAATATTTGACATTTAGCCTTATCAAATTAGTATATTATTATTATAACATTAATGTGATAATTTGATAATTCTAGAGGACAATTATGTTTCAAAAATAACACATCTTTATTTTGGAAACAAAGTTAAAGAATGGTTGCATCCACATAGTAAATTCATAGTTTTAGTGCATTTATCATTTAAAGTTTAAATAATTTTAAGCTGCCAACTTATTCATTCTCTGATACTGAAAATTCTGTAGTTTGACTGAATCTCAAGATAGGTTCTTAGCTCTAAAGGTGACCAAGAGAAATATCTAACTAAAGCACTACGGGCCTCAAGTATTCTACTACTGCTTTGCTTTGCTTTGCTGACTGTTCCTGTCTGAAAGAGTACAAGGTTCCAGCCTTCAAGCTTTTCTCCCTTGAATCCTATTTTTTCATTAATAAGTCCACTTTGGGGGATAAAAGTTTAGATTTATCAGGTATTTACATGTGAAGGAGTGATATCTAGCAGAGACCAGCTGTAATGAATAAAGACTTTATTATACTGAAGGGGAAGGAAGGCAAAATTATGAGATGTGGCATTACCAAGGAGAATAGGAGAACTGTTTTGTAGAGAACTTGATTCATGAGGTTTGAGGTCTCCCTCAAATGGGAGGGAAATGTGGTAATCTGGGGAAAAAGGAGATAACTGGAAATTCTGCTTCTCTTTGTGGTGAGCTGATTTATTGTGGGGATGAAGATTATATGTCATGGGATCTAATCTAATCTAATCTAATTTTATCTAATCTAGTCTAATCACCATTTGTTGTAGAAAGCAGAAACAGCTATCAACTAGTAGAGAGGTTCTCAGAGAGGACTAAACTATTCTTATGCGTTATTATACAGAAAGAAAGGAAAGGTCAAGGTCAAGGAAAGGGCAAGGTCATAGCAATGCTTACAGGTGATAAGCCATATCTCCTTATGAAAATATAGTGCTTGTGTCTAAAAGAGGTTAATCCTCACTTTTGCATGTACTTGTTTATGGGTGAATTAAAGCAAAATTTTACAAAGCTCTTCTTGTACTAGAATTTGGAAGGCCTCATACCCCACCTTCAAAGGTGAAGTTTGTGACACTTAAGTTTGCAAGGGATAGGCATGGAATAGATTGAGGATTGGGAGGAGGGTTGAATGGAAAAAGCTCTCCTCTATGTTTTGGGGAGTAGGGATACTGGATTGGCAAACTTAAAAGAAAAACATTTCAGTAAAAGGAGAAGACATTGAAAAGGGAAAGATGGAATTTATAAGTGCCACATCCTAATATCTCAGTTCTCCTTTGTAAAAGATTAAGGAAATATTTCATTGTGTTAAAGTTATAAAACTCCTTTGTTCCTACCTTTTATACATTGTTCTTTTAAAATCCACAATACCCTTACAGAGTTTTGATCCATAGAAAACTACAGAATGGACAGTAATCTCCCTCTAACTTCGAGTCTTTTTTTTTTTTTTTGCGGTACGCAGGCCTCTCACTGTTGTGGCCTCTCCCTTTGCGGAGCACAGGCTCTGGACGCGCAGGCTCAGCGGCCATGGCTCATGGGCCCAGCCGCTCCGTGGCATGTAGGATCTTCCAGGACCGGGGCACGAACCCGGGTCCCCTGCATTGGCAGGTGGACTCTCAACCACTGCGCCACCAGGGAAGCCCTAACTTTGAGTCTTTACATGGGGATTGTTTCATTGTCTCCCTTGCAATTTAGTTTTATTTAATTGGCATTTTTATTGATATATTTGTAAATTACATTAATTGTAAGGAATAAAGCAAAGAGATCCTGTGTACTCTCTACTCGGTTTTGCCCCAATGATATTTTTCAAAATTATAGTATAGCATAGTATCAAAACTAAGATATTTACACTGATAAAATCCACCCATTTTATCCATCTTTCCTTAGGTTTACTTGAACTCATTTGTGTGTGTGTATTTAAGTTTTATACAATTTTATCTTATCCTGTTTCTCTGCATCCTCAATGACATTTATTCTTGTCAATATTTATTTTATCCATTCTGATATATGTAGTGATAGCTCATAATAGTTTTAATTTGCATTTTCCTGACAGTTAATCATGTTACATGCCTTTTCATGTGCTTATGTGCCATCTGTATATCTTCTTTGGTGAAATATGTATATAGATACATACACATATCTTTTGCCCATTTTTTTATTGTTTTTTCTCAAGCATTGAATTTTGAGCATTTTTTTATATTTTCTACATACTAGACTTTGTCAGATATGTGGATGCAAATATTTTCTTCCAATCAGTAGCATTTCTTTTCATGTTCTTATGAGCTTTTGCAGACCAAAAGATTTTAATTTTGATTAGATCCAATTTGTCAATTTTTTCTTTTATGGATTGTGCTGTTTTTGTTGTCTAAAAATGCTTTGCTGAAAAACCTGAAGATTCTCTTTTTTTTTCTCTGAAAGTTTTGTTTCTTTCTTTCTATTCTTTCTTTTTTTTAAAACATTTGAGTTCATGATCCATTTTGAGTTGTTTTTTAATAAGTTGTTGAGTTTTAAGTCGAGGTCCATTTTTTCATTTATGGATACCCATTTCTCCAGCATCATTTGTTGAAAAGGTGATCTTTCCTTTATTGAACTGCCTTTTTACCTTCCTACAAAATAAGCTGAACATATTTCTGTTGTCCTATTTCTGAGTTTTCTGTTCTGTTATGTGAATCTATATGTTTATTCCTCTGACAGAAGCACAATGTCTTGATTACTGTAGCTGTATAGTAGGTTTTAAATAACAAGCAAAGTGATTCCTCCCATTTTATTCTTATTCCAATATAATTAGAGCTATTCTAGAGACTAACTTTCCGTATAAATTTTAGAACTGTCTTTATCTACAAAAATATTTGTTGGAGTTTTTGTAGAGGTCCAATTAAACCTGTAGATCCTTTTGGGGAAAATTATTATTTTCACAGTCTTGCAATCCATTAACTTGTTATGTCTTCCCATTTACTTAGGTTTTCTTTGATTTCTTTCATTTGCATTTTATAATTTTAATATACATATTCAATACATATTTTGTTAAATGTGTACCTAAGTCTTTCATTATGTTTGAAGTAATTGTAAATGGTAATATGCTATTAATTGTTGTTTTCTCCATGTTCATTGTTAGTATATAGAAATGTTTTATTTTTTTACATGTTAATTTTATATCCTGTGATCTTCCTAGTTCTAATTCTAGGAGGCTTTTTGTAGATTCTTTGTGGTATTCTATCATGTCATCTGTAATTATAGAGATAGTTTTATTTCTTCCTGTCCAATCTGTATGTCTTTTTCTTACTTTATTTCAGTGGCTACATCTTCAGTATTATATTGAATAAGAGTGTTGAGAATCAGCATCTTGCCTTGTTCCTAATTTTGGGGTGACAGCATTTTGACTTTCCCCATTAAGTATGATGTTAATTTTAGGTTTTTAATGTCTTCAGCATGTTAAGCATTTAGTACAAATGGGTATTAGAGTGGTTAAGAATATTGTATTCTTCTCTGCTCTTGGATAAAAATCCAATTCTCTGACCTCAGCTTTTGAAATCTCAGTCCCTCTGCTAGTAAGAGTAGTACCCTTCTCCCTTTCCTGACCACAAAGACACTGTGCCTGCTTTGGGAGTGTTATTGCCTGTAGTATATCATTTAAGTTCCCTGAGATAGTACCTAAGGGTGAGAGGAAAACTTTTCAAAACTAGAGAAATGTGTGGGACTGTTCCTGTGCACCTTTTGTAATAAATGTTTCTCTTTAGCAAGAACCTGTCAAATACTTGTTTTCATTATAGTATACCTCTTTGTTGTTGGGATAGGAAACAAAACCTTCTCTAACCACTGAAGGTTGCCCAAGTTTGTTAAAAAATCTTTTTGGTTGAACAACAGCATAACTTAGGTCAGTAAACATACAGCTTTGCAGAGACAGGGCTATGAATTACCTGGCATATGTATACCACCGAAATCAGTATACCACTGTTCAACCCGTGTGACAAGACATAAGAAGAGTGTCAGATCCAAACACAGAAGCAAGTAAGAGCCAATTTCCCTGAGCAACACCTCCTTACCGTTGAACTGGTAACAACTTTTTGTACAGAAGGAAGGTTCCTTGCCACAATAAGACAGTGTATTTTGAAGTTATGCTAGAGCGCTGGAGAGAGTTGGGGTAGCAATGAGAAAATGTTGAGTGAGTTTGTGTCTAAATATATTCTGTAGCAAGTGAATCTACATGTGTTATAATATAGACTGAGAGGAAGGAACATGGGAAACAGACATGCTGACTGAAAGAATGATCCATTTTACTCCCTAAAAGGCCTAAGGTAGAAGACACTTTGATCTTCTCCTTTCTAGGGTCTACATACTCCTTTCTTGCCCTCAAAAGGGATGTGTAGAATCACAGTGCTCCACTAAAAATGACAGGATGCTTCTGACTAAATCTATATTTTGGGGCAAAATATCTTAATATCTAGCCTAAGAAATTATTTTCTAGAGAAAGGCCAAGACCTTTGGTGGAAAATCTTAGTCATTTCACAGATTCAGTGTCTTTTCACACTAAAAATAATTGCTTGTATCATTCATCCAACAAATATGTATTGAGTACATATTACATGTAAGAACTTATGACTGAGTGAAACTGAGCTGTTAACCAACCATGTCGCTGTCAAAAACACACAAACAAACCCCCTCAATTCTGAAGGGTGTCTCTTTAAGGGAAAAAAAAATTGCTATTGGGCATATTTTTAAAAAAAAGACCCTCTGAGCATTTTAGAAGTCTGACTAAACTGTTTTCTGAGTAAACTATTTCTATTTACATCACTGTGAATAACTATATGATCTCAGCTTATCCTTGAATTTATCTAGTGTCTTAAAATCTACTAGAATGAACCTGACCAATGACATGGTTAAAAAAGAAGTCGAGGGGCTTCCCTGGTGGCGCAGTGGTTGAGAATCTGCCTGCTAATGCAGGGGACACAGGTTCAAGCCCTGGTCTGGGAAGATCCCACATGCCGTGGAGCAACTAGGCCTGTGAGCCACAACTACTGAGCCTGCGCGTCTGGAGATTGTGCTCCGCAACAAGAGAGGCCGCGATAGTGAGAGGTCCGCGCACCGCGATGAAGAGTGGCCCCCGCTTGCCACAACTAGAGAAAGCCCTCACACAGAAATGAAGACCCAACACGGCCATAAATAAATAAATAAATAAATAAATAAATAAATAAATAAATAAATAAAGCCAAGCATTTGAAGCCCTTAAAAAAAAAAAAAAAGTCGAATGGCAACTCCTTAGAATAGAACCATTTACTTAACAACTTCCTTCCACTAATCTATTTCTATCTGGTACATAGCCACATATAGTTCCTGCTTTCTTTCTTTGAACTCCTTCATTTTGAGTTCTGGAACAAATGCATATTTATATCTTTCTCAGATTGTCAGCATTATGTTCAACATTGCAGTTGATAAAGTATTTAGTTTGTGAGTTTTGTGTTTATTTATTTTAACCAATTTTCGTATGATTTTGTAGCCTAAACTTCAGAAGGTTCATCAACAAAGAGGTATAAATGTGGTCACATTAGCATAAATGTGGAAATTGCACTGAGCTGTTATCTTCTACCTGCACAACTGCAGGACTTCATCCCCCTGAAAAGTCTCTCTAGGTATTGTTGAGACTCCTTAGGGAGTGTTTCACATTTGTTCAGTGCTGATTTTACACATCGAAGTATTGTTTCCCCCACCCATGCCTTCACTGTTGACTGACTGAATCAACTTGTCATTCATCATTCTGTTGTGTTTGTCCTGACCTTGGTATCTCAGTGTAACTCCAAGAAGCCAGGCACTACTTTTCTTTCAGTCATTTAAGTGACCTTCATGAAAAAAACAGACTCAAGAGACTACATCCTGTATGATTCATTTATATGACATTCTAGAAAAGGCAAAACTATTTGTACAGAGAACAGAGCAATACTGGCCAGTGGCTTAGGGTAGAGAGGGCTGAGTACAAAGGGGCACAAAAGACCTTTTGGTGGTTTGGAGGTATGGAACTATACCTTGATTGTAGATGTGGATACTCAATTGTATGCATTTGTCAAAACTCATAGAACCATATATTTATTGTATGTAAATTTTACCTCAATTAAAAAAAATACCTTTCATAAAAACATTTTCTTTAACTTCTGCCTATCTCCATAGTGGAGTACAAACAATTTCTGTGGCTGAGTTGGATGTTTGGGGGAGGACTCAAATTATAATCTCTTTCTCATTCTTTTGGCCTCACTTCATGAACCTCCTCCCTACTTTTTTATCCAAAACAGAAAACTTGATGAAAATTTGTTCATAACAGTAGACTGCTTGGTCCAATGATTCCAACTCAAAATACACAATGAAAATAAATATTTACATTTTCTTAAATTCAATTGAAAACAACCCAAGCTTCATTGCAAAAGATGGTCTTTAATAATGTTCAATTTTTAATCCATAATTTACGTAATAGTTGTATATTTTAAAAGACCCATTTGATTGACTTGTACAGCTCATTCTGGTAGTGAATTTGTAACAGGTGGATAGTCCAACAACTAAACATGCATGGATTCCAGAATAACACTTCTGCTATCTTGATCTTATAGTCTCTGCTTTGAAAACTTCCCAAATGGTACTCTTTCCATCTGTATGGAATTACAAACTTTAAAACAATCTTTATATACAACAGAATTTTCTCTCATTTAAACCTATTTACTCTGCTTCTTCATTTTTTTAGAATTTGAAATGTTTTTTTTTTTTTTACAGTACGCGGGCCTCTCACTGTTGTGGCCTCTCCCATTGCAGAGCACAGGCTCTGGACACGCAGGCTCAGCGGCCATGGCTCAAGGGCACAGCTGCTCCACAGCATGCGGGATCTTCCCTGTCCGGGGTGTGAACCCGTGTCCCCTGCATCAGCAGGCGGACTCTCAACCACTGCGCCACCAGGGAAGCCCTTGAAATGGTTCTTATCTCTTTTCATTAAAAAGCATTTCAAACATGTGAAACAACTGAGATGTCTTTCTTGAATCTTCCGTCCTTCAGCCCAGAGGCCTCCCCTATATGATATGATTTTTATTTCCCTATAGCAACTTGATCCTATTTTCTTATCTAATTTGTTATTGTTATTTTTATTACAAGTTGTATTTATTTGTTTTTCATAATTTTTAAAATTTTACTGCCCAGAACTGAACACAGTTCTTCAGGAGATCTCATCAGAAGAGATCAGAACTAGCACACCTTTCACTGTAGGTATTGTTTCTATTCATATACACATAAGATCATATTTGGGTTTTTCTTCACACTTATGTGACTTGATTTTTTTTTTTTTTGTAGATTCTATCCCAGCTTCATATCTTTCAGAAATTTGATCAATATGAATTGAAGATTCTCATTTCAGTTACTGGATAAGGTATTATCTCAAGGCCCAGGATGTAAGAAATGTAAGAAAATATTCCTCTAGATCAGTGTAATCCATTAATTAGAAACCTCTGGGTATAGTTTTGCAATCTGTTATGAGTTCACTTAATTGTGTAATTGCCAACTCATATATCTGCATTTTATTTACAATAATGTCATGAGAAACTTTTCTGGATCTTAATAAAATCCTGAATTTTCTTGTCTATTGCATTTTTCTTATTTTCCAGTTAGTAAGCCTATCAAAAAAAGAAGATGAATTTAGTTCAGTGAGCCTTTTTCCTAGTCAACCAATGGTAATGATCACTGTTTTCTTTTCAAGCTGCTTACAGATAACTCTTTTAACTATCAGTTCTGAATTTTTGCCTGAGAATGATGTAAAACACTCAGATTTTCAAAAAATAAACACTTTTCCTTTTCAAAAATCAAAATTGTAATTTTCCCATCCCCAATCTCATGAAGTTTTTCTGTTTTCAATGAATCTTGATATATTTTTCCCTCTTCAAAGAATATTCCACACATGAAAAGACATTTAATAAGGAAATGAACACTTCTACACTAGTCTATAACAAATCCTACTAAATAATTCATAAAAATCAATAAGAAAATTACAAAGCCTGATGGAAATATGCAAAGAATATGAACACCTCCCAAATAAAATGAAAATAAATGTTTTAATGAATATAAAGTCACACATTCAAACAACAAATTGCTGTTTCTCACTTATAAAGTTACCAAAATTCATTAATTTATTTTATTTATCAAGAGATTTAAATTGTATTCTTTATATTATGTTTTATTCTAGGGATTGGGTATTCAGTGATATGAAACATTAGATATGTAGACATTTTCTTGCCTTTGTGAAGGAGGCAAACATATGCATATTCAGAAGAATATTGCAGTCAGAGGGAAATAGTTTAAAGGCTTTGAGATAAGGGATGGAAAAGAAGGCCAGTGTAGCTGATGCACAGTGAATGGTGGAGAGAGGGACAGGAACAAAATTAGATAAACAAGGACCATATTGTATTGATTCTACTGTACAATGTTGAAGAGCAGGGGGCGCAGTTGGACTATAAAAACCAAGGGAATATTATGATTTGATTTATCCTTTGAAACACAATCACTTTTACTGCCATGTTGAGAAATGACTATTATGGCCAAGTGTGGAAATAGAATTGTAGTAGACTTGTGTAGTAATTAAGGCAGGAGATAATGATATCTTGGACTACTGTGCTAACACTAGAGATGGTGATAATAAAAATGTTAATTTGTTTCAGAATTAAAATATTAACAAAGAATAAAATTTTTGTGGAGTCACATAATATTAATATTTTACTTTATGCCTGTTACATTGTCTGTAAACACGTTCAATTTTTACACATCTAAAGTACTATTACTGTTATTTTCATTTGTAGTTCCTTTTTGAAATTATTTCTTTATACCTTTGTTCATTTGTTTTATTACATTGATTGTTTTCTTTAATTTGTAAAAGCTCTTTCCATACTTTGGTTATAAATATTTTGTGTATTATATGCATTTTGGATTAGCCAGACTTTTTAATGAAAAGGCAGAAATCATATATTACAGACTATTTGTAACACATTTTTGTTACTTAAAACTAGGTCTATGTGTTTTTAATTAAGGGTAATTAGAGGATTGGAAAATGCCATACTTAATGGTTGCAGAATAATTGCAAACATGGCTGTGCCATAATTTATTGACCTGTTTAACTTATATTGGTCATAAAGGTTATTAAATTATTTTTTACCATGAAAAACAGTGCCTGCCATAAAGCATTTACTGTTTCATCCATTATATTTTTAGTCTAGGATCCTAGAATGAGAATTAGTGGATTCAAACACATGAAATTTTTAAGCATCCTAGTAAACATTCTTAATAAATATGAAAGTTATTTCTTTTTACTTTCTTCTTTTATGCACTTCCATTGGAAATAATTTAATTGGAAATTAATACTTCTAAATATTACAGAGCTTCAAAATATATTTTGTTTCACTTGATCTTTGTATAAAATTAATCATTCCTATTTTGCTTAGTGAATTACTTCCTCTATAATTCCAGTGGCTATCAGATTCATGCTATTTTTTTCCCTTTTGAGTGACAACTCCCCATATGCTAATTTTGTGAAAATGGTGCTGCATGTTTAATAAACCTCCAGCTTAGAAGGTTAAAAAAAGAGAGAGAGATTTATGTTCCCATGTTAATATTTAAGTATATAAATTAAAGATAACTCTCCAAGGTTGTTCCTGAATCAAGGAATTTGTGCTTGTGGTTCTCCCTCTGATTTCTCCTACCCTCAACTTCCTCAGTCTGCTATCCTCACTTCATTATGTCTGTGCTCAAATATCAGCATGTCTGAGAGGACTTTTCTTACCACCCTTCATAAAATAGTTCTCTGTCTTCATCCTTCTCTGTCTACACACTTTGCTTTTTCTTTACATTCTATACCATATTTCAGACAGCAAAAATATTTTTTTTGTGTTAACTTGTTTATTTTGCTTTTCTGGACTAAAAAATCAGCACCATGAGAACTTTGATGTGTTTATTGCTATATTCTCAACATCTAAAATATTTTCTGGCAATTTTACGTGTTCAATAGATACTTGTCAAATTAGTGAATTAGCAAATTAATTATTTGATTCTTATTCAAGCATTTATTATTTCAAAGTAAATTTTACTCTTTTATTTATTTTCATGTCAGTAGGGATAATACTGACAAAGAGATTGTGGATCTTTATTGTTTTCTTGTACTTCTGAGCATTAAAATTTCTTTAATCCAAAATAAAAACAATTGGGAAAACCCAAACTTAATTTGGGAGAGAGACATATTTCTTTTTGAATGTGAATATTTTAATGATTAATGCATAGAAAGTAAGGTACAAACTCTCCCATTGTCACTGCTATGTGATCTTGTTGAGCAGCTTGTCTTAGTTTGGTCAACCACATACTATGTGATGGTGTGGTACTGCCATGTCAAGATGGTTGTAGCTGTCAAAAGGGAGACTCTAAAGGCAATTTACATGTTTTAAAGAAAGGTTTCAAAAAGATTCAGGAATTATACATAAACTCACAAGCTAAAATCTGTTATTCATTATACACAATCTTAAGAGCTGTTCAGAGTTTGAGTTGTGATTGGTTGGCATGCTGGCATTTAATGTTCCGCATAAGCCACAGGCATAGCTAGAAATGCTGTTTAATGTTTTGAATCACTACTTTTATTACTCAAACTTTAAAAAATGCCCTATACAATAAAAAGCTTTTGAGTTATATTAAAATGCAAAGGAATCTAATATAAAATAATTTTAGCCTCATAATATTTTAGTTCTGGACAACCACTCCCTGACTCTGAAATATTTTATGGTTTACATAATATAAGACAGGTTATTTATTACACATAGATACCACCATGTGTCCTAATTATTGATAGGCAGACATTTTTCTTTATTACTAGTTTATGAAAATTTATTCTCATTTTACTTCAATTTTCTCTATCATCTATATATCCTCTCTCTCTCTATATATATATCTATCTACAGACATTATCAAAATTGGAAGGGGTGGTTACAACAATACATTAGAACAATGTAACAAACTAGTATTGATCATCAAAATGTTCCATAATTGATTGACTGGGTCTCTTAGATTCATAGTTTAGATACTCAAGAAGTTCAGCCATTCTCCCCTATTCATACAGAGTAAACTCCTTCCCTGTTAACATTAGCAAGGATCAAGTCAGATTAGCTGTCATTGGTGAACACAGCCTTGAATTATAATAGGGCAAAATAAGAATAAGTGTAAGAGTGATAATTCAAGGGTTTTACTGCTAGGGATGTGCTACAAATTATATTCCTAGCTTTCAAGAAACCAATGTGAGGAGAAGAGCACAGATCCAAAATTTACGTCAAAGTTAATATTTTCCAGCTCTTTGTGGTGTTTTAGAAGTCTACTTTCTTGGTTACTAATGTTTTCTAAAGAGGCACTATCATTCTTTAAAATCCTTATAGAATATCTGGAAGAAAACAAAACAAAACCAAAAAAGCCTAAAACAATATCTAACACATTGAAAAAGAGAATGTGTGTGTGTGTGTGTGTGTGTGTGTCTGTGTGTATTGTATGGGAAACTCTCTTACTACTTATCTAGCTTAGAAGGGGAAGAGAAAATATGTGTAGACTCTCATGTTTGCATAATGGTTTTACTGAATTCCTTTGGTTTGCTGAAAAGCTTATTAATGCTGACAAATTCCAGGGGTTCTCCTGAAGGACTATCTGCAATACTATATCATTTCCTAGGAAATTTATCAACTATGCTAACCTAAATTTTACTTATCTTTCAGGGAATTCTTAAAAACAAAGTATGCCATAAATTTGTAGGTTCAAAAATGTCTGGTTTATTATTTTTTTCAAAGTAGTGTGTGATGGAACAAGCTAAATAAACATACCTTTACATCTAGGAGTGGAAATTACAGAATTCTTCTTAGCAAAATAATTCCCCTTAGTAGCTTGGTAGAAAGTTCTTTCTTTGGGCTAAGATAATTTTCAGTATAATTTAAGCTTTTTACCACTTGTTTTGGGTTTTGCTTGTTTTCTGGGCACACAGAAAGCTTCCCATTGTTGCTGGGCTTCTGTTGTCTTTATGGAATAGTTCTTCAAAGTGATTAATCTTGTATTATTGATACAATTGTAAATTTTGTGATTAAATATGGCTTTGAAAATGCAAACCTCTTGTAACAATTTTTAATTTATTCATATTAAAGCTAAAAATACTGATAGTATCTAGTAAAATTTCTAAATCTATCTATTTACTCTAGTAAATTTGTTTTAAAACTTCCATGAAAAATTGATGATTCTTTATCCATAATGAGTAGTAGGCAAAACTACATGATTTTAGACTTTGCTGCAAACTGAGAAAGTTATAGCTCTCTTGTGACCACAATTTTGAAATACAAAAGTCAGTTTAATAAAATCACTTTTGTGTCCTTTCAGTCTCAAACACATAATGTTTATACATTTGTATGCTTTTGTTTTATTATAGATGTCATATGGAAGGTTTAGACATGAGCTATTTTGAAATCATTTCAGGCAATTTCCAATTCTGTGTTTAAGAGTCTATTGAGTCTGTTATTAGGATTTTGAAAATTATTGGCACACATCTAGTTAATCGTGGTCGTGCAACATAAGAACACAACAAATTAGATCACTGTTAGGTCACTGATCAGTGTCTCGGCATTTGATCATCATGATCAGTGAATAAAGCTGAATTGAATTGAAATGGTTAATTTCACAGCACGTTTAAGGTATGAGTTTTCTGTACATCTTACAAGAATAGAAAATGCTAGTGTCATGTGGGTTAAAATACATTAATTCCACATGAAGCACTCTACAAAAGGAAAGGATATTTGATTTGTATGGCTTTAAAGTTTTAACAGATGAGTCTATCCCTGTGAGACCACAGACCATTTACCATCACTAGATTGATTTTTTTCAATGCTAAAGGCTTGATGGTATTTTTCAGTTCATTGTGAGTAGAATGATACTTCAAATACACATTAACTAAAGAGTCTTCAGAGGCTGTATTAAGGAGGTGAAACCCTCAGTGACAGAAGGGATAGTAGCATTTACTAAGAGCAAAATTTTTGATAAGGTTTATATAATTAAAACTATTGTAATAATCTCTAAGTTTCTTTATAGGTATTGAAACAATTAAATAATATTGTGGTTTGTGTGGTACGAATACATTGAAAGAAAAAACTATTTTAGTATTTTTTAGTGTTTCTTTTAATTTGTTAAAGGTGTTCTGCCCTTTTTTTCTGAAGTTCTTTTGTTTTCAAGATGGATACAGTTGCGAGGTGGATGGATACCACAAATGACAACTGGTATCAATTAAAGGGACCATGGGTTAAGAAACTGAAAACCAGGGACTTCCCTGGTGGAGCAGTGGTTAAGAATCCACCTGCCAATGTGGGGGACATGGATTTGATCCCTGGTCCAGAAGATCCCACATGCCGCGGAGCAACTAAGCTCGTGTGCCACACTACTGAGCTTGCGCTCTAGAGCCCGTGAGCCACAACTACTGAGCTCGCGTGCCATAACTACTGAAGCCCCGCACCTAGAGCCTGTGCTCTGCAAGAAGAGAAGCCACCGCAGTGAGAAGCCCGCGCACCACAAAGAAGAGTAGCCCCTACTCACCGCAACTACAGAAAGCCCAGGCGCACCAACAAAGACCGAATGCAGCCAAAAATAAATAAATAAATTTATTATTAAAAAAAAAGAAATTGAAATCCAAAGGCTACTACCAAACTATATTTTATTTTAAAAATCTTCATTTAAATTTTAAATGACATGGGAAATCTTGATAGACAATTATACAAAGTAAGGACACCAAATTAGACACAACAGTTATCTTTGGATATGAGAATTTGGGAACATTTTAGTTTTCTTTAATGTTCTTCTATATTTTCCAAATATTTACTTTTAAAAACAGAAAAATATATATTAAAGCATGATTGTTTTAAGGAGGAAAACCAGTTAGGGCAGTTAAGGAAGTCATCTAACAAAAATTCTGCCTAATGAACTACAGCCTATCTTAAGGTGACTTCCTAGGAGAAGGGCTGAAGACAATGAAATTTTTTGGAACAGAATCACATGAAATAAATAAACGTGGGTGTTCAATGAATTTCTAATGATAACCATTCCCAAATTTGTCCACATCAACTAGGTTATCTGTGGCTCTAAAATTAATTTGAAACTCAATGATCAAGTTCATTGTACAATGTTATCAAGATTAGATAGTTAATTTTCTATGTCATTTTGTCACTTTGGGTTATAAAGTATATATATATATGGATTGTGTCTGGGTGTATATATACAGACACATTATATATATATATATATATATTTTTTTTTTTTTTTTCTTGGGTGGTAGGATAGAATTAAACTTCTCACACTTTAGTTCATCCAAGTTGTATTTGTTCTTCATTTCCTGGCTTCCTCATTCAATAAGAGTTCTCCACATTGATTTTGTCCTCTTCTGAAGTTCTTTAGTGCTTATGGTCTGAACTGCTCAAGTGGGTAATTTGTGTGTAGAGTTTATGTTCTAGTGTATGCTAGCTCTGTCTCTGTAAAGGTTCTGATATCCAGTTTTTTTTTACAGTCTCCCTACCATGGTAGACACTCAAAAATTATTTATTGGTAGATTGACTTGAAAGAATGTTTGGATGTCATGCCAACTTATTATGATAACGTGCACAGTGTTCCACTCTCCAATATAAAAGTAAAAACCATTTTCTATTCCAGATTAACATTCACTGTTTCACTGTGAGTCTTGTAAAAATACTCATTAGGGAATTAAACTTTTTGATTTTTAAAATCTGATTTAGTTTACTCTGGCTTTAAATTAATCCTGAACAACAGTCTTTCCTCCTCTCTGTATATCACTAAAATCCAAACAAGAAAGATAAATGAAAACAAACAAATTGAACATAAATACTTGAGCTAAACTACTGTCAAATTATGGGATGAGTTAATCATAATTATGAATTCAATGGCACTATTTTATATCAAACAAGCAAACATCAATAAACAAATAAATCTCAGCAAACTAGATCTCACCTATGATACCTGGGCTTTGCCTCATAAAAGAGAGTAAGTAACCTTGATATTTTATCTCCTCCCCCAACCCAGTGTCTCCCTCTTGCTTTAAAGACCCAGTTCCTTTCCACAACAAAAACTTGGCTGTGAGTGCTGTTTTTTGTGTTGCCCAGAAAATTGATCTCTCTCAATTAATGGCTTTCTACATCTCTTGAGAGTCTGAAACTTCAAAAAAATAAAAAGAAAGTTTACAGACACTGGGGGCAAAACATTCAATTATAAGCCATTCCCAGTAACAAAGAACTTTCTCAGAGCCAGAGGAGGGGGAGACACTTAGTGGCAATGCATGCTGGGGAGGATAATTTGTCATTATTGAGCTTTACTGGGCCAGAGACTCCACGTTGGGGAGGTAGTTGTAGGACCAGCACCTTGTAAAAACAGCAGATTTACACTGGATCCTGGTGGGAATGGGACCATGCTTGGGGCTATGAAAGTCAGATTTCCCTTGGGAAGTAATTTGGTTGAGCAGTGGACTTGGTCTCATTCAAATGGTGAGTGAGGGAAGTTGAGAACATATTCAGATGTCAGTTTCTAATAAAGTGTCTATAGAGACCTTGTCTGCTTAGAGGAGGGGGCCCATGAAAACATACTACAAAAAATACAGAAGAAATTCATAATTTCAAAATTCAGTATTTCAGGTGCAGTTTATCATCTAAGAAAATATATTCTTAACAAAATACAAAAACTATTTACTAATAAGAAACAAAAATAAAAACTATAGTGGCAACTGAAAGGCAATAGAAAGAGATAAAAGATTTTCAGCATATCTGAAATTTAATAGATTAAAATTCACTCTAAAAGAGGGCAATAACAAGATTATTTCAGAAAGACAAAGTCCACAAATTCCAAAAAGTACATTATGGAATTTCAAAATTACAACAAACTGATAAACAATTAATGTAAAAAAGTCAAAAACGAAAAGGAAAAACCATGAGCTAAAAGTCTAAATAATTCCAGAAATACTGAGAGGGTCATTGAATGTGTGTGTGTGTGTGTGTGTGTGTGTGTGTGCACACGCATGTGTGCGCCCAGGGAACAGGGTAGGTGGAGAGTGTGACAAAATTGTCTAAGGTTATAGTAGCGATTGTTAAAGAGCTTTTATTTCCTTTATGTTTAGATAAAATACAGATTCAATAATATGTATTAATAACGGAACAAGAAAATAAAAATCAATAGAGAAATAAAACCTATAAGTAAATATTAAAGAAATTACAAAGATTCTAAGATGGGACAAAACAAAGACAATCTACATGTTACTTAGAAGAAATAAATCTCAAACCAAATGACAGAAAGGTGGAAAATAAAAATAACAAAATTAGTCACAGTATGCCAGATATATGCAAACAAAAAGGGACATATACCAAAAAAAAACCAAACCCAAAAACAAAAAAAACCCACCCAAACAAACAAAACAAGGATGATGCTAGTTTAAACTAGGTTTTCAGTCGCAAATGAAGCAATGGAACATAATTATATATTCATAAAATATGCAATTGATTTTGGGGTAGAAATAATTTTTTAAAAAGATAAAATTTTTATTATCAATACGTAGTGTGCTAGGTTGAATTCCAAAATGACCCCAAATGACCCCTGGCCTTATGCAGTCCTCACCCCTTGAGCGTGGGCAAAATCTGTTTCTGAAGAGATACTACTCCCATGATTAAGGTGGGTTATAGGGCAAAAGTAAAGAAGTAATTATGGGCTCATATCAGTTATTTTAAGATAGGGAGATTATCTTGGATGACCCTGACCTAATCATACAGGCCTTTAAAAAAGAAATGAGTTTTTTTCAGGAGAGAGATTCAAAGCTTGAGAGAGATTTGGCACCAGTGACAGCCAGCAAGAAATCAGGGACTTCAGTCTTAAAACTGCAAGCCAGTAACCTTAATGAGTGTGGAAGCAGATTCTTCTTCAGAGATTCCAGAAAGGAACACAGCCCACTGAAATACCCTGATTTCAGTCTTTGAAGATCCCGAGCAGAGAACCTAGTCATACCATGCCTGAACTTCTGATATAAAAATCTGTGAGTTAATAAATGGGTGTTCTTTTAAGCCTCTAAGTTTGTGAAAATTTCTTAAATAGCCATAGAAAATCAGTTACACATAGAAATAGTGTGCTAAATTACTGAATTCAGGAGATCTGTACAAGGTCATCAAGGTATTGTGGAGAAACAGGTGAGATGAGGAGGGAAATTCAAAGTGCTTGCACTACAAAATCATGAGCCACAACCTCAGCTGAAATCCAACAAATAGAAATTAGAACTAGGTAAAAATTGCACTGTTCATGAGCACTCCTGGTTGCTTCGTCTGGCGTTCTGGGTATAGGTTCTGGAAGTGTTTTAGAGGGGTTTTTATCATTTAAAAAAAAAAAAAGGATAAGACTACAAGGTGATGGTTTTGGATCCTTGGGGACCCATAAATATTTTATAGCTCCTGTAACTTGGTCATGGCACCTATAAAAGTAAATATATTTGTGGTTCCATATTGCTTATCCTTCTTATACGGCACTATATCTCATGAAATGAGACCCTTGAAGCAGCAATGATTAATACTATATTAAAGTACCTGCTGAGAAACTCTATTAGGGGAAAAATTCAAAGCTACAACTATAGTTAGAACACATTTAGAACATATTTTATTTTTCAGTTTTTGATAGATCAAGTATTTTAAAAAATATGTAGAAGATTAATAATAGGCTATTATTAAATAACCCATAAACAAAACAACTTACAAGCCAATAAAGACAACAGACTGTCTTAGAATGTCAGTGGATATTTAGAAATATTAAAGCCATGCTAGGACATTAAAAAAACCTCAACAAATTTTAGATGGAAAATGTTATACAGAACATTTTCTATCAGCATGTAATGAAAATAGAAATTAAGGGTAAACAAATAAAACACAAAATGATCTGAAGCTAAAAATCTTAACCCTTGGATAAGAGAAGAAATCACAAAGAAAATTATATATTTTTAGAAATTAATTTCAATTATAAATCAGAAGTTATGAAATATGAAAAAATATTGGAAATAAAATTAATATATTTAATTATATGATTTTTATCATATGCAATAAACTAATTATTATTTATAAAAATAAGTTACTAAAATAAATATGAAACAAGCAAGGAAAATATCTACACATATAATAACATATAAATATCTGCCTAACAAAAAAGGAAAAATTACCTCTAAAATTAAGGATTAAAAATACATTAAAAAAGGAGAGGCAGTAAAAAATAGAAGAGTAGTGTAATTAACAAACCTATTTCTTTTAAGAATTCAAAAAATAGAGAAACTCATAGTAAATCAAATAAAGAAATATAAATAAAAATAAACAATATGCAGTATAGAAATATAGAAATGGGTATAACTCGGTAAGATGCAATCTTTTACGAGAATACTCTAGTCTCATGATTTTATGATAATTCATCCAGATAAATATTTTATGCTAGTAGATGAGAATGATACAAAAATACTTTACACTCATTTGGTGGAACCAGCAAAGCCTCAGGACTCTTGACTGCAAGTAACAAAAACACAACACAATCTGGCTTGAACAGACAGAGTACGTTTTCTCACATATTTTATATATTCAGGGATATAGACCTATATAACCCAAGGTTCCTCTCCTGCAGAGGTTTCATATCACCAGTCTCTCCCTAGAGTTTTTGGTTTCATTCCTCTAAGTTAGGTGCTTCCTTTGGGAGGTTTCCTTATTGTGATGTTTCTACAGTTGAATATACAATCTGATAGTCACTCATTTAAGTAATAGTTTCCTTGTATTTCAATCTTAGCAATTTTCTTTCAGATTTAAAAAATATACATATTTTACAATATTTGTATAGTAAATAGGACTCTCTCCAAAACAGAAAAAAAAACTGTTCCTTTGTTATTAAAAAGCACTCAAAGTAGTCACTATGAAAAACTCAAATACATGTTTATCAACCTGAACTTCTAGACCTCCTATGAATCAACAATTCTGTATTTGAAATTAATCATTAATGAGAAAATCATAAATTAATAGGACCTATGATTATTTTATGCTTATTATCTTTCTTAACTCTTCTTTAAATATGTTTTAACACTCTTCAGGTAAGATTTTATACAGTACCAATTTATGTATTAGAAAATGCCAGGAACTTTGGGTATGTGCTTTATAAGATTGCCATTTTTAAGATGAGTTGTTGTAGCTTATTTTAAAACAAGTATTTGTTTTTCATTTCTAGTGTAGAAAAGAGTTGGCATTGTAACTAGAAAAAATAATTGTAACATGCCACTTCTGTATTCCCCAAATCTTGAATAGTATTCCATTTAGCAATTTTTAATTTTAGATTTCTCTTAGAAAACTATACATTAAATAAATTAGAGCTATTTAGAAGAAACGTGGGCATGGTACTTGCTGTAAGATTTTATGAAATTTAGTGAAATTCTTGCTTCAGAGTCAGATTGTTGTTTCAACTATTACACATTAGTACTTCTTAACTAATAAATTACATTGATATAGTTAAAATGGTAATTAAGACTGTTGTTTCGGGCTTCCCTGGTGGCGCAGTGGTTGAGAGTCCACCTGCCGATGCAGGGGACACGGGTTCATGCCCCGGTCTGGGAAGATCCCACATGCCGCGGAGCGGCTGGGCCCGTGAGCCATGGCCGCTGAGCCTGCGCATCTGGAGCCTGTGCTCCGCAACGGGAGAGGCCACAACAGTGAGAGGCCCACATACCACACACACACACACACAAAAAAAGACTGTTGTTTCTAGTGCTACAAAATGCCCAAGTGAACATAGAATTAGCTGGAGAACAAGTTAAAATACACATTCCTGGACTTTATTTCCAGAGATTCAGATTAACTAGGTCTGGGGTAGAGGGCTTCTTCATTTTCCTAAGAAATCCCCCGGTTATTTTGAGGCTGCTTATGGGCCACTTTGGAGTTTTGAGACAGATGTAGAGCAGAAAACAGAAGGTCACTCTTTCATTTTCCCCCTCTCAACTTTTAAACAGAGCTCTTCTACTTTTCTACTATTTATATATAAGGGATATATATGTAAACTTTTATTTGATGAAAGAGTTGCATGATTGAAAAATTGTTTGAATATTACTGCATTATTCCATCATAGTTAGAAATAGAAAAAAACAGAGAAGATTACTCCATCTCTACAGAGAGGCCTGAGTTGTGATAGTAATTAAAAAGCAAGGGTAGAGCTTAATGATAAATCAGTGAATATTTCATTATATTAATTTCTAGAAAACCAGTAATACTGTTAATGAAAAGTTTGATTAATACTAAATTTTGGTCAAACATCGAAGGAACATAAAGTACTGAATAATCATTAGGCAAATCTTCAATATCCTTTCTTCTTAGAGAAACAGCAAGAAAATTTAAATTGATAATTCAAAAGAAAACATTAGAACTCTTTTTCTTATTAGGATGTAGAAACCAGTGTGAGAATGTCATTTACCCTGTAATAACAAGAAAAAAGCCAGGTATTTGGGAAAAAAATCATAATTTTTCCTGAAACCATCATAGTGCTACAGCTGCAAGGTCACTAAGTAAATTCAATTACAAAGATTGACCAAAAGGAATGATGAGATACATTTTGTTTACTTTGGCATGTCACTGGAGGAAGAGGTGGTCACCATACAAGCAGGTAAAAAGAAATCAGCCAAAATTTTAACAAATTCTTAAAGCCTTGGTATAGGTTAACATGTTCACTTTGAATAGACGGGAGCCCAAGACATAAGAATGTCTGCACTCACAAACTCTCTTCCCAGTCCTGTGACAGGTACTGATAACAAAGATTGGGGGCAGGGCCGGAAACAGTGAGAGTTGCTTTCGGAGCTCAGTAGGCGGGAAGTGGTCAGCTGGCACTGAAGGTAGGCACTGATCATCATCTTCTTCCCTAGACCTACTCAAATATGAAAGCTTAAAGTCCTTGGTGGAAGGGCAGCAAATACTTTCACTTCCGTGGTCAAGGCGAAGATTCACTGCTTCACCGGGAGGGGTAGAAGCAGAAATCCTCTACTCCTGAGGAGGATCAAGGAGTCCTTCCCTACTCATAAGAAGAAGAGGTCATCTCTTATGAGGAGACGGTCAAGAAATTCTTCTGCCCAGAAATGCAACAGACACAAAGCAGAGATTGGCTGACATTAGGAGAAGAGTGAGCACTCTGGTGCATAGGTCTCTAAATAAGACTGAAGTTGTACCAGGAAAACAGAAGCCTCATAGCTCCCACCAACAAGCAAAGCAGTCTACCACTGGGGGAGGGGTGTGGTGAGAGACACCTCCCCCCCGCAACAGTGGCACAGGTGTGCAGGAACTGCTAAAAGCTGAAGGTGGACTAAGAACAATGAGAAAAACCATCCAGAATTGCAAACCATATTCTAAGCACAAGGTAACATTAGGTCTTGCCTGAAGGAACCAGAGCCTGTGGTGCATAAATGAAGACAGAAATGGAAAAATGGAAATCCAGCCCAACATCTGATTAGTTCAACTCAACCTCAACAATAATGGTCTGATAGGAGATGAGACTGCCCCTTTCAGGTATAAATATTGACTTTGGTCTTTCTCCTCTTCTACATACAATGTCTATATTCAATCAAGATTCTCTCTCTCTCTCTCTCTCTCTCACACACACACACACACACACACACACTCCCATTTCAAGGAACAAATAATCAAAATAATAAGATTTAGGGACCCATATATTAAAACTATCAGAGAGGAACTTTAAAGTAACCAAGGTAAATATGCGAAAAGATCTAAATACAATGAAGAACTGAGTAAAAAGAACCAACAAGAAAAATAAAAATGAATATGTCAAGTTTTGATTGAAGAACCATTTAAAAAGAAGATATGATGGAACATCATTAGAAAGATTTTGCATGGATCAGATATGCCACAGAACATATTGGTTTCTATCAAACCTATCATCTAGTTATGGTATATATTCAATGTATCTATATTTAAATATACATCCTATTCCCATCTCTATTTTTAATTCTGTTTTGCCTCTGACTTGATGATATCTTAGTACTCCAGTCCTCATTATCCCCCCTCCTATATATTTCCTCAGGAAATATTGTCCATGCCAGACAATTTGTCACTTAATTATGTGTATTCTGCTAATTTATATATTAGAATCATCCCCCAGATTCTGTCTTGACATGTAACAGGGGATGTAGGAAATATTGCTTTGCTTAATTGGAGGGGAATTCTTCAAAAAGTTATTCAAGTTTAAGGCAGAACTGACTCCACAACTTCTATCTGAGCACTGGCAGTGTGCTGTTGCATCATTTTTTAAAATCTATTTGTGTACCTCTATTAGATTTTGATCCTTTGAGAGCATAGAACATTGTTTTATTCATCTTTATACCTACAATATCTAGGACAGTGTCCAGAATACACTAGCTACATAATAAAATTGTGCTGAATGAATGCATGAGTGAATAGATGAATGAAAATTTGCCTGTGGTCCAGGTGGAGTCCTTAGCACTATCCTCCTGTGTTTTCTCGTGGACTCAGTACAACTTAATGTGATGCTGGGCGGGATAATTATCTGCCAACCTGTTAAGCAGGGGCTGCAGGACCCCTTTTCTATTTTCTACATTCAAGAAGTCCTGGCAGAGGCTGCTTCCTTCAACATAACAAAAATCCACATTGTAATTCTCATTTTTATATGACCTGCCTGATAGAAAGTCTTCATTGTAATAGTTCTTTCTTTATTTTCATCACTATGATATTAATCTTAGATTTGATTAGATGCCATTTACTATAATGCTGATGAAGGTTCTCTTTATGAACACTTCTTTTTATTATCCTTATTATGTTTTTAGGTTTTCATGGTGGCATTTCATTATTTGGTGTTAAAACATGACTTTTATTTTATCTGTAGCTAATAGATATTTTCTTATCAATGTAAGATTTCTATTCTTAAATCCAAATTTCTTTCTAGTTTCCTTTATAAAAAAAGTATTCTGAAGAAGTTTACACTCAGAATGATGAACATTTAATGAAATTATGGAGTGCCGAATTTTAATGAAATACTGCTATAGGATTAGTGTGTGGAATATCTTCTAGGTGAATTAGGTTGGAATTTCCAATTAGGGTACTAGAGGTAGGCATGGATTTCATTGCAGTTAAACATTTGCTGACAAGCCAGTCTTTCAGTTTAGCTTTGTGCATTAAGTAAAGAAATTTGATCCTGTTCAGCTTTCAATAGAAAATGTTTTCCTTTTCGATCTACTTCTTCTCTGGGAAGCTTTTATACTTGACCAAAAAAGATTCTCTTTTCCTGCCTATCTTTAGATATACAAACACCTCACGTGAAATAAATATTCAAATAAATAAATAAATGATATTTTTCATTGGGAAAAATAACCAATATTATTATGTTGCTTTAAGAGAGTACAAAAACAAGAAGTACAAAGAAAGAAAACTACAGGCCAATATCACTGATGAACATAGATGCAAAAATCCTCAACAAAATACTAGCAAACAGAATCCAACAGAACATTAAAAGGATCATACACCATGATCAAGTGGGATTTATTCCAGGAATGCAAAATTTCTTCAATATATGCAAATCAATCAATGTGATACACCATATTAACAAACTGAAGGATAAAAACGATATGATCATCTCAATAGATGCAGAGAAAGCTTTCCACAAAATTCAACACCCATTTATGATAAAAACCCTCCAGAAAGTAGGCATAAAGGGAACTTTCCTCAACATAAAAAAGCCCATATATGACAAACCCACAGCCAACATTGTCCTCAATGGTGAAACAGTGAAACCATTTCCACTAAGATCAGGAAGAACACAAGGTTGCCCACTCTCACCACTATTATTCAACAGAGTTTTGGAAGTTTTATCCACAGCAATCAGAGAAGAACAAGAAATAAAAGGAATCCAAATTTGAAAAGAAGTAAAGCTGTCACTGTTTGCAGATGACATGATACTATACATAGAGAATCCTAAAGATGCTACCACAAAACTACTAGAGTTAATCAATGAATTTGGTAAAGTAGCAGGATACAAAATTAATGCACAGAAATCTCTTGAATTCCTATATACTAATGATGAAAAATGTGAAAGAGAAATTAAGAAAACACTCCTATTTACCATTGCAATAAAAACAATAAAATATCTAGGAATAAACCTACGTAAGGAGACAAAAGACCTGTAGGCAGAAAATTATAAGACACTGATGAAAGAAATCAAAGATGATACAAAGAGATGGAGAGATATACCATGATCTTGGATTGGAAGAATCAACATTGTGAAAATGACTATACTAGCCAATGCAATCCCTATCAAACTACCACTGGCATTTTTCACAGAACTAGAACAAAAAATTTCACAATTTGTATGGAAACACAAAAGACCCTGAATAGTAAATGCAATCTTGAGAAAGAAAAATGGATCTGGAGGAATCAGGCTCTCTGACTTCAGACTATACTACAAAGTTACAGTCATCAAGGCAGTATGGCACTGGCACAAAAACAGAAATATAGATCAATGGAACAGGACAGAAAGCCCAGAGAAAAACCCATGCAAATATGGTCACCTTATCTTTGATAAAGGAGGCAAGAACATACAGTGGAGAAAAGACAGCCTCTTCAATAAGTGGTGCTGGGAAATCTGGACAGCTACATGTAAAAGAATGAAAGTAGAACACTCCCTAACACCACACACAAAAATAAGCTCAAAATGGGTTAAAGACCTAAATGTAAGGCCAGACACTACCAAACTCTTAGAGGAAAACATAGGCAGAACACTCTATGACATATATCACAGCAAGATCCTTTTTGACCCACCTCCTAGAGAAATGGAAATAAAAACAAAAATAAACAAATGGGACCTAAGGAAACTTAAAATCTTTTGCACAGCAAAGGAAACCATAAACAAGATGAAAAGAAAACCCTCAGAATGGGAGAAGATATTTGCAAATGAAGCAACTGAGAAAGGATTTATCTCCAAAATTTATAAGCAGCTCATGAATCTCAATATCAAAAAAACAAACAACCCAATCCAAAAATGGGCAGAAGACCTAAATAGACATTTCTCCAAAGATATACAGATTGCTAACAAACACATGAAAGAATGCTCAACATCATTCATCATTAGAGAAATGCAAATCAAACCTACAATGAGATATCATCTCACACCAGTCAGAATGGCCATCATCAAAATATCTACAAACAATAAATGCTGGAGAGGGTGTGGAGAAAAGGGAACCCTCTTGCACTCTTGGTGGGAATGTGAATTGGTACAGCCACTATGGAGAACAGTATGAAGGTTCCTTAAAAAACTAAAAAGAGAACTACCATACGACCCAGCAATCCCACTATTGGTCATATACCCTGAGAAAACCATAATTCAAAAAGAGTCATTTACCACAATGTTCATTGCAGCTCTATTTACAATAGCCAGGACATGGAAGTAACCTAAGTGTCCATCAACAGATGAATGGATAAAGAAGATGTGGCACATATAAACAATGGAATATTACTCGGCCATAAAAAGAAATGAAATTGAGTTATTTGTTGTGAGGTGGATGGACCTAGAGACTGTCATACAGAGTGAAGTAAGTCAGAAAGAGAAAAACAAATACTGTATGCTAACACACATATATGGAATCTAAAAAAACAAAAAAGAAAATGGTCATGAAGAACGTAGGGAAAAGATGGGCATAAAGATGCAGATCTACTAGAGAATGGACTTGAGGATATGGGGAGGGGGAAGGGTAAGCTGGGACAAAGTGAGAGAGTGGCATGGACATATATACACTACCAAATGTAAAATAGATAGCTAGTGGGAAGCAACCGCATAGCACATGGAGATCAGCTTGGTGCTTTCTGACCACCTAGAAGGGTAGGATAGGGAGGGTGGGAGGGAGGGAGACACAAGAGGGAAGAGATATGGGGATATATGTCTATGTATAACTGATTCACTGTTATAAAGCAGAAACTAACACACCATTGTAAAGCAAGTATACGCCAATAAAAATGTTTAAAACAAAGAAAAAAATTAAAAAAATGATAGTACAAAAACAAATCTGAATATTTCCAAATGAGCTTTATAGTTCAGTAATAATTAAATCTAATAGCATGATATCACAACACATTTTGTTCTTTTGAAATAAGTTAAATATTTTAATTGCAGGCAATAAATATTTTAACAAGCATCCACTGAATTCTCAATGTTTTTAATACAATTTTCCCTGTGTTAAAAAAACAGAACAAAACAGAACTGAAGCCATTCTTCCAGTTCTCCACTTTACTGTGGTGCTGCCTTATATACATTTTTGTGAGATAAAATAACAGTTTCTTGGGCTTCCTTTGTGGCGCAGTGGTTGAGAGTCCACCTGCCGATGCAGGGGACGCGAGATCGTGCCCCTGTCCGGGAAGATCCCACATACCGCAGAGCGGCTAGGCCCGTGAGCCATGGCTGCTGAGCCTGCGCGTCTGGAGCCTGTGCCCCGCAATGGGAGAGGCCACAACAGTGAGAGGCCCGCGTACCGCAAAAAAAAAAAAAAAAAAAGTTTCTTTCCTGAGTTAAAGTATTAAATATTGTTTTACACAATTGCTTTGTATATAAATGTAAATGTTTAGAAATTTATATTTACCAAGTAATCTAGTTTAAATATTGGTAATCAATTTTATTTTAATTTAAAGAATATTTAACATATATAATAATTGTTCCAAGCTAGTAGCTTTTCTCTACAGGTGCTTGGTGGAGATATCAAAAGTCTGTTTAAAAGATGAAGAAACTTCAGAAATTGTTATTTAGGAAAATATGAAAATAAAGTCTGAGTTTTTAAAGTTAGTGTTTTGGACATAATTTAAAAAGAAGTACCATTGTTTATTAGTACTTTGTATTCTTTCTTATTTAGGCTCAAAAATACTAAATGCCCAGCGTCTTGCCTCATTTCCAAAGTGGTGTATATTCAAGGACACCCTTTATTCTAAGGGATAATACTGTTTCACATTATTCAGTCTCCCAGGGTATTCTATGAGAAACTTTGAAATTAGATTTAACAGATTAAATAATAATACTAAGTACTTGCTCTAATCTAAGCTATGTGACTATAAGGCTAACAATTTGCATCTTTACCACATTATCAGAAAACATTTTTTCCTCATAGCAAATAGAAAATTTCTCTCTATACTGAGTTTTCTCTCACTGTTTCATATTTTGTACACTAATCTGTAATAATATTCATTCTCAAATACAAATATATATATATATATAATTAGAAATATACATATATATTCAATATATAGATGAACGTTATACTTTCAAATAGAAATACAGTTTTTGAGTTTCTGATTATAAAATATATGTCAAGATGGAGTAAATAACCATTCAATAATAAAGAACTCCAAGTCACTTTGGTGTAAAACAACAAATACTTCTTTATTTCTCATGAAATATCACAGATTTTTGTGGACTCTGCTCCCTTTCTTCTTCTCTGTTGGACTTTGACTAAGAAGCTAGTATCTGAAGACTTGCTGAAAGTCAGTACAATGCAGTGCAAAACAGTGTAGTGAAATATACTTTAGCTCTTAAGATTTCAGCCCAGAAGTAACCCAGGTAATGTATGTTGACATTTATGGTGGTGCTAAATAAACTGCTGGGGCACAGGGAGGTCCAATCCCACCATAAGCTTAGACAATGAGGAATAAGAAATAGACTGTAAACTACACTAATACAATAATTTATTTTGTAAATGTCTTACTAATCGGTATTTTTTCTTTTCTTCTTTCTTTTTCCTCCCCTTCCCCTCCCTTACTGCTTCCTTCTTTTCTTCCATCCTTCCTTCCTTCCTTCCTTCTTCTTTTAAACATGTATTCTAAACATCTCTGAGTTTCTTGGATGTGTATTTTGTTGTCTTTTATTATTTTTGAAAATTCTCAGCTGTTATTTTTTAAAAATATTTCTTCTGTCCCAGTCTCACTTCTTTCTCTGGAATTCAAATAACTTGTATGTTAGAGTATTTATATTGGCTTATAGCTCTTGGATGTTCTATTTCATTTTTTTCTCTCAAAATTTTGCTTCTTTGTGTGTAAGCTTGCATAATTTCTGATAACATATAAGTTCACTGATTCTTTGCTTGGCTGTGTTGTAACAACTGAAGAGTTCATCAAAAGCATTTCAGTATAGCCACTTGGTATTTTTTTCGTATTTTCATCCCTCTGATGAAATTCCTCATATGTTAATACATATTGCCATCTTATTCATTGGAGCCTTCAGCATAGTAATCATTGTTTTTAAAATTCCTGTTGTATAGTTTCAACATGTGCATAATATCAAGATATTAAGTCCCTACTTCCTCTCTACTTTGTCTGAATTCAAATATCTTTATATACCCTGTGAGTTGTGGTTGTTGTTGTTTGGCTTACAATCCGAGGTAGTTGTTCACTCTCCAGTCTCATGGAGTACCATCCTATATAGTTGCATAGCTGAAAAGTCTTCAGTTGATTTACCTTTTTAACCACTATTGACAATGTGTACAACTATACTACCCAAACTTAAATCATTTATTCTGATAGATAGGTTGATTTTTCATTTGGAAGATTACCTATAAAGAACCTTTTTCAGAAGTACAAAAGAGTGTTTTGTGATGTAAATGTTCAAAATGATTTTTAAAATAATCAAAAACATTAAATGTCTTTAATTTTGCCCTCACTTATATTTTTTGACAGTGTATACAGTCTTTTACCCTTAGAACTTTACAAGTATGTCCCAAAATTTTTGGCTGAAATTGAGAAGCCTAAAGCTAATTTTGTTATATTTATTTTTTGAGATAATTTAGCTATTTGTATAATTGATTTACCAATTTATTCTTGGATTCTCAAACTTTACCTTGATATGTTTGGCTGTTTATGCTCACTGAATATTCTTCCCATACTTTCAGTTCAGGTATCTTCCTTTAAAATCTGGATTTAAAACTAGTCCTGAGTTTGACTTCTAGGATCTTCTAGCATCAAAGGAAAAGATAAAGCTAAATTAATAGCATTAGTTGTTCTTGATTATAAACTACAAACATAGAAAAAATTCTAAAATCTCCATTATGCTGGAGTATCTCAAATACTATTAGGAGAAAAAAAACGTCATAGGCATCCTGGAAGGAGAACATAAAATCCTAGTGATATCTTCTATGGTATTCAGCCTGCAAAATGGTCCCCAAAATCCTTGCCTTCTGGTATTATCACACTTGTGTAATTCTGTCTAGACTGAATAGTGCTGAACTATATGACCAAATTGTAGATGTGAGGCTGCCACTTTCATCTCTTGGCTTTTTCTCTTGGAAGAAGCCAGTGACCATGTCTTGAGGACCCTCTAATACCCCGTGGCGATTGGTCATGTAGGAATAATCTGAGGTCCCATGATTAAATTAACTTGCCAGCCATCTGAGTGAGCCAACTAGGAAGCAAATCCTGCAGCCACACTGAAGCTTTCAGATGACTGCCATCCTATTTTACAGCTTGACTGTAACTTTATATGAAGAACTGTGCCAGAACTGCCCAGTTTATCTGAATTCTAGAAATTATGAGAGATAATAAATGTTTAATATCATTTTAAATCACTAAGATTTGGGGTCAATTCTTATGTAGGAATAGATAACTAACACACCTTTCTGTCAAGAACTGCATAGAGTTTAAGACTCTATCCTGCCTACAAGCTAACAAGTTAACCTGCCACAGTTTCATAAATTATGGCAGAGCAAATAGACTCTGGGGTTAGAAATAAATGTTTATTATGGCACAGAAGGAAGCATGAGTTCCAATTTTGCATGGGCTTTCTTTGTCCCCCAAGTATCATGAGGATGATGTAGAGTTTGGCCCAGATAGATGATATACACTCAGTAGACTTGTGTCACAGCTGAGAAGCCCCAAATTTAGGAAACTCCCCAGTCTTATATGGGGCTGCTAGCAAACATGCCCAACTTTTGTCCCAGACGGAGACAATATCTTTATTGCACTGATTTGGAAACAACTATGTCCTCTGCCCAGGGGGAAGACACTAGCTTTATTTTCCAAGGATGTTTGTATAGCAAATATAGCAGTCAGGGACGAACATTATCACAAGACATCTAAAAACACCATGAAAACCTTCCCCCAACACTCCCTCAAAAACTTTTACTATTTAAAGGGGTATACAAAGTAGATATCAATTCCAGGGTGCCACTATTGTAACTGGGGGACTTAATGCTCATAGACATAGTTTGATGAGGTAATAAAATTAAATTTCAACATGCAGCATTTTATTCCTAATGAAATCAATAAATATTCCTACTTTAAAATATTTTAAATTAAAATACATAGAAAGGAAAAACATTTAACAATATTGTGTATTGATTAAAAAATTTTTTTTCAATTTTGTCCCACTAGCAATAACTCATTGATAAAACAGAAATGAAAACTTCTTCCTCATATCAGTAAAAAGAGCGTTTCCCCTTCCTTAATCTAAGAATGCTTAGCGTAAGGAAATATTTACTTCACATAATATCTAGTTAAGAAAATACATTTCTAATGAGCATCAAATTGCCATTTACTAATATTGCATATGAGTAAATAATATTTACTAGGATTTTTCACTAATCGTTAATAGGATTTATACAAAATTATGCCAGACTTTTGTTAAGTCTTTCAGAATATTGAGACTATGCAGTCTGGACTTCTACATGTATCACAATTTTATAATTAAGCAAGAGATAATAAGGTATAAATATTGTTTACATTTGAATGGCAGTACAATCAAGGGTTCTGCATTACTATATAGCACTGTTAAAATTTTGATCAATCCTCAGTATTCAAGTATTGAATGCAATGTTGAATACTCATGGATCCTTAATGTTGATTACTAATTGTCATCACCACTGCACAGAATATTATGGAACTCAGTTTCCCTTCTGAACTGACATTGCTTTTTCCTTACAATATTAAAAAGAAGGCTTCTGATATTACTAAAATGATGCATACTAGAACTTTAAAAAAATAGGGCTTCCCTGGTGGCGCAGTGGTTGAGAGTCCGCCTGCCGATGCAGGGGACGCGGGTTCGTGCCCCGGTCTGGGAAGATCCCACATGCCACGGAGCGGCTAGGCCCGTGAGCCATGGCCGCTGAGCCTGCGCGTCCGGAGCCTGTGCTCTGCAATGGGAGAGGCCACAACAGTGAGAGGCCTGTGTACCGCAACAACAACAACAAAAAAAAATGTTTTCGTGAAGTCTATATTAAGAATTCTGGAAGCTTGACTAATTTATTAAATTTATATACTTATATATTTCAATCTACAGTCCAAAAAGAAGATAAAATGGTAAAGGGGGTAAATGATAAACTGCAGACTAGAGAATTTTATACAGTATGTAAAAAATTTCTTGCCAATGACATTTTGCTAAGGTGACATTTCTTTGAAATAAGAAATTATATTTTAAGAGTAGAATATGATACTTTGTTTCTCAAATGCTCCTTTTTATTTGGTAGTTTTCTGAGTCAAAGCAAAATTCGGTGACAAGTAATGCATTAACCAAATAAATGAATATATAACTGAAAGTACTAAGTAACAAACTATTTTATTGGAAAAAAAGTCCTATTATATGTTAAACATCCTAGGCATTTTTCTCTCTGTTCTCTTGGGCAGAGTTGACTGCTACTCCTACCTTTAATGCTTATGGAAGGACTTTATGATAGTAGCAACTAATTCAAGCCCTTAGATATCTTGTTTGACAAGTATGCTGATTATTTGAAATTAGGGGTGTATTACAGCTAAATGGATTTGCTTGATTTGATATGTTATTACATAATTATTATTTGAAAATTCAATAAAATACTAAAACAAATAAAGCTACTAATTTTAAGAACAAATTTTTGTGTGTGTTACACCCTCTGTCTCTAGACTGTAAAAGAATGCAGCTGTGCTGATTATTTAAAAACTACTTGCAGAGTTAATCCCTGATCTACCAAAAAAGCGTTTAAAAAACAACTCAATTGTTCTAATTCTTGGTTTTAATTTTGATTCTGTTAAAAATGATACTCATCTGTTTAGTGCCATGATTCAATTTAGTCCTTTTCTAGAACATAATTGCTTAGTAGAATTATCAACTACGGAATTTTACCCATGTATGAAACAGTAAATTCTATTTTAGCTTCAACATGTAAGATTTCTCATTTTTGTATCCTTTTAAAATATTTACAGATTTATATTTCATGAGAGATGTCCAAATTGTCAACGTTACCCTGGTTAACAGATAGGTAAACTGTAAAAACAATAACAAAATCCTCCTTATACCATGGATTTCATTGTAATAAAATTGCATTATTTCTCTTAGATTCAATGTATAATTTGTTTAGAGAGTAGAATCATAGATTTTAGTCCCCAACATAATTAAGAAGCCATTTTCACATTAATTTATTATAGTTTTCTCTTATAAGATTATAAAGTGTATGTTGAACTTGCAGACAGCTGTTTTATGAAGTATCTCATTATCTATAAAATTGTAGTTGTGCTACAAATAATGTTAAAGTTTTATTATATCTGCAAGCTATACTAATAGACTTTTAGTTCCTAATTTTTACCTTATTTTTCTGCTTCTGTTTTCTTCACAACACAATCTGCTTATTATATTCCTCTTAAGTTTAAGCCTAACAACTTCCTTTGAAAGACTTTTTACATCTATTTGAGTTGAGTGAAATTCAGCTCTTCCTGAGATCCAACACTTCCTTGGGTATACTTCCATGATTAATACCAAGTAGTATACAAACTACTGGCTATCAAACGAATACACATGAATATCTCTTTGCATGTGATGTCAAGAAGTTAAATGGGATATTTAATGGTTTCTGAAAGTTAGTTTCTGCAAAAAAGAAAATGTTTTTTCCATGCAAATTTAGAGAATTACTTCTAAAGATTAAAGTTTTCCTTCTTCCCTCCCTCCCTCCCTTCCTTCCTTATAATAGAACACCATCACTGAAAACTGAGAAAAGAGAAGGCCAGCTCTGTGCAAATCTGGAAAATTTAAAAACTTCACCTGATAGACAGGGAACTTTAGAAATTACAAACTTTCTTAAAAGACCATATTCAAAACTCTGTTTTAAGAACAAACCAAAAAACTACCGATGGTAAGAGAATGAGAATATTATGGATAATTATAACAGTCTCCGTACATGAAAGCCCCCCACTCAGTTGCAGATATCACTTGTAAATAATGAACACAGGACGAGCAGGAGAGGATCAGCAAAACTTGAGCCACGTCAGAGGAATCAAATAAATCTGAGCAAGGACTATCGCCTGTCTAAGCTTGGGCTAAGAGAGACTGGAAAATTATTTATCTACTATTCATAGTTGTCTTTTAGCTTAAATATAAATTCTGGCTCTTTTCTTTGTCACTCTATCTAGAGTGTCTGCCAACACACAAACACATGCTACATTCTAAGACATTATTTTACTCATGGCACTCATCAAAATCTGAAATTATCTTATTACTTCATGTGATTGCTTATACATTTCTTGTCTGTTTTTCTTTTTTCACCACTAGAAAGCAAGCTCTAGGAGGAAGGGTTCTTACTGGGTCTATACAGGCACTGTTCTACATGGTAGCTAGTAGCCATAGGTAGCTATTTAAATTTAAATGAATTAAACTTGAGTAATATAAAAATTCCTTTTCCATATTTTAAATGTTTAGTAGCCACAGGCTACCATATTTTGCTATGTGAACTTTAATTTCTATTAGTAGTCACATTTATAGTTCAAAATAATTTTTTAAAAATTATTTTTCTTATTTAACCAACACAAAAGTATAAAACTCAGCATTAAGTCCTCCCAAGTCAAATGAGGAAATTAATTCACTCGTTTTATTTCTTTTTACCCTCCTGAATTATCACTTGCATCAGTTTCCGGACTGGGATGGGGGCACCTAGATGTATGGTTTCATTAACATTGTCTCTGCAGTTTCTCTCTGAAGTTGTTGAAAAGTCTGCATGTGGGACCAGATACATAAAATTGATAGGTTAGCTCTGAATGACTTGCTCCATAATTGTTTTTGCCAGAAGTTGGCTATAAATACTCACTTTGGTGAGGTTTCTTTTGAATGAAACTCCTCTATTTGTTGGTTTTATATTGTAACTTTCTATGTACGTTTACATCACTTCTGATGCCCTGAGGAAGCTTCACTCCACCTTGGAGGATTCTAGATTGCAGAAAAAAGTGAAATTATGCTACTACTTAGCCTACCATATTCTCCTTCAATCCTACAATTCTTGTCTATAAGCAATGGTAAACAAGTTTTAAAAGGGTTACTTATTAAGGTTTAGCTTATTTTACTTCCTTTCAATATCATCTAAATTGTCATATAACATGATGTGAAAGATTTTTTTGTCACTCTTCATTTCTGTTCTATTGCTAATTTTTCCCATTTAATTGTATATCGGATGGTGATTTTTATACAATGTGCTAATACCACCGTTCTTCCCAGAATTTTTAAAGTTCTGTTGTCCCATTACTCAGCCATTAAAAAGAATGAAATAATGCCATTTGAAGCAAATGGATGGACCTAGAGATTGTCATATTCAGTGAAGTTAGACAGAGAAAGAGAAATATCATATGATACCGCTTATATGCAGAATCTAAAAAGAAATTATACAAATGAACTTATTTGCAAAACAGAAACAGACTCACAGACTTAGAGAACAAACTTATGGTTATTGGGGGGAAAGCTGGGGGAAAGGCATAGTTAGGGAGTTTGGGACTGACATGTACATGCTTCTATATTTAAAATGGATAACCAACAAGGACCTACTGTATAGCACAGGGAACTCTGCTCAATATTATGTAACAACGTAAATGGGAAAAGATTTGAAAAAGAATAGATACATGTATATGTATAACTGAATCATTTTGCTGTACACCTGAAACTATCATAACATTGTTAATCAACTATAATCCAATGTAAAATAAAAAGTTAAAAAGAAGTTGTGTTGTCTCTCAAAACTCTGAATTAAGAAAAACAAATCTAGGTATTTTTATGTATAGTCAGTTGGAAATTTTGCATCTGACTTTGAAATGCCATTAATAACTTTATGTGTTGTCCATAGCCCCTCTAACAAAAATTTGCTTGGTTGAGATTCATTTCCCTAGGTAATATACATTGAAATACTACTGAATTTTCATTATTATTTCTTATCTTTTCCTACTAAACTTTAGAAAAAAATTCTATTTCCACCCTAACAAAGAATCTGGCACATAATATGTACTCAAAGAATGACCAATGAATACATAAAAGAAATAATGAATGAATGAGGATCTAATAAATTAGTACATCTATATGAACATTCTTTTAGAATATAAAAAAGGAAACTATCCAGATTCTCTTTTATGTCTAAGACAAAAAAGGTATGAATAAAAATAGCAGAGATCATTGGTAAAAGGTTTTACAACCACCTTATTGACAAAGGCAATTTTAAGAATTGTTAGATGTGGGAGATTTTACTCTCCTTGCTACCTAACAAGCAAGGCTGCCTTACTGTCATGGACAGTGGGAGAAGACATGAGACTCTTGAGATGGAGACAAGGGAGTTCATTACTCACAGCAATACGGTAGCCTGAGTGACATCCTTTACACCAGTTTATTGAGCCCCAATTTCCACTTGGTGACATAGGGCCACATGATGCTTGGGCATACAATGTCTTGAAGTACAGCAGTAAAACCCTGACCATAGGAAATCCTAATCTTTTAAGGGATCTGCAAGCAAACCTGTTCAAACTTTGCATCTGAGAGAGACACTGTCATCATCTGGACAGCAAAATTCTGCCCCTTTACTGGAAGAATACACTATCTCTATCTTCCAAGTCTGTTTGCTATACAAACATTCTTTAAAATGTAGTCTGGAATAAAAGAATGACAATGTCTCTGCTGGCAAGATGTGTAGAAATATGAGATATCTATGGAGAAATGTCTCCCAATAATCTTACTGTGTTTGACTGAATAATAAAGAAATATACAGTTCACAAATCACTATATAATTATTTCATAATAATTATTATTTATACCTCAATTTCAGCAAAATCATTAAAGGTGTTGTTGTAAATAACCCTTCCACATAGTTTGTGTTCAATTGAAAGTAATGCCAAATTATACATCTTTTCTTTAGTCATTATAGTTCTTAGATTATATTTTATTGATATTAATTTGGCAAAAACTTTTTTGAAGAAGTTGCAGTGAAGTTGTCTATAAAATTCTTGAAGCAATTCTTAGATTCAGAAACAAACTAGGATTTTGAAGTTGATGCGTATGTATTACCATTATAAAAGACAGAATATTTTAATTTCATCACATTATTCACTAAATTATATGACCATTTTTACCATCTCTAAAATATATTTGTACGATAAAACAATCATCACACATATTTCATTTAGACATATATATGTGAATTATTTAATATTATAAAATATTATTCAACTGCCATGAGATATGTTAATTACAAACCATTATTTATTCTTTTAGAACCATGTATTAGAACACAAAGAAAAGCAATACAAGGACCATTGGCATTGACATTTCATTGAATCTATAACATTTATTCCACATATGAGAAAGACCCTATCGTCAAGTCTACTGTTATTTTCTTCTACTGCATAAAATCTGTTATTATTCCTATTAAGTGGATTTTATATTCATCTCTAAGATTTCCATTTTTTGTCCTTATTGTATTTTTGTTTTCATTATGTTTATGCTTTTTTAAAATTCTTGAACATATTTATAATATATGTTTTTTTAGTTTTTAATTTTTTTTGCCAATTGCAGATTTCTGGACCTGTTTCCCCTAACTGATAATTCTCAGATTATGCATCACATTTTCCTGGATTTTTCATATGACTAGTACATTTTGACTGAATGCCAGACATTGTAAGTATTATGTTTTTGAGTATCTGAAATTTGTTGCTTTCCTTTAAAAGTTTTGATCTTTTTTTCTGGTGGGAAGTTATTTCTGGATTAGCTTGATCCTTTGATAAATTGTCATATCCATTCTCAGACTATGTTTACTCTAGGAATAGTTTATCACTGCTCAGAAGTGTGTATACCATTTCTGGTGACTCCTTAAAGCCCTAAGTGTTCAATAACATCTTCCTACCCTTCCTTGTCTGAATTCAAACGTCTTCCTACACCGTGAGAATTTTGGTTGTTGTTTAGCTTACAGATATGTTAGTTATTCATTGTCCAGTCTTGTGGAATGTCACCCTACATAGTTGCATAGCTGAATACTGAAGAGGAGTCCATGTAGATTTCTGGAACTCTTTTTTTTTAACATCTTTATTGGAGTATAATTGTTTTACAATGGTGTTAGTTTCTGCTGTATAACAAAGTGAATCAGCTATACATATACATATATCCCCATATCTCCTCTCTCTTGCATCTCTCTCCCACCCTCCCTATCCCACCCCTCTAGGTGAACACAAAACACTGAGCTGATCTCCCTGTGCTCTGTGGCTGCTTCCCACTAGCTATCTATTTTACATTTGGTAGTGTATATATGTCCATGCCACTCTCTCTCTCACTTCGTTGCAGCTTATCCTTCGCCCTCCCCGTGTCCTCAAGTCCATTCTGTATGTCTGTGTCTTTATTCCTGTCCTACCCCTAGGTTCTTCAGAACCTCTTTTTTTCTTTTTTAGATTCCATATATATGTGTTAGCATACAGTATTTGTTTTTCTTTCTGACTTACTTCACTCTGTATGACAGTCTCTAGGTCCATCCACCTCACTACAAATAACTCAACTTCATTTCTTTTTATGGCTGAGTAATATTCCATTGTTTATATGTGCCACATCTTCTTTATCCATTCATCTGTCGCTGGATACTTAGGTTGCTTCCATGTCCTGGCTATTGTAAACAGTGTGGCAATGAACACTGGGGTGCATGTGTCTTGTTGAATTGTGGTTTTCTCAGGGTATATGTCCAGTAGTGGGACTGCTGGATCATATGGTAGTTCTATTTTTAGTTTTTTAAGGAACCTCCATACTGTTCTCCATAGTGGCTGTATCAATTTACATTCCCACCAAGAGTGCAAGAGGGTTCTCTTTTCTCCACACCCTTTCCAGCATTTATTGTTTGTAGATTTTTCATAACGGGCATTCTGACCGGTGTGAGGTGATACCTCATTGTAGTTTTTATTTGCATTTCTCTAATGATTAGTGATGTTGAGCATCCTTTCATGTGCTTATTGGCAATCTGTATATCTTCTTTGGAGATGGAACTCTTTTTGTTGCATAAAAATATCTTGTAGGGTATTTTTGCCCCATATATTCTAGCTGCCTCTACATCTATGAATATCTATGATCTTTATCTTTTGAATACAGGCATATCTTGTTGATATTGCAGGTTCAGTTCTAGACCATTGCAATAAAGTGAGTACATGGATAAAGTGAGTCACACAAAATTTTTGGTTTCCCAGTGCCTGTAAAAGTTATGTTTACACTATACTATAGTCTATAAAGTGTGAAATAGCATTATGTCTAAAAAAAAGTATATAGCTTTATTAAAATATCCTTTATTGCAAAAAAATGCCAACCATTATCTGAGCCTTCAGTGAGATGTAGCAGCAACATCAAAGATCAATGATCACAGACCACCATAACAAATAAAACGTTTGAAATAGTATGGGAATTACCTAAATGTGACCCAGAGACATGAAGTGAGCAAAGGTTGTTGGAAAAATGGCACCAATAGACTTGCCACAAAACTTCAATTTGTAAGAAAGGCAATATCTTCAAAACACAATAAACCTAGGTGCAATAAAATGAGGTAGGCCTGTAGAGAGAGAATCTGATTTATTTTCCCCCTACTACACTAGAATCAAGAAAGTGCTTCCTGGCATTCAGCAATCTGGGGGTAATTATACAAGTAATTATAAAATTCATCCTGTTTATTTTTCTTCCTTCAGGAAGAAAAATACAGCCTGTACTGCCTATTGTCCAGTGTTTGAAAACATTTTCTGATTTTTTATGGCAGGAGAGCTAGTCTAGTAACATGTAACCCCTTATAGTTGGAAGCAGAGTCATTTGGTTCTTTTTTATATTTTTAATTTTTCTGTTGTGATTTTTCCACCTCTTACCTCTTGATACCTATATTTTTCTTTGAATCTTTGACCTTAGATATAATAATTCTTTTAACTTTCCTGATTGCTAATTTCAGTGACATTGCTACATCTCTCTTAACTAATTTTTCCTTTTAGCTATAGATCACAGCATCCTACTTTTGTATATGGGCATCAATTTATGATTATATCCTGGTCCTTGTGGATGTTAACATTGTTCAGGGTCTAGATTCTGTTGATTTCTTTTAAAAAATGATGATTTTTGTTGTTACAGCCAGTTAATTTATCATTCCTGTTGAGTTTTGTTTTTAGAATTTACTAGGGCAGTTCTAAAGTAGCCTTACTCTAGTAAGAGAGTAGTCTTATTTCTAAGGACAGGGCTTTCTGTCATTTCCATAAATGTCCAGAGTGATCAGTGAATTATCTCCATAGTGGCTGGATAAATTCCAATGTATCCAAAGTTTGAAACCTCCAGAATTCTCATTCAGGATACAGTCTCTCAGTAGTTGTTCTCAAAAAGGTCTCATGGAATATCAAAAGGCTCAAACTATTCCTATATAGATTTCTGGTGCTCTTTCCCTTTGTATCTCCTTTATGTATCATATCTTGCTTTTCAAATTTCAGCTCCTTCAGGAATCCCATATTGCAATTTACTTATTTCCTCTTTCTGGGGAGATTGCTTTTCTTTTTGAACTCCCCTTCCTTTCCTCGTGGTTCAGAAAGTTCCCCCAGGTAGAAATCTTGGTGAATGTGATGTTTACTTAAATGTATTTCCTTTCTTTTACAGATAATAGCCTTGTTCTATGCGTTGCTCAGGATCTGAAAGAGTTACTTCGTATAGTTTTTCCAGCTTTATTGTTGTTTAGGTAGGGGGGTAAGTCTGATACCTGGTATTCCACATTTGAAGGATATTTCTTCTGAGTGTAGGACTGTATATTGGAAATCTTTCCAGCATGTAAATATGTCATTAAACTGCCATCTGTCTTTGATTGTTTTTGTTGAAAAGTCAGCCATCATTCTTACTGCTCTTTTGAAGGTAATACATCTTTTGTTTCTCTGGCTACTGTCAAAATTTTCACTTCATCTTTGATTTTTCAACAGTTTCTCTCTGATGTGATTGAATATGATTCTTTTTATATTTATCCTGCAGGCAGTTAAATAAAATATTTGCATCTGTCTTGGATTCATAAAGAAATTTTCATCATTTTTAAAAAAGTATTTGCTGTTAGTTATTCAAATACTGATTCTGGCTTATTTTCTGTCTCCTCTCTCTCTGGGAATCAAATATCACATAGGTTAGAACTTTCGATGGTGTCTCTCACATATCTCTTGCATTTTACTTTATTTTATATTATTTTTCTCATTCTTGTTCCTCTCAGTGTTTCAGTTTATATATATCTATTGTTCTATTTCTGGTTTTCTAATTATACGTCCTATTGTGCCCGATCTCATTCTATGTGCTTTGTATTTTCAGATTTTTTTTAAGGATATCTGGGTGGTTTTTGTAATTTCTAATTCTCTGTTAAAATTTTTATCCTTTAATCTATTTTTCATTTTTTTCTTTCAGATTTTTATCATTATTTACATGTTAGTCACAGTTCAAGTCCCTATCTGATAATTCCAATATCTGAATTATCTGTGGCTCCTCACCTATTGTCCTTGTTTTATGTCAATTTTCAGTCATTTTAACCTCTTTTTAGTGTTTCTCATAAGATTTGAATATATGTTGAACATTGTTAAAATGTCTAATTAGACATTCACACAAGGAAATGTATGTAGACTGTTTATTACAGAAATTTTCATCCAAATGAAATATTTGAAATAGACTATAGCAAAAATTGGTGGTGGATTAAAAATTTAAAATATAGACTCACACACCTACTCATGCAAAAATTTTCATTTGACACTCGCATTTTGGTGTTTTTTAAAGAACACTCCAGGAGAAAAATTAAAAATATATTTGAGAGACTTAGTATAAAGTCTAACTATGTGAAATTGCCTTAAAAATTGTTAAAATTTTTGTAATTTCATATGGTTCACTATAATCCATGCAGAAAGATCAGTTAAGAGGTAGTTTTAATGTTCCAGAGAAAGAGCATGGCAAATTGTATTAGTTGGTAGCAATAGATATATAAAGAAGTAGAGCAAAGAGACATTTTAAAAGAAGCAAAAGGATTTGGTAACAATGTGAGTTGTGAGGAAGGGGACAGTGGAGCCAAGGATGGCTTTCTTATTTATGACCTGAACATATGAGCGGATTGTGTGTCATCTGTGAAATATGAAGCACTAAAAGAGGATCAGTTTTGTTTCAGTGAGTGGGGCAGCAATGATGAATCAGTAGAATTTTGGTCATGTTCACGTAGTGTTTGAGGTGCCACTAAGACATCCTAGTGCAGAAACCTGGATGGCAATTGGATAAGCATATGTAACAATCATGGACATGTTTTTTTTTTTTTTGAGACAGAGAAGTTGTGTTGAAACTTGGGAATGTGTGACATCATTTAGGAAAAACTGTGTAGTGTGAGATAAGAGGGCCTTTAAGGAGGTGGAAGAAACGAAAAATTGGCCAAAGAAGGAATATCAAATGTTGTAGAAAACCAACAGACTGTTCTGGCATAGGGAAGATTAGAGATTGTTTGTAATTGGTGACCCTGATACAAGCAATTAAAGTAGAGTAGTTGAAGCACTTCCTTTATTGGAGTGGGTTGAAGTAGGTAATGAAGTACTATAGAATCATTGAAGATGATGAGATCTATATTTATTTACATGGAAATGTGTTCATAATGTATCAATACATTTTTAAACATTAGGTTGAAAAGTAATATTAAAATAGAATCTATTTTATAAGAATATATACACAGAAATATATATATGTATATATATAAATATACACAGAAAATTATGAAATGACTGTAGAAATTTAGCAAAAATTATACACTGCACAGTTTGCTTACAGCTTTATATTATTACCTCAGAGGTTTTCTACGAGAAATAAATGGGATGAGAAAACTGCAATTTAAGTAAGTCTATGATCACACAATTCTATTGAGGAAGTCTTGCCCTCTCTTCACAAAACCCCCATAATTTTGGCTGAAGTTATTTGCATGATTGGATACATTCATAATTATCTTGTTATGTCTGTGCATCAAAAAAGAGAAAACTAGGGCTTCCCTGGTGGCGCAGTGGTTGAGAGTCCGCCTGCCGAGGCAGGGGACGCGGGTTCGTGCCCCGGTCCGGGAAGATCCCACATGCCGTGGAGTGGCTAGGCCCATGAGCCATGGCCGCTAAGCCTTCACGTCCGGAGCCTGTGCTCCGCAACGGGAGAGGTCACAACAGTTAGGAGCTCGCGTACCGCAAAAAAAAAAAAAAAAAAAAAAAAAGAGAGAAAACTTTAAAACTAAGTCATATATCAACCACAGAAAAATCTTTGTTAAGTAACCTTTCTCATCACATAAAATGTCAAAGTTCTGGAATAACTAACTGGTCAGTTTTCAAATAAGACTAAATGATGGAGGAAAAGTACCTGAAGGAAAGTATGGTCATATTTCAATAACGATTATTTCAAAATGCCCAATGTTCAAGGAAGTGTTGAGTTTTTTGAAAATATCTTAAAGTTTTATGAAAATATCAATATGGCTAAAATTAAAAAACCTGGAATATTATGTTTAGTAGGACTATGCCTTGTTATATATTGGAAGAATTCAACCATGTTACAACTGGTTGATATGGATGTAAGGTCACAATTATTATACATTTTTCTTTATAGCTGTGACATCAGTTGTGAAAACTGATCATGGTATCCCTACTGAAACCCCTGTGGCTTGATTGTGCTGGTACTGCTCAGATAAAAGTTAGGTCAGCAAATGCAAAATAAAGTGGACATGTCAGGTCAAAAAAACACATATGTAAAATACCTCATTTCCTGGAGGTAGACAGATTATTGCTCCAGTTTTTTTAAGCATACTGATTTAATTAAAAATTGAAGTACCATTGTAAATGTGCCACTTTTCTATCAAGAAATAATGCAGATTAATTTATCAATTAAAAAAACCAAATATGATCTAAATTTGGATAGTATATGCTGATTATATGTTATACTTAAAACTATTTTATGTTTATATGAATATACTTTAAAAATCCTCTGATATATATATGTGTATATACATACATAATATATGTATATATATTGCTATGCTGGGACATATAAATATTAGACAAAAATATCAACAGTGAGGTTTTTATTCATAACAATGATTGTAGAAAAGCCTAGGTGTTAGTAAATAGCACTTCTCAGGCATTTCATGTATTTTTCATCCTGCTCCAAGATCTAAAGCAGAGGGTAAGCCAGCCACTTTCATGGTTCTGGTTTAATAGGACAAATTCCTCAACAGCTTTTTCTCTGCAAATAATTTTTCACAAGCAACAGCACTCTCCCAACAGTTTCTGTTACTGTGATTGACAGAGAATATGTAGGAAGTTAGCTAATACACCACCACAGTATAAGAAGCAGTGTTCTAGTATTACCATTTTTGAAGTGGTGGCAGGTGTGAATCAAATTAGCATACAAAGAAGAAAAATCTCTTTGCTAGGTACTTCGCCCACTTCCTTTCAAGTGTTTATATTAGGAGATCATCTGGCATCTTGCAGTTTTGCCTCCCTCATTTGGATCAGAATTAACCAGTACTAGGGAAGAAAATATGTTTTGAATGTTGTCATTTCACATATTTGATATGGATGGGGAATGGTATTAATTATTATCTTAGCTTCCAGCATTTATTATGTGAGAATCCCAAAAATACTTTCACAGAAAAATGCAAACTGAAATAAAAGGTTACAGAAGACTTGCTCTTATTTACTAAGTTTTCATGTCACATTATAACAACTACCAAGTGAATAATTATCACGTAACTAAAATGGAATTATAAGAATAATACTGGTATTTGCTTTTGTTTGGATATTTCATTTTTGATTTTATTCAATAAATCCTTCTATGGAAAGAGCCAACATTTATTAAGAACCTAGACCCTGCTACAGCTTTACATGAATTATGCCCATTCCCACAGATTTGCAAAAAGATAACTTTATTTCCATTAACACCTTTATACAGCTATCCTTTCCATTAACACGATTATGATGCTGCTGTGTTGCAGATTTTGAACCAAGGTCTGCTTATTCTAAAGTCATGAAACACACAAACTTTCTGAAAATTGATGCAAACATTAAAATAAATACATTTTTGATAATATAAAAATTATCATGGTGAGGGTTTTCACTTATAATACTCAACCTTAGTAACTCTGATACTAATTTCTTTATAGTACTTAATACAATCCAAAATTTTTGATAATATATTATTGATCTCTAGTTTTTATCTCTCTCACCTTGAGGGCAGTGGCAGTGTGGTTTGTCTTATTCACCACTGTATTCCCATCATCTAAAGCATTTGTTGGCACCGGGCAGGTTCACAATAAAGGTTTGTTGAATTTTAAAAGATATTTTAAATGGATAAGAATTTCAAATTTATTTCGTTCTTATAGCTTTATAAATCTTATACTGTTTTAATTATAAGAAATTAAAATTAAATATATATCTGTAAATACTCAGGCAATGACAATAAAATATAATATCTTGCGATTAAAAAAAATGTTCCAAAGATGTGAATATTAGAAAAGTATTAAAATCAATCCCCCATTGTATTTTTGAAATATATTACCACTTGAAATATATTGCCACTTACAAGACTTTTGAAATTATTATATCAAAGTTAAGCCTTTAAAAGTTATCAAAATTCTAAAAAATTATCATCTAAAATATAATTCATTTTAAACAATTTAGTTGCAGCAAAAACATTCTGGTATTTTGCTTGAAACATATTTTTAGGCTGAATTTCAACCACCCAAAATAAAATGGATATTAACCACTTCATATTTGATTCTTAAGTGAGATCTTCCTTCTCCAAGCCCTATCATTCTACCATCTTCTCCATGACTTCGTTTACATTCTGAATTTCCTTGTCTCTTTTCCACAATACTGATTAAAACTTTACTACTGTTAAAAACTTCTTTATTACCTTTCTTAATCAATATTTTATTGCAGGTTTACTTAAATTTTTCCAATCTGGTTTCCTTGAACTTTTGCTTATCTCCTCCAATTTTACCCATATAGCTATATTCTCCTGTAGCCTCTTGCATCTTTGGGGGGATAACAAGAAGTTACTTTGAAAAAATGGTTTTATTCTAGTAGAAATTAATTTGTAGCTATAGACACTCTTTCCGAATCTTCATGGCAATATGCCCTTTAGTTTGAGATTTCAAAAGCATATACTGTTTTGCTGTTATTTTATTCATCCTCAATTAGAAACAGACCTATCCATGTCAGTATTTGTTAGGAAACAGAATTTAATAGGACACTTGATGGTGACTGAACAAAACCCAGTTCACACTGGCTCAAGTGAAAAAGAGAATTTATTGGCACATCTACCTACAATTTCCAGTGGTTGATAGGTATGGATGGATCTAAGGACACAAATGACATTATCAGGAGTCACTCTTTCTATTATTCATCCCTCCTCCATTTATTTTGGGCTCATGTAGGCAGACTTTTCACAAGTTTTGCCAAGATGGCCTTCACATGGTTTGCTCTGAGAAACTTTTGCCCAAAGAACTTCATTTGTCCCATAGTGTAGTTTCAAAAAAGTTTTTATGATTGATTGGATTTTCTTCTTCTCAAGCTAATTGTGGAGCAAGACTTTGGCCAGAGGTTTCTGAATATGTTGGTTCAGCCTACATTTCATGCTCATCTCTAATAATGTAGAAAGGGACTGGTCTTGTCAACTACTTGAAATGAGAATTAGAGGAGGGTTTCCTGATAAAAGAAGATGAAGGGGATATAGTTGCTTGATAGAAGGATGACAATTATCTACTACATATAGGTCATATACATTTTTTCTTGATCTTGCTCACTATCTTGCAAGCCCAAGGTTCTTGGATTCAAGACTAATGAACTGAATTTTGGTCTATTATTTGTTATTAAAATAAAGCTGGAAATGATGGAAAGTACAAAGGGAGTTTTAAAAAAATTGGTTCTAATTCAAATATTGAAACTACCTATTTATATAAACTTGAGTAGGTCATTTACATTTCAGGACCTCCAGTCCATTTCCTTGTGTATGAATTTAGGTAATTATATTTTCTGTAAAATCCTAACTTATGATCAATTAGCTTGAGAGGTGCTCTTATGTATGCCACCAACTCTCTGTGTGTGTCAGTTTCTTGAGCATAAAATAAAGTTCAGGGTTCCTGTCCTTTCTGGCATTTTGGTGTATAGTGAAAGTAAAATAAAACGACTGTAAGGAAAGTACCATGAAACACAAGAAAAAGAAAAAATTTCATTTTCACACTGCAAGAACTAAATTATGGATCATTTTCTTCAATTAATTCTCAGACAACCTCTCTTCAAAACAACCTGAAACAATGCAAAATTTTGTTGATGTGGTATATATTAGTCCTATAAATCCCATTTGTGTAAAATTTAATTAAATCTGTAACTGTTTCTTTATCCTCAACCCTTCAAATACTTATGGTACTTTGTAAGTGAACCAACTTAGCTAATAGGTATAAAAAAATAGCATGTAATATTTACTAAATTCTTATTTTAAACTAATTAAGAAATGGAAATGCATACCCATTTAATCCACAACCTAAACTTTTAATTAGTTTGGATGGTTTCTTGAAATAATATTTGTGAAAAGGTAGTAATACATGTCTTAATTTTCAGTAAAATAGGGATATATTCGTGTGACTATTGACTGTTTATATGGGGCATTAAAAATTATGTGATATCTTATCTGCATATTAACTAATGATTGTCACTCTGTTCCTGAAGTATGTGTTTAAAAACACATTTGCTGTTGCTTTTACAATATAAATTAAATAATTCAGCTTTTTCATTTCCACCAGTTCCACTGGAATGCATATATTCATTAAGTTTTAATCTAATTATTTTGTTATTCATTAAACAATATTTGAGTCATTTTTACTATCTGAAAAATTTATCAAACTTCCACTTTGCTACTGATTTTTTATCTAGTACATTTAACTTATCAGATGTACAATTTACCATAAATTTCACTCTATAATATTTAACCTATTTCTCATCAAACTCAAATAATTTTAATATGAAAAATCACAGAGTCCTTGCATGAACAAAAGCCCTCCCATTCACTCTTTGCTTTCTCCCACATTTCCCCGTGGCATTACATATTATACAACTTATAAGGTAAGCCGTTATTCTGAGAGCCCCTACAATAATGTACATTCATTCTTTGTTTTTGGATGCAGTAATTACTTACAGTGCTTCAGTTATCATTGTAATGTGAACAGTGCAATCGTCACTGGGTAAAATGTACTCTTTGAACATGATAAGTATGTAGGCATGATTTGGAGGTTTGTTGAATGGAAAAACATTAAATGACAACTCATAACAAAGGAGTCCATATGAGTAGGGCTAACCAGAAAACAGTAGAAATAAATTTTTTTGATACAGTTATCATCCTCAAAATGGTTTCTGAAGAAATATTGAATTTATCTGTAGTTTATTCTTTGATAATCTATTAAGTCACCTTATTTTTAGTGTTTCATGAAATAATAGTGGACTCTGTATTGCTATAAAAATCAGTGACACTTTTCACTATATAAAGATTGCATAATTCACATGTAAAACAAGATCAAGAATCATGTTGCAATAATTTCAGATAAAAAATGCATTTGGAATTTTATTCATAAAAATTAAAATATTTTAATGTGAAAAAATAATTACTTGATGTCCATATTTAGGTTCTTAAAGTTAATAAAATATACTATACTTCAGTGTAATGCAAGGCAAAATAATGTATTTAATGGATCCAAACAATAAATTGAGAAATAAGTATTTTTATTTAAAATGTTTAAATTTTGCTTCTTTTCAGATTTTTTGCTTTATTATGTTTCTTATTAAAGTAATCAATGATATTAAACCAAAAGGCTAATGTTTCCATTGTTCTATTTCACTGATACTGACACAGTTTAAAGTATTGAGGAAATAGTTTGAATTTGTCATATAGCCTCAGGGGGATATATATGTGTGTGTGTGTGTGTGTGTGTGTATACACAAATACAGGTCAAGTTTTATATATATATATATATATATATATATATATATATATATATATGCCAAGTTAAATGAATTTTTAGCAGGCTGAAATATTTCTAATGGTCAAACTTTGGTTCCTTGTGTGTTGATATGATGGAAGGCTATGTCTTTAGCATTGTTTTCAAACTGTGCTTTACATATGCTTTTTCTATTGGTTTCAAAAAATTATTTTTATCCTTTAGGTGGTATTAAATTAACATGCTTCTTACTTAAAAAAAGCAAGCCACTAAAATATAGTCTATTTCATTGGCATGTCTTCTGTAGCCTAAAATATGTATTCAAACAGCGGCTGGAAATGTCAACTGCATTTGACACTGGCTAACTGATGAAAATGGTTTGTCCTATTGACTTAACTCCCACAATTAGAACTGTTCACTATGGCTGCTGCATAGTATGCTTTTAGCTACAGTGACCTGTGCTGTTACAAGAAATGAGTTTTGGAAATGGTCTTTATCCTCACAAATAAAGTTAGTGCATCCAGATTTGGAAATTGACAGCAGTAATATTCCCCAACTAAAGCTGGAGCTTAGCCCTATTATACTTATTAAAAAGCCTATTCATACAAATTAAATCCATTCCATATCCTGGACCCTGATGACAGCTCCATTTTTTTTCTTGTCTGGTTTGAATTACCTCAAGTCTGTACCCAGAAAGAATTTATCCCTTTCAAGAGACTTCTCCAAGCCTATAATAAATTCACGTGGGTCGTCCTATCAATGGAGTGAATTTGCATTATTATTTCATTATGAGTAGGAAAGAAAGCGGATTAGATCTCTTCCAGCATTGGCAGAGCCTAATTCAACCTGAACACATGATTAAAGCTGGCATTTATGACTATAACTGTCAAAGAAAACTAATTGTAAACTGAGAGCTGTGGATAATTACGGCTTTTGCTATTAAACCATTTCTCTCCTATTTATCGCAGAACCACCTACAGACTTTACTACTGTTGCATTTAGTCCTCTGATTACTATGAATATACTTATGCAAATGAAATTTGATCTATAGTCTCAAATTGAGGACTTGGTGTAAACTTAAGTTTAATCAGGCTTTAGTGTGTATGTTTTGCTTTTTCTTTCCCTTTTAAAAATTTTTTGGAAAAGGTGAAGTAACACTAAGACCACTGAGTCCAAGACACTGCATTTTGTATTGTTTTAATTACAAACCCTGTAACAGCTGTCTGATAATAATTTTGACACATATGCTATTTGAACTAACTTTCATAAGAGACTTTTAAAAATTATCCCCTATTATGTGCAGTGTATACTGCATGGTCTAAAGGTAAGGTCTTTAGACCATGTACATACATGTTTACACATTTTATGTTTATATATATTTACACAAGTAGGAATAATTATGCATATAGAAATACACACATACAAATATGCATACAGAAATATATGTGGGGTGGTGGTGGTAGTGGTATGATTTGGGAGATTGGGATTGACATATATACACTAATATATATAAAATAGATAACTAATAAGAACCTGCTGTATCAAAAATAAAATAAAATAAAATTCAAAAAAAAAGAAAAAAGAAGAAATATATGTATACACTCATACATACATATACATGTATCCATGCAGGCACATGCATACATACATACAAATAAATGTATGGATATATCACCAGTAAACACTGTTAAGTACTTAATGATGTAACAAATATCTTTATAATTTCATGGGAAGCTGTATGGGTAGTGGCTAGTCAAACAAGCTCTAAAGTATGTCTACTTAGGATTCAATTGCACTTTTACCATTTACTAACTATACACAATTATACAACTTCCTTATTTTGAAAATGTGTAAATATTATTATGAGCAGGATAATTAAATGAAATAATTGTTGTAAACTAACCTGCACACAGTAAGTGCTCAAATAACGTGAGCTTTTAGCTAGTTTCTTAGGATTCTAGTATTGAGACTGTGAATCACTGCTTTTGTATGAATTTGTTTGGCAGTGTATTTTAAAGTGGAAATATAACAATAGTGATAGGTATAATTAAGTTACATGCTTCAATTTTATGGGCCAGTTCTAATACGTGAAATTGTATTCATCAAAGGTGATTACTTAAAAGCTTAAGTAGCAGAATTTAATTTTTATAACTGTAAAAATTATTTATGAATAATAAATTATACATAAAAGGAAAAAAATAATTTCTTTTGTTTAGTGCCCTGGTTTTCAATTCAGGGAATAGTTTCACTGAATCATATGAAATACTTCTGATAATCAATGAAATTAATTGTATGTTGATAAGAACAGGCTAGAGAGTGGCCAAGATGGTGGAGTAGAAAGACCTTGAGCTCACTTCCTGTCACTAGTCCAACAAAATCACAATTATCTGCAGAACAACCACTGATGAAAAAGACGAAGCTACCAGAAAAGATCTTCTACAACTAAAGACATAAAGAAGGAACCACAACAAGATGGGTAGGAGGGGCAGACTCATGATCTAAACAAATCCCATACTCCCCTAGGGGGCAACCCACAAACTAGAGAGAAATTATACTGCAGAGGCTCTCCCATAGGAGTGAGAATACTGAGTCCCACGTCAGGCTCCCTAGCCCAGGGGTCTGGCACCAGGAAGACAAGCTCCCAGAAGATTTGGCTTTGAAAGCCAGCAGGGCTTAAGTGCAGGAGCCACACAGGAGTGAGGGAAATAGAAACTTCACTCTTAAAGGGCACACACAAAAGACCATGTGCACTGGGACCCAGGGCAAAAGTAGTAATTTGATAGGAACCTGGGTCAGACTTATCTGTTGGTGTTGGAGAGTCTCCCAGAGAGGAAGGTGTGGGCTACAGCTCACCCTGGGGACAGACACTGGTGGCAGACATATTTAGGAACAGCCAACCACATGAACATTGCTGCTGGTTGCTGCTATCTTGGCTCCTTAGAGCCAGGACCTGGCCCCACCCAACAGCTTGTAGGTGCCAATGCTCAGATGCCTCAGGCCAAACAACTAACCTGGTAGTGACATAGCCCCACCCATCAGAGGACAGGTTGCCTAGGCTTCCTGAGTGCACAGCCACCTCTAGATATGCCACTAGACATGGCCCTGCCCACCAGAGAGTCAAGACCCAGCTCCACTCACCAGTGGGCAGGCACTGACCCTTTCCACCAGGAAACCCACATTAGCCTCTAGACCAGTCTCACCCACCAGGGGGCAGACACCAGAAGCAAGACAACTATGATCCCGCAGCCTGTGGACCAAGCCTGCCAACAGCAGACCAGACCCTATCTTGGGACCAGTTGGGTCCTGGCCCTGTCCACTAGCAGGCCAGCACAACCTTCAGGATAACTCAGACCCCATACCTAACTGTGTCAGGAACTGGCACCCCCTCCCCCACAATGTGAAATGAGCTTTGGGGTCCCTGGAGCCTACAGCTAGACTCCAGGAACCAGCTCGTCCTGCCAGTAGTCTGGCACTAACCCCAGGATCTGGCTTTATCTGCCAGTGGGTGGGCAACAGCCCCACAGTCTTTAGGACCCTGAATCTGCCCACCAATGAGCCAGAACAAGTCCTAGGGTTCTACAACCAGCCACCTTATGACCAGGCCTCGCTAAACAGCAGCCAGCAGCATCCACACAAGGCAGGGCCTGTCAACCAACTGGACTAGGAGACAACCAAGCTTACCTGATCACCTACATAGCCAGTCACAGCAGAAGGACCTGTGCAGCCCTCTTAGGGGAAACTTCTAGAGCATATAGCTTGGGTGATGGGGAGTGCACTGCTGGCATGTATAGGACATGTCCTACAGAAGGCCACTTCTCCAAGGTCAAGAAATGTAGCTCACCTACCACATACATAAAAACACAAATAGCAACTCAGACAAAATTAAGTGGCAGAGGAATATGTTCCAGACAAAGAAAAAGATAAAACCCCAGGAGAAGAACTAAGTGAAGTGGAGATAGGGTTCAGAGTAATGATTATAAAGATGATCAAAGAACTGAGGAGGAGAAAGGATTCACTGAGTGACGCTGGAAGTTTTTTTTACAAAGAGTTAGAAAATATAAGGAACAACCAAACGTAGTTGAAGAATACAATAATTGAAATGAAAAATACACTAGAAGGAATCAATGGTAGACTAAATGATAAAGAAGACTGGATCAGTGAGCTGGAAGACAGAGCAGTGGAAAGCACTGTCACTGAATAGGAAAAAGAAAAGAAATGAGGACAATTTAAGGGCTCTCTGGGAAAACATCAAGTGAATTAATATTCACATTATAGGGGTCCCAAAAGTAGTAAAGGGAGAGAAAGGGTCTGAGAATATATTTGAAGAGAAAATAGCTGAAAACTTCCCTAACCTGGGAAAGGAAACAGTCACCCAAGTCCAGGAAGTGGAGAGAGTCCCATACAGGATGAACCCAGAGAGGAACATACCAAGACACAATGTAATCAACATAACAAAGATTAAAGATAAGGAGAGAATATTAAAAGCAACAAATAACACACAAAGGAACTCCCATAAGTCTATGGGTTGATTTTTCAGCAGAAATTCTGCAGGCCAGAAGGGAGTGGCATGATATACTTAAAGTGATGAAAGAGAAAAACCTACAAACAAGAATACTCTACCCAGAAAGGTTCTTGTTAAGATTTGATGAAGAAATCAAAAGCTTCACAGACAAGCAAATGGTAAAAGAATCCAGCACCACCAAATCAGCTTTACAACAAATGCTAAAGGAACTTCTCTAGGAAGAAAAGAAAAGGCCACAACTAAAAACAAGAAAATTATGAAATGGAAAAGCTCACTGGTAAAGGCGAACATACAATAAATGTAGGAAATCATCCACACGTAAAGCTAGCAGGAAGGGTAAAAGATAAAAGTAGTAAAATCATCTGTGTGCACAGTAAGAAGTTAAGGGATACATAAAACAATTAGATGCAAAATATGATACCAAAAACAGTAATCATGAGGGGAGGAAAGTACAAATACAGGGGTTTAAAAATTTACTTGAAATTAAGAGCTCAGTAACATAAAACAATCTGATATATACATAGAGAGATATAGATATAGATATATAGATATATAGATTGCTGTACAAAAACCTTATGGTAACCACAAACCAAAAATCTATAACAGATATACAGACTAAACACTCCAAACAAAAGACATAGAGTGACTGAATGGCTACAAAAACAAGAGTCATATATATGCTGCCTGCAAGAGACTCACTTCAGATCTAGAGACACATACAGACTGAAAGTGAAGGGATGGAAAAAGATATTCCATGAAGATCAAAAGAAAGCCAGGGTAGCAACACTTATACCAGAAAAAAAAAAATAGACTTTAAAATACTGTTACCAGAGACAAAGAAGGACACTACATAATGGTCAAAGGATCAATCCAAGAAGAAGATACTCTTATTTGGAAATATATATGTACCCAATACAGGAGCACTTCAATATATAACGCAAATACTAGCAGACATAAAGGAGACATTGACAGTAACATAATAATAGTTGGGAACTTTAACACTTCACTTACATCAGTGGACAGATCATCCAGACAGAAAATCAGTAAGGAACCACAGGCCTTACATACACATTAGACCAAATGGCCTTAATTGATATATATAGAGCATTCCATCTGAAAGCAGAAGGATACATATTCTTTTTAAGTGCACATGGAACATTCTCTAGGATATAGCACATGCTGGGCCACAAAACAAGCCTAGGTGAATTTAAGAAAACTGAAATCATATCAAGCATCTTTTCTGACCACAATGCTATGAGACTAGAAGTCAACTACAAGAAAAAAACTGCAAAAAACACAAATATGTGCAGGCTAAAAAACCAGTGGTTTATTGAAGAAATCAAAGAAGAAATCGAAAAATACCTAGAGACAAATGAAAATGAAAACATGACAATCCAAAACTTACGGGACGCAGCAAAGCAGTTCTAAGAGGGAAGTTTATAGCGACACAATCTTACCTCAGGAAACAGGAAAAATCTCAAACAAACAACCTAACCTTACAACTAAAACAGCTAGAGAAAGATCCTTCTAAAGGTCAATGAAGATAACATTTTATTTTATTCCCTATCACACAGCAGTATTGAAACTGGAACTCATGAGTTATGGGATTCTGTACTGTCCCAAGTTTTGATATTTAACCTATTCAATTAATGATTAAAGTAATTAGTTTCTACTACAACAATATTAGCTTATAATTAACTTTGGAAGATATATGTAATATTAAAAAAATGGAGACTTTTAAATCAAATATTTTTCTTATTCTTTTCTTTTTTAAAAATGAAATAAAAGAGCTTTTGAAACTACTCCCAGTTTCATGAACTTACAGATAAGTCTTTGCATTTGTGTATTACCTTTCCATCTCCATTCATAAGCATAAATGCAGTTACATTAGTTATGCACATTCATTGTGTGTGTCACTTTTTAACTTATTATTAGTTCATAAACATTGATCTCTGTTTTGTTTTGTGTGTGTGTGGTACACGGGCCTCTCACTGTTGTGGCCTCTCCCGTTGCGGAGCACAGGCTCCAGACGTGCAGGCTCAGCAGCCATGGCTCACGGGTCCAGCCGCTCCGCGGCATGTGGGATCTTCCTGGACCGGGGCACAAACCCGTGTCCCCTGCATTGGCAGGCGGACTCTCAACCACTGTGCCACCAGGGAAGCCCTGATCTCTGTTTTTATGTAATCTCTGTATTATCATTTAAATGACCTCTTAAAATGCCACTGAGTCAACATTCCATAATTTAGTTGACCTATACCCTACTCTTATGAGACTTTTAGACTGTTTTAAAATTATGTCTACAGAGAACTAAAAAAATCTCAGAGCATATATCTTTCCTTGAATTATTTATTTAGGCTTAATTATTTGGAATCAGATGACATTTTTGAAAGGTACGAAACCAACTATGATTTAAAAAATTTTGCCATACATATTATTCTCCAAAAGGATGGTGTAAGCAATGAGGCTTTTCCTAACAGCATTATAGTGTCATCTGGTTTATTTTTATTATTTTGTTAATTTGTCAGTGGTACAAAATATTAAAATGAATTCTTAATGTTAGGTTAAAGACCAAAGATAACAAATTAACAGTTATGAAATCAAGTTCATTCTCTGTATATACACTAAGTGATGTCTCATTGTTTGATTTTTACTATCTGAGAGCTTGCACTTTGCTTATGGATCTTGAAGGACCACTGATAAATTATGCTTGCATTTCAGAAGTCTTAATTTCATATTAAAATGACAACCTAAGTCAACAACTCTGTAGGAAACCTTTCTCAAGAAATAAAGCATCACTAAATACAGTATTTAGCTTCTTTAATTGAAGTTAAAGTGAAAAAAATTAAATAAAAATTGTTTATTCTAATGTATAAAAGAACATTTTTGTGTATCTTTCAAATTATCATTACAGATTTTAAAGTAAGTAGCTCAAAATATATACACACATTTTCTCATTCATATCATGGTATGAAAAGATAAAAATTATTTACCCAATAGAGCTGGCATCAATATGAATGAAAGAAGCATAATTTTTTTTACAATGATATTGTCATAAATTCCTGTAATTCAGTAATGATTTATTAATAGAGTTTTTACTAAAAATGAGTCTCAGATAAACTTTGTTTAAATTTTCCACAAGAAACAAATTTCAGTGTAGAATTATATATATACTTTTCTTGTGTCAAAAACTCTAGATTCTTCTCTCAGTAATATAAAAAAATTAATTCTGCCAAAGTGTTTGGAGTATCAGATAAAAGTTGTTGAAAATGTTATTAAACATTTGTATGCATATTATTTATTAGATATTTTGTTAGAAATACAGCTCTTCAATATTTTTATTCACTGATCATCATTAAAGATACCTCTACAGATGAGTATAGATGCAAGGAAGTTATCAAGTAAACTAAGGCATAAAAAGGATTAAAAATGGAAAAAATGTAATAAATTTTTCTGTGTTCTCAAGAATATATGAACATAATTTCTCAGAAAATGCAACAGATATAACCAGGGTATTATTGTATTTAAGAGGAGTGATACATCATTGCTCAGCTATCGTCCAAAGCCTGCTTTTACATTATTAAGCAAAAAGTATACAACCCAAATCAGAGTAAGAAAAACTGAAGCCCCAAAATATTGAATGAGATCCTAGGAATTTAGCAAGTCTTAAATGGCAGTGACTGAAAAACTACTATACTACACATCGATGTAGATGCTTTCATGACCTCAGTGGAGGTACTACAATGGGGACTAAGTGAGGTTTACAGTTGATGTGAGAACTCTTGGTGCTTTGGCTTGAATTAACGACTGGTGGCTATACACAGGAACTTTCTTTTTTTCCTTCACTCTAGAAGGCAAATTTAAATAATATCTTTTCTAAAGAGAGCTTTAGTACTACAGGAATTTGACAGGGCAATAAGAACCATGGAAATATTTCTTTTCACTATATTCTTACTTTCATTTCTTAACAATATGTTTCAAAATAGTATACATTAAAAAAAAAATCTCTATCTTTAAGTGCCAATTGCCACCAAAAGCCCACAGGCCTTCATCATGCAAATTCTGAATGACACAAAATGCAGAAGACTTATTTTCTGAAGAGGGTAAAAGAGGGTATCTATCCTAGGGAGGCATTCATATTTGAATAGTATGAATTATGGGTACTTTACAGAAAACAAGGGAATCAAACAAGCAAATATATTCTGGAATAAGTACAAGTCCTTTCCACCTCTGTTTTGAAAACACTAACATTTAGGCCTTTATTCTTTAGGCAAGATACTAAAAGATCCTTCTTTGAAAAACATAGCAACCTAAGAGAAAATACTAGAGATATTAACATTGGGGATTTCCAGCTAGATACTTTATAGTAAAGTCCAGTTGATAAGCCTCACAGGTACATAGGGTTTCTAGTTGCCTTATAGCATCTTGCTCTTAAAATGATAATAGCAAGCAAGGATCAGCATATATCTAAGGAAAGCAAACACCAAATAAATTAAAGAAAGAAGCAATTTTCAGTAAACTATCATCCAGTAGTATGCTGGGGCATACCAGCTTGGGAGCAAGAGCCAATTGTTAGTATCTTCTCCCTACTCTTCATTCGGTGCCTACATGTTGGTAACCCTAAACTACATGTTGGTACCTTGAAATCCACCATGATGGAAGTATTTTATACCACTGAAATTGGCTAACTCAAAAAATACAACATTATCATTCATTTTCTCAGAGATATACTGGAAGTGTTATGTCTACAAACAGGAGGATGCTATATTTTTAATAAAGAAAAATCAGAAACAAAAACCAAACTTTTCAAAATAAAAACTGTGAAACTGGAATAGAAAAATGCAACAGAATTTTTGGAAAGTTTATTCTCCTCCAAACAAAGACAAAACAAAACAGAGTAAAATATAGGACATAAAATTAAAATTAAACTGCTAGTCTAGTTGTTCAAAATCCTAGTACTAGAAAATCCAAAAAGAGGAAGCAGAGAAAATGGAGCAAAGAAAATAATAAAATTATTCATTAATATTTCCAACAGCTAAAAATCATGTTTCCTAACTGAAAGCACTTACTAAATATCCAGAACCATGGGAGAAAACAGATGCACACCATGCTATATCATCATTAAATTTCAAATCATGAAGACAAAAAGAAAATCCTATAAGTTTCCTCAGAGAAAAACTTGTCTTATAAAAAGGCACAGGAAAAAGAATAATTTTTACTGTTTTAATTTTAGTGTAGGATACTTGAAGGTAAAAGAGCAACATCATCAAGTTACTGAGCAAAAATGATATCCAATCCAGAATTCTACATCCAGTTAAACTCTCATACAAAGATTAGGGTAAAGACAAATTCAGACAGGTGACAAAGGCTGTTGACATCCTCAACCTAAATGAGAAATCAAACAAAAAAATTTTAAAGGGGGAATACATGTGACAGGACCCAGGAATCAGGAAATCCAAATATGGCAGAGTGGCAAAGGGAGACTCCAGGATGATGATGAAGAAAGAACCTTACATAATTGTGTTCTACAGGTTGAGGTCAAAGTCCAGATTGAAGCTGGTGAGAAGCAGCCAATAGAGACTCTTTAAGGAGATTCAACTGACAATATACCTACTAAGTCTGAATGTGTTTCAAGGAGATTTGGACACTTGGCTGGATGTTTTAAGTTACATAACTAGAAAACTATCCAAATAAACAGCAAGAGAAAAAAAGATAAAATTCATTCTGAGGAAAATAAGAAGTTAAGGAAATAAAAGAAATAATTATATTGTGCCCCATGGCTCAGTGATGAATAGCACTGATATAGTCATTAGCTTAAACTCTGGATAATGTTACAAGAAGGCCCTCAACTCTCATCTCTGGCTGATTTTGAGGAGCTACACAAGCAAGTGAAGGCAAAAGAAGGAGGAAGTGATATGAATTGCCTGGCTGAGTGTTAAGTTTGTGCCCCAGAATGAACACAGATCCCCTTGGCAAAGACTGGGAGACTTATCTAAGCAAAGCTCTGTTCATTCCCTATCTGACAACTAAGCTAAACAAGCAGAGATTTCAGTGGTTACACATGACAAACAACACAGACTTTACAAAACCAGTTCAGAAAAGTCATTAAAGAAACCACCAACAACAACATTTACAACAAACAGCAAGAACAACAAACACTGATGGGATGAGGGGGAAGCATCTGATTTCTGGACTTGCCATATTGTGTTTTTAAATCCACAAATTTCAGCAAAAATTTAGGAGACATGAAAAAACACTAGAAATTATGACCCATACTTTCACACGAAAAAGGGCAATCAATAGAAACTGTCCCTGAGAAACCCAGATGATGAACTAACTAGACAAAGACTTTAAATCAGCTACTTTAAAAGAAATGGAATAATATTCAACCACGAAGAGGAATAAAGTACTGGAATATACTAAAACATAGATGAATCCTGAAAATATTAAGCAAGGTGAAAGAAGCCAGTCACAAAGGACCATATATTATATGATTCCATTTACATGAAATGTCCAGAAGAGGCAAACCTATGGAGATAAAAAGTAGATTAGTGATCTCCTAGGAATGGGGAGGGTAAATGTGAGGGAATGGTGAATGACTGCTTATGAGTAGGGATTTTGTTTTGGTGGAGGTGGGAGGATAAGTAATGAAAATGTTCTAAAAATGACTTTGGTGATAGTTGTTCATACCTATGAATCTAATAAAACCACTGAATTGAATTCTTTAAAAAGAATTTGATGTAATTGCATTAACAGTGTGGGAGGGAAGTGTGCTTGTTTGTTGTAGGAATTATGGAGGGAAAGAGAAGATAATAAAAATGAAATACCATCTTTTTTAGTGAGAAATAAAAATAGATAATGCCTAAAACTGAAAAATTGGGATGTAGCTATACAACAATATTAAATATGGATTTGATGAAACATTTTAAATATTAACACAGAGTTGAAAGTAGGTGACTCTGGGGAGGGAAAAAAATTACAGGGTAGGTAAAAAAGACTTTTCATAATAATCCTTATGGAACTATTTGATCTTTTAAACAATTTGTATGTTCAACTTTAATTTAATTAAAAATGTTTGAGTAGAAAAAAGTTACACATACACACATGTTTATGAGTATTGGCTCTGGAGTCAGACAGGTTGGGCTAATTCTGTGATAACTAATTCTGTAATCTTAGACACATTATTTAATTTCTCTGTGAGTCAGTTTCTTGTTTTGAAAAAAAGAGATGATACTAGAACCTACTGGTCATTTTTATGGAGATTTAATGAAATCTGTGTAAAATGAATGGAACTTCTTGGTATACAGTTAGATGTTGTTGTGATGACTACTATTACTACTCTTACTTCATTATAATGTAAACTTCTCATTTGAGACATCCAGTCCTTCAGTTCCCCACCACAAAAGAAAACTGGTAACCTTCTGTGTCATCTAGAGATAGTTCTTATATATATGAAATTATATACATATATAATTTTACACATATGATATTTTATATATATATATTTGTATATATGTGTAGGTATACATAAATATACATATTTTTCATTTTTTTTTACAAATGGAAACATAATACAGGTAACATTTTTATCTAGCATGTGTCATTTAAAATATAATGGATAGCATGTGAACAAAGAACACTAATTTTTTTTTTATGCTGCAAAGTCTTCCATTACATAAATATACCATAGTTTATCTTCTTCCCTGCTGGTGAATATAAAGTAGGATCTAGTCTTATACTCTAAAGAAGTAGTGCTGTAATTTCTCAAATGAGGGAGTACATCTGTAATATAATCTAGAAATTGAATCACTAGGTTAAATGATATGCAGTTTAAGACATTTTAACAAATCTATTGAATTGTAAGAGTTTTTCAAATCCCAAAACTTAGCATGCTGCCTACTCTGCCAGCCTCCACAGCCTGAGACCTTACTGAATTAAGTAGTAATTGAGAGAGTGTATACAAAGATACAATATAGGTGTCCTTTTTCAAAAAATCAGGTTAACCCATTTCACCATGTTGGTGAGAATTCTAGCATGAGGCTAGAATGAATGAATGAACATATATACAATGATGTTAATTCATTAATTTTCTATTTTAAAAAATATTGGTTGAGCATCTACTGTGTGCTTGTAGGTGGTGGTTACAATAAAGATAACATAATACTCTTAAAATTTTTAAAGTTTAAAAGTAGGAGGGAAAGAAGTCTTTAGTCCACTGCTATTTAGGGAAAGTTGGAAGTTTACTCTATGCTGAAAGTTTATTAAAAGACATACTTAGAAGCAAAGAAAGAAAAAGACAGTTCTTTTTTTTTTGTTTGAATTGTCTGATTAATTTCATTTCTTTCTTTTTAGCCTAAATACATCATAAACACATATACCTTATGAGTTACAAAACTATTTTGTTTAGGGGCACCTTCATGATGGTGGAGGAATAAGACGTGGAGATCACCTTCCTCTCCACAAATACATCAAAACTACAGGTGGAACAATGCATACAGAAAACTTACTGAAGGCTGACAGAAGACCTCAGACTTCCTAAAAGCAGCCTTAAGAGCAGCAGATTAAATCTCCACAAACAACTTAATGTACCCTGCATCTGTGGAATACCTGAATAGAAAATGAATCATCCCAAAATTGAGGCAGTGGACTTTGGGAGAAACTGTAGACTTGGGCTTTGCTTTTGCATTTAATTTGTTTCTGGTTTTATGTTTATCTTAGTTTAGTATTTAGAGCTTATTATCACTGGTAGATTTGTTTTGATTTGCTTGCTCTATTCTTAAAGATTTTTTATATATATATATATTTTTTCTTTTCCTTTTTCTCTTTATGTGAGTGTGAATGTGTATGCTTCTTTCTGTGATTTTGTCTGTATAGCTTTGCTTGTGCCATTTGTCCTAGGGTTCTGACTGTCCGTTTTTGTTTTTTGTTTTAACTATAGTTTTTAGTGCTTGTGATAACTGGAGGATTTGTTTTTGGTTGGATTGCTCCCTTCTTTCTTTATCTCTTTTTTAAATTACGTTAAAATATTCTTATTTTTATAATTCTTTTCTATTTTAATAACTTTGTTTTACTTAATTAATTAATTTCTTTTCTTTCTTTCTTTCTTTCTTTTTTTTCCTCGCTTTTCTTCTGAGCGCTGTGGCTGAGAGGGTGTTGGTGCTCTGGCTGGGTGTCAGGCCTAAGCCTCTGAGGTCGGAGAGCTGAGTTCAGGACATTGGTCCACCAGAGATCTCCCAGCCTCATGTAATATCAAACGGTGAAAGCTCTCCCAGAGATCTCCATCTAAATGCTAAGACTCAGCTCCACTCAATGAGCAGCAAGTTACAGTGCTGGACACCCTATGCCAAACAACTATCAAGACAGGAACACAACTCCACCCAATAGCAGAAAAGATGCCTAAAATCATAATAAGGTCACAGACACCCCAAAACACACCACTGGACGTGGTCCTGCCCACCAGAAAGACAAGATCCAGCCTCATACAACAGAACACAGGCACCAGTCCCTTCCATCAGGAAGCCAACACAACCCACTGAACCAACCTTACCCACTGCGAGCAGACACCAAAAGCGATGGGAACTACAAACCTGCAGCCTGCAAAACGGAGACCCCAAACACAGTAAGTTAAGCAAAATGAAAAGACAGAGAAATACACAGCAGATGAAGGAGCAAAGTAAAAACCAACCAGACCAGACAAATGAAAAGGAAATAAGCAGTCTATCTGAAAAAGAATTCAGAGCAATGATAGTAAAGATGATCCAAAATCTTGGAAATAGAATGGAGAAAATACAAGAAACGTTTAACAAGGACCTAGAAGAACTAAAAGAGTAAGCAAACAATGATGAACAACACAATAAATAAAATAAAAAAATTCTCTAGAAGGAATCAATAGCAGAAAAATTGAGGCAGAAGAACGGATAAGTGACCTGGAAGATAAAATAGTGGAAATAACTACTGCAGAGAGGAATAAAGAAAAAAAAAAAGAAAAGAATTGAGGAGAGTCTCAGAGACCTCCGGGATAACATTAAATGCACAAACATTTGAATTTTACGGGTCCCAGAAGAAGAAGAGAAAAAAGAAAAAGGGACTGAGAAAATATTTGAAGAGATTATAGTCAAAAACACCCCTAATATGGGTAAGAAAATAGTCACTCAAGTACAGGAAGCACAGAGTCCCATACAGGATAAATCCAAGGAGAAACATGATAAGCCACATATTAATCCAACTATCAAAAATTAAATTCAAAGAAAGAATATTAAAAGAAGCAAGGGAAAAGCAACAATTACCATACAAGGGAATCGCCATGAAGTTAACAGCTGATCTTTCAGTAGAAACTCTGCAAACCAGAAGGGATCGGTAGGACATATTTAAACTGATGAAAGTGAAAAACCTACAACCAAGATTACTCTACCAAGCAAGGATATCATTTAGATTCGACAGAGAAATTAAAACCTTTACAGATAAGCAAAAGCCGAGAGAATTCAGCACCACGAAAACAGCTCTCCAACAAATGCTAAAGGAACTTCTCTAGGCAGGAAACACAAGAGAATGAAAGGACATTCAAAAACAAACCCAAAGCAATTAAGAAAATGGTAATAGGAACATACATATCGATAACTACCTTAAATGTAAATGGATTAAAGGCTCAAACCAAAAGACATAGACTGGCTGAATGGATACAAAAACAAGACCTGTATATATGCTGTCTACAAGAGACCCACTTCAGACCTAGGGACACATACAGACTGAAAGTGAGGGGATGGAAAAAGATATTCCATGCAAAAGGAAATGAAAAGAAAGCTGGAGTAGCAATTCTCGTATCAGACAAAATAGACTTTAAAACAAACACTATTACAAGAGACAAAGAAGGACCCTACATAATGATCAAGGGATCAATCCAAGAAGGAGATATAAAAATTGTAATTATTTATGCACCCAACACAGGAGCACCTCAATACATAAGGCAAATGCTAACAGCCATAAAAGGGGAAATCGACAGTAACACAATCATAGTAGGGGACTTTAACACCCCACTTTCACAAATGGACAGATCATCCATAATGAAAATAAATAAGGAAACACAAGCTTTAAATGACACATTAAAAAAGATAGACTTCATTGATATTTATAGGACATTCCATCAAAAAACAACAGAATACACTTTCTTCTCAAGGGCTCATGGAACATTCTCCAGGATAGATCATATCTTGGGTCACAAATCAAGCCTTAGGAAATTTAAGAAAATTGAAATCGTATCAAGTATCTTTTCAGACCACAACGCTATAAGACTAGATATCGATTACAGGAAAAAACTGTGTAAAAAATACAAACACTTGGAGGCTAAACAATATACTACTTAATAACCAAGAGATCACTGAAGAAATCAAAGAGGAAATCAAAAAATACCTAGAAAAAAATGACAGTGAAAACACAGCAGCCCAAAACCTATGGGATGCAGCAAAAGAAGTTCTAAGTGGGTAGTTTATAGCAGTACAATCTTACCTTAAGAAAGAAGAAACATCTCAAATAAACAACCTAACTTTACACATAATGCAAGTAGAAAAAGAACAACCCCCCCAAAGTTAGCAGAAGGAAAGAAATCATAAAGATCAGATCAGAAATAAATAAAAAAGAAATGAAGGCAATAATAGCAAAGATGAATAAAACTAAAAGTTGTTTGTTTGAGAAGATAAACAAAACTGATAAACCATTAGCCAGACTCATCAAGAAAAAAATGAGAAGACTCAAATCAATAGAATTAGAAATGAAAAATTAGAAGTAATAACTGACACTACAGAAATATGAAGGATCATGAGAGATTACTACAAGCAACTATATGCCAACAAAATGGACAACATGGAAGAAATGGACAAGTTATTTGAAAAGCACAATCTTCCGAGACTGAAGCCGGAAGAAATAAAAAATATAAACAGACGAATCACAAGCACTAAAACTGAAACTGTGATTAAAAATCTTCCAACAAACAAAATTTCAGGACCAGTTGGCTTCACAGGCTAATTCTATCAAACATTTAGAGAAGAGCTAACATCTATCCTTCTCAAACTCTTCCAAAATATAGCAGAGGGAGGAACACTCCCAAACTCATTCTATGAGGCCACCATCACCCTGATACCAAAACCAGACAAAGATGCCACAAAAAAACAAAACTACAGGCCAATATCACTGATGAACATAGATGCAAAAATCCTCAACAAAATACTAGCAAACAGAATCCAAGAGCACATTAAGAGGACCATACACCATGATCAAGTGGGGTTTATCCCAGGAATGCAGGGATTCTTTAATATATGCAAATCAATCAATGTGATAAACCACATGAACAAATTGAAGGAGAAAAACCATATGATCATTTCAATAGATGCAGAAAAAGCTTTCGACATAATTCAACACCAATTTATGATTAAAACCCTCCAGAAAGTAGGCATAGACGGAACTTACCTCAACATAATAAAGGACATATATGACAAACTCACAGCCAACATCGTTCTTAATTTTAAAAAAATGAAACCATTTCCACTAAGATCAGGAACAAGACAAGATTGCCCACTCTTACCACTAGTATTCAACATAATTTTGGAAGTTTTAGCCACAGCAATCAGAGAAGAAAAAGAAATAAAAGGAATCCAAATTGGAAAATAAGAAGTAAAGCTGTCACTGCTTGCAGATGACATATTACACATAGAGAATCCTAAAGACGCTATCAGAAAAGTACTAGATATAATCAATGAATTTGGTAAAGTAGCAGGATACAAAATTAATGCACAGATATCACTTGCATTCCTATACATTAATGATGAAAAATCTGAAAGAGAAATTAAGGAAACATTCCCATGTACTATTGCAGCAAAAAGAATAAAATACCTAGGAATAAACCTACCTAAGGAGACAAAAGACCTGTATGCAGAAAACTGTAAGACAGTGATGAAAGGGATTAAAGATGATATAAACAGATGGAGAGATATACCATGTTCTTGGATTGGAAGAATCAACATTGTGAAAATGACTATACGACCCAAAGCAATCTATAGATTCAATGCAATCCCTATCAAACTATCAATGGCATTTTTCACAAAAGTAGAATGAAAAATTTCACAATTTGTACGGAAACACAAAAGACCCCGAATAGCCAATGCAATCCTGAGAAAGAAAAATGGAGGTGGAGGAATCAGGCTTCCTGACTTCAGACTATACTACAAAGTTGCAGTAATCAAGAGAGTATGTACAGGCACAAAAACAGAAATATAGATCAATGCAACAGGATAGAAAGGCCAGAGATAAACCCATGCACATTTGGTCACCTTATCTTTTATAAAGGAGGCAAGAATATACAATGGAGAAAAGACAGCCTTTTCAATAAGTGGTGCTGGGAAATCTGGACAGCTACATGTAAAAGAATGAAAGTAGAACACTCTCTAACAGCATACATAAAAATAAACTCAAAATGGATTAAAGAGTAAATGTAAGGCCAGACACTATAAAACTCTTAGAGGAAAACATAGGCAGAACACTATTTGACATAAATCACAGCAAGATCCTTTTTGACCCACCTTCTAGAGAAATGGAAATAAAAACAAAAATAAACAAATGGGACCTAAGGAAACTTAAAATCTTTTGCACAGCAAAGGAAACCATAAACAAGATGAAAAGAAAACCCTCAGAATGGGAGAAAATATTTGCAAATGAAGCAACTGACAAAGGATTAATCTCCAAAATTTATAAGCAGCTCATGCAGCTCAATATCAAAAAAACAAACAACCCAATCCAAAAATGGGCAGAAGACCTAAATAGACATTTCTCCAAAGAAGATACACAGATTGCCAACAAACACATGAAAGGATGCTCAACATCACTAATTATTAGAGAAATGCAAATCAAAACTACAATGAGTTATCACCTCACACCAGTCAGAATGGCCATCATCAAAATATCTACAAACAATAAATGCTGGAGAGGGTGTGGAGAAAAGGGAACCCTCTTGTACTGTTGGTGGGAATATAAATTGATACAGCCACTATGGAGAATAGTATGGAGGTTCTTTTGAAAACTAAAAATAGAACTACCGTATGACCCAGCAATCCCACTACTGGGCATATACCCTGAGAAAACCATAATTCAAAAAGAGTCATTTACCACAATGTTCATTGTAGGTCTATTTACAATAGCCAGGATATGGAAACAATCTAAGTGTCCATAGACAGATGAATGGATAAAGAAGATGTGGCACATATATGCAATGGAATATTACACAGCCATAGAAAGAAATGAAATTGAGTTATTTGTAGTGAGATGGATGGACCTATAGACTGTCATACAGAGTGAAGTAAGTCAGAAAGAGAAAAACAAATACTGTACGTTAACACATATATATGGAATCTTAAGAAAAAATAAAAAAGCTTTTGAAGAACCTAGCGGCAGGACAGGAATAAAGATGCAGACATAGAGAATCTACTTGAGGACACGGAAAGGGGGAATGGTAAGCTGGGATGAAGTGAGAGAGAGAGTGGCATGGACATATATACACTACCAAATATAAAATAGATAGCTAGTGGGAAGCAGCTGCATAGCACAGGAAGATCAGCTCAGTGCTTTGTAACCACATATAGGGGTGGGACAGGGAGGGTGGGAGGCAGACGTAAGAGGGAGGAGATATGGGGATATATGTATATGTATAGCTGATTCACTTTGTTATACAGCAGGAACTAACACACCAGTGTAAAGCAATTATACTCCAATAAAGATGTTAAAAAATTATTTGTTTAAAGTAATACAATCTGATTTTACTTCATTCCTTCCCCTCTGTCATTTTATGATATTTCCTTTGGGCAATTGTTCTTGTAATTATCTAGAGCACTATACAGGCCTGTGATGCCTGTGACAACACTGTAAATGGATGTCCCTGTATTCGTAGGAAAATCATTAATCCATCCTTTATGTTGGTATAGTAGAAAAGCATCAGGCATAGAATGTCTGAGAGGAAAAAGTAAAAGTGTTCAATTTATCAAGGTCTAAAATAAAACAAAATCATGGAATAGAAAAAATCATAATTTAATGAACAAGTGTTTAAATGAGAAATGACTAAAAGGTTTTACTGACATAGAAGCAGATGTGCACTTCATAAATTAAAAGACATTAATAAGCCTACACTTTCCAGTGAGATTTTTAGACACTAAAATCAAAAATGAAATATGCCATTCATATGCACACTTCCAGACACAGAAAAATCGAGATGATGTCGAATGTAACAGTAACACTGAAGTTTAAGAGTTCAGGAAAACTTCGTGTGCAGAAAGTCTGCTGCTCAGACACAGCTCACAAAATATTTGAACTGAATATGGTTTTAAAAATATGCTACCAATTAAAATGGAGGGGATTTCATATACAAATCCAAATTTCTGCATTTTCTTGAACAATGTGAATAGTTGGCACGTTGGACCCAAGCCAGGTAGTGGTGCACACTTTCTAGCTTGCCACCCTCCTTTTCAATTTGTAATGACTCCCAGGCATGAGATCAAGTCTTAGTTCACATATAGCATTGTGTTTCCTCTGTTGCTTTTCTTCTCCTTGGACAACCAAAAGTGGAATATAAAAGAGAGGGTTTCAAGGAAATTAGAGTGGGTGCTTTACTGTGGAAATGAAGAATATTCTTACTTTTTTATATATGAAATATGTATGTTCAGAAAATTCAAAATAGCATTTTAATAAATCCAGCCAAATTTATTTTATTTTTGACTGCCTTTTGTTAGCTTTTGATTTTGAGATACCTTGTTGAAGAAGACTTGAGCAGGACTTCTGGTTCTAGTTAGGAGCATAAATGGCAATGCTAAATTCTAAAGTCTCCCATACAAAGCAAGTAGAATAATAGCAATAAAAATCCAGTGACTACTTAGAAAACTAAACATACTCCTATCCTACAATCCAGAAATAATGCTTTTGATATTTACCCAAAGGAGTTAAGAACGTATGTCCATACAAATGCCCGCGTGTAAATATTTATAGCAGCTTTATTCATAATTGTCAAACCTTGGAAGCAATCAAGATGTCCTTCAGTAGATGAATGGTTACATAAACTGCTGTATATCCAGACTATGGAATATTTTTCAGCACTAAAAAGAAATGAGCTATCAAGCCATGAAAAGACATGTAGGAACCTTAAATACATATTACTAAGTGAAAGAAGATAAACTGAGCAAACTTTATACTGGGTGACTCCAGCTATATGACATTCTGGAAAAGGGAATAATGCTATGAAGATAGTAAAAATATCAGTGGTTGTTGCCAGGGGTTGGGGAGACAGGGAGGGTTGAATAAATGGAACAAAGATTTTTAGGGCAGTGTAAATATTCTGTACCATGCTATAATGATGAATACAGGTCATTATATGTTTATCCAAATCCATAGAATGTACAACAGCAAGCGTGAACCCTAATGTAAACCATTGGACTTTGGGTGATTACAGTGTTTCAGTGTAGGCTCATCAATTGCAACAAATGTATAACTCTATTGGGGTCATCAATAATGGTGGAGACTATGCATGTGTGAGGGCTGGAGGTGTATGGGAAACCTCTGTACCTCCTTGTCAATTTCACTGTGACCCTAAAACTGTTCTAAAAATTGTCTTTGAAAAAACAAAAACAAACATTGAATACACTTTCAATGCAATGAGAAGTCAGAAAAAACTCAGAACTCTAATTACTCAAGCATCTGAGACCAAAGGAACTATTTTTGGAAGTCTGTGCAAACCATAACAGTTTTGTGGGAAAGAGCAAGGAGTGTGAATGGGGCCTTCTAATGGTACATCTCAGAAATCTTCAGCAAATATTCACTCTCAGAAGGGAGATCCATTTTGCCAGGGAACTACTCTGAGCAAAACTGACACGGTAAAGGACCAGAGATGTTCCAGAGATGGCAGATGGCAGAAAGTGACAGCAAAGTAAACGCAGAAAAATGAATGCATCACCTAGGAAGACAAGTGATATCATCCCTAGATTCAGCACTCTAAGAAACCAGAGAGATGCCAGATTATGAAAAAGCTCTCTTGTACAAGATAAGGTTCTAGGAGGGCCAACTATACAGAAATACCATGATTTATAACAGTTTACTGCTAGAGTCAGAGAAAATGGAGCATACACATATATGTGGGTGTGTGTGTGTTTGTGTGTGTAGAGAGAGAAAATCAATTTCCATACAAAAACATTTATAAAGTAATAACCACTGCTTCCACAAAAATCTCTAACCTCACTTGGTTTCACAAGAAATACTATGAAATATTTAAAGACACAAAAGGCCTTTTAGAACTTAGAAAATGTCTGAATTCTTCTCACACTTCAAGCATAAGTATAATAAATTTATTTTAATTAAAAAAATTAAAAAGACAAAGACATGGATAATATGGAAACATCCTAAATGTCTGTTGTTGGATGAATGGATAAAGAAAAGTAGTTATATGTGCAATGGAATATTATTAATCCTTAAAAAGAAGGAAATTCTACCATTTGCAACAACATGGATGAACCTGATGGACATTATGCTAAGTGAAATAAGTCAGAGGTAGAAAGACATGATCTTACTTTAATGTGAAATCTAAAATAGTCAAATTAATAGAAGCAGAGAGTAGAATGGTGGCTGCCAAGGGCTAGAGGAAGGGGGAAGTGAGAAGATGTTGGTCAACAGGTACAACATTTCAGTTATACAAGATGCATAAGTTCCAGAGAGTACAGCACTGTGATTATAGTTAACAATCTCTTATTTTATGTGGAAATTTGCTGAGAGGTTAGATCTTCAGTGTACTCACCACACACAAAAAAAGATGTTAAGTATATAAGAAATGGCTATGTTAATTAGCTTGATTGTGGTGATTATCTTACAATGTATGTCAAATCATCAAATTGTACTCCTTAAATATAAACAATTTTAATTTTCAACTATACCTCAATAAAACTGTAAAAATAAGTAATGGGTTTTGATGTAACAGTGTTCAATAAAATAATAGCAGAAATCCAGGAACACTTAAGAGCATAATATAATTTAGTGGGGTTTATCCCAGGAACAGATTAGTTCAATATTAAGGTTATATATTAACATAATTTACATTACTTGGGAAGTACTGAAATATCACCTGAGCATTTCTGTAGATGCTGAAAAGTCTTTTGACAAAATTCAATTCCGTGGATTATTTTAAAAAACTCAAAACTTGAAAAAATAGGAATAGATAAAAGTTTTCTTAGCACGATGACATATATTAATCTCAAACCAAAAGCTAGTATTACTCAAAAGGGAAAGATACTAGAAGCTTTTTCACTAAGGTCAGGAATAAGACAAGGATATACTCTATTACCACTATTATTCAAAAACTGTTGCCATCATCCAATAAAATTAGAAATAAAAGCATATAAACACTGAAGGGGGTTAACTAACATTTGCAGTTGACTTGATTTTGCACCTGGAAAGTTAAAGAATCAAGTAAAAATAACTTAATATGGTTGTAGAACAAAAATTAGCATATACTAATAGCTAATAATGTAAAACATCAGTAACTTTCATATACTTCAACAACAGCTACAAAGCAGAAGAAATATGATGGAGAAAATGTCCCATTAATATTAATAATGAATAAGATAAATTGGATGTAAAATAAACTTTGCAAGAAATGTTCAAATTCTAAATTAAAGATATTTTAAAATGTTCCTGAATGACACAAAGACATTGTAAACAAATGGAAAAGTTAGCCATTTTCTTGGAAAAGTCTCCATATCATCATCTTGTTTATTCCTCCTGTTATTTAACATATTTAATATTATGACACTTAAAAATGCCACCAGGGGGGGCTTCCCTGGTGGCGCAGTGGTTGAAAGTCCACCTGCCGATGCAGGGGACACGGGTTTGTGCCCCGGTCCGGGAGGATCCCACATGCCGTGGAGCGGCTGGGTCCATGAGCCATGGCTGCTTAGCCTGTGCTCCGCAATGGTAAAGGCCACAACAGTGAGAGGCCCACATACCGCCAAAAACAAAAACAACAACAACAACAACAAAAAAAATGCCACCAGGATTTTATCAGTAATTATTTGAAATTACTGTTCACTATTAATTTCTCCATTTCCCACTTCAGACCCAAAGGAAACTGCCCTTCTCAGCCCCTTCCAAGTAGAGGGTCATCTGACTCATCCTGGACCATGCAATAAGAAAGTTGCTTGTGTCCCTTCCAGCCTAAGCCAGTAAAAAGCCTAAGGGTACGTCTATCTCTCTTCCATTTTGTGCCAGTCTCGGAGGAGGCTTTTTGTTGAGATGGTGGGCCTAAAGATTGAAGCAATATGGATCACTGAGTTACATTACTGAATAGAGCTATTTTGGACATTATTTAGACATGGCAGAATTTGTGGGATTAAAATAAAACAAATCAGAACAAAACAAACATTTTTGTTTAAAACATGAAAATTTATAATTGTTTGTTCCCACTACTTAATCATCTTATTTTGATTAATATGGAGGAAAGTTGATGTCAGAAGTGATGTATTTTTGTAACAGCAATAAAATATGTGACAATTACTTAGTAAAAAATGATTACAAATATCATAATAAATATATAAATGTAATATGGACTCATCACTTCATTTAAAATATAAAAGTACTTAGATTAAATTAAAAGTGAAATCTGTGATATGACATTTATAAAATAAATAACCAAAAATACCTGAAAGTATAAGAAAAAGCTATCTTGCCCAAATACAAACAAAAAGAAGGTCATTATCACAGTTTATATTTAACATGGTAATGGTGGACCTACATAATTTTGGATGACAAAAATAAAACAAATAAGTTTGTCAAAGACCCTAAAATACATAAAGGAATCTTTTGTCATTCACAATTTTTATGGTTTTCAAAACAAGCACAAGAGATCTTATTGACAAATTAATACTAATAAGAGTGATTAGTAAATTTTCTGAACATAATATAATTTTAAAATAAAATTGCATTTTAATACACCATCAAGAACCACATAAAATATATAAAATACCATTTAAAATAGCAATAATCATAATGAAGTGTCTCAGAATAACTCTAACAATAGGTGTGCAATAATGTTTATGAAGAACATTAAAAACTTTATTGAAAGACATTAAAAATAAATACTATATTGAAATATATAGTATATTTGTGAGAATTAAAAAATCCTAAGTATGGTAATTATCCTCATATTAATTCATAAATTTCTCACAATTCCAAGAAAAATTCTTTCAGTTTTTTTTTTTAAATTTGGCAAGTAGATTCTCACCATTATATGGAAAAGTAAATGCCTCAAAGCAGATAACAAAATTTTGTAGAACAATTAGTGAGGCTTAAGCTAGTAAATATTAAGTTGTACTATATAGCTCTAGTAACTAAGATAATAGTATCTTGGGCAAAAATAGTTTTGCAATGATTAGTTTTCTACAATTAAAAATAATAAAATTTCAACTTCATATAATAAACAACAAATTTTAAAGAGTTAACAAAATATATCAAAGAATATATTTCTTTGGTAGAGAAAGATTTTGTAAATATGATGCAAAACAAATACCATAAAAACTGGTAATTCTAATTCATTAATTTGGTATAAATTGGAGAGCATCTTGGTAATATTTAGCAAGATGAAGCAATATTTTGAAGATGAACTCATCATATGACACAGTAATTACACCTCAAGTTATTGAAACAGAAAATCTTTTACATGTGTGTACTGAGAGACATAGACAAGAATGTTTCCAGTAGTAGTGTTTTAAAATAGTGAAGAAAACCAACGGAAACAACTTAAGTATCCATCAGCAGGAGAATAGACATATAAATTGCAGTTATTCATACAATGGATTTACACAAATAAGTGAAAATACGTTATTTATTGTTCACAGAATAATATAAATAAATCTCAGAAATGTGATATTAAATGAAAAAAGTTGTATATTGGTACATATATATGAGGACAGATTTATAAAAGATATTTGTATAAAACAATAATATATAATTTTTTTTATATACATGCTTTGCAGGGAAAAAAAGGAAAAAGAAATAGATGGGAATGACAATATCCAAATTTTTGGAAGTGGTTAAATATTATGAGAGGAGAAGGGGAATGAGATTTGTGAGGGCAACTTTGATGGTTTCAACATTTTGTGTAACCTGGATTGGGGATACATACTAATTTTTAATGTTTAAGGATGTCTGATATATTTCATAATATTTTTTAAAAACAAGTTTCAATGTTTAATATCCATTAAATATGAAAGATTCAATTAAACAATTTAATAAAATTTTAAGAATATATGTGTAGTGTTAAAGAAAACATTAAGAATATGTGTGTAAGATAAGCTTTAATTTTTAGGAAAAAATTTGCTTTTAATTCATAACAAATATTTCAGTGTTTATTGTTGAACATCAATCCTGAATAATCCATATGTATTTTTAAAAGGAACAATTAATTTTTTAAGAGAAAACTTAGGGCTAATTATAGCCCCCCAAAAGTAGATGAGAGGATGAAAAGAATGTTACGTAAATCTGAATGTGTAAAAGTTATGTAGTTTTGCTTTCAATTTCTAAAGTGAGAAAGCAAAAGGTATATGTTACATTCGTCAGATAACTTCTATTTTGTTAAAGACTGGTAAGCTAGGCAACTTAAAGAATATAATGATGATTCAAGAACATGAAATCAGTAGACGACTGACTCAAGTTTTAATAACAGCCAGTTACCTATCCTTGAACTTAATCTAGCTAAGTCATTCTGACTTATGTTCTTGTCCTTTGTCTTTCTAGTAAGTATCACAGCTAAAATAGCTTGAAATATGAGCATATGTGAACTAGCCTTGTCAAGGTAACTTCTAAACATAATGAGTGTGCTTTGACAAACCTTGATAAGCACAGGTCATTTTGTCAAGCGATTCTGTTACCAGATCTTGATGATACCTTTGGATTCAAACTATCATGTTTGAGCAGTTGCTGCCTAATAGGAATTTACCTCTATTAAACTGACTCAGAAAAGTTCTGCCTTCTTTACGAGATATTTGAAATGAAATATTACATTTAGAATTGACTGGTATTGGAGATCTCTGCTTTCAAATGCCACCTGGTTAAAAAATTTCTGATGCAATCTTTAACAACTCCCACCACCAATAATTCTGAAGATTAGAAAAGATGCAAAAATTCATGACACTTTAAACAATTACTGGTTAAAAACCTATTTTCCAAATCAGGGGATTAGCTCTAAAACTACACGACCTACAATTATGGCATACATTTGCTTCTTATAAAAGAGATTAAATTTCAAAAGGCAGGAAATAGTTTGTACATTTATTGTTCTCTGTTTCCTCAATTAGAGACTTAGAGTCAATAGTGTTGCAGATACATCTAAGATGGCTCCTGTTACTCTTGCCTGCTGGCGTTTACATTAGTTTCTAAGCAATATAATGTGACAAAAGTGATGGGATATTACTCCCATGATCAAATTACCTTATGTAAGACTTCATCTTGCTAGCAAACTTTCTTTAGAGACTCTCCTTGTTGGCTTGAAAAAGAAAGTCCTCATTTTGGGAGAGTCCCACAGCAAAGAACTACAGACAGCCTGTAGGAGCTGAGGTTTGTTCCTAGCCAATAGCCAAACAGGAAGCAGGTGTCCACAGTCCTAAAACTGCAAGAAAATAAATGCTGCTAGCAACCTGAGTGAACTTAGAAGTGGGTTCTTCCTCAATCACGTTTTCAGATGAGAACACTGCTTTAGCCAGTATCTTGATTGCTGTCTTCTGAGGGCTTAAGCAGAGGATATATTATAGTTAAGCCACGCCCAGATTCCTGACTCATGGAAATTTTGAGGTAATAAATGTGTGTTGTTTTAAGCTGCTAAGTTTGTGGTAATATGTTATGCAGCAATAGGTAACTAATAGAGATGGTGACTAGAAGATTACAAAGCCTTGCACTTCTGTATGTTAGATTAATAGTCCTAAACAGAGTACTCCGGGGGGGCAGGTATGGGGGTTGAAGAGGATCTAGGATGGCAGAGTATGCCAGGGTATGAAGTTTTTTGATGCACGTATAAGCTCAACTATCAGAAGTGGAAGAGATTCCTTGATTAACATAGAAGTGCTACACTTGGTGATCACTGTTTGTTAGAGGCAGGTCATTGTGTTGGAATCTGTACGTGTCAACTTGTTTTCTAGTTATAAGTAAGGGGAGAGAGCCAATAGCACCTAATAGCTTAGAGCAGGGGTTGGCAAACTATGCCTTGCAGTCTAAATATGGCCTCTTATCTATTTTTATAAATATAGTTTCATTGGAAAACAGCCATGCTCATTTGTTTACATATTGCCTTCGGCTGTAATGATGGAATTTAGTTGTGGCAGAGACTACAATCTGCAAAGCCTCAAATATTTATTTTCTGACTCCCTGCTAGACAAGTTTGCTGACCTCTTGGTTAAAACATGAGATAAAGTAGAATCTTTCTATATATGTATACATCCATTGGTAAATATTAAATCTAAAGAGATCTTACTTAAATGTTAATAAGTAAGAAAAACAGAGTCCTGAAGACATATTGTAACATAAGTGATAGAAGTAGCTCTATAAAGGCACATGGAAATATCCCATGTATGAAAATGACGTGAAGAAACATTCAGGATAAAAAAAAAAAATTAGAACAAATGCTTTTGAAAAAACAATTAATCAAAGATGTAACATCAGAAATTTTTTTAGAGATGAATACATTGGCTTGTTCTTTCAGACTAAAAAATTTTCATTTCAGTAGCTTTAATAAGAAGTGATACACAGCTTGGTACATGCTAAGTTTTTTTTTTTGCGGTATGTGGGCCTCTCACTGTTGTGGCCTCTCCTGTTGTGGAGCACAGGCTCCGGACGCGCAGGCTCAGCGGCCATGGCTCATGGGCCTAGCCGCTCCGCAGCATGTGGGATCTTCCCGGAGCGGCGCACGAACCCGTGTCCCCTGCATCAGCAGGCAGACTCTCAACCACTGTGCCACCAGGGAAGCCCAGTGCATGCTAATTTTTAAATCACACACACACACACACACACACACACACACACACACACACTCAAAAGGGAAAACACTATAAAAAATAGCCACGTTGAAAAAGACATGTTGGATATAAAAAAAGAGTTACCAGAATGGCAACAGGCTTTTCTTCTGAAATAATAAATTAAGATTAAAATTGGGGAACTTTGAGACATAAAAGCTTGTACTCAACATTTTTATATTCATCCAACTTGATTTTCAGATGTGTAAGCCAATAAAGTACATAATCAAGTGTGCAGATATTTAGAATATATAATTTATAAATTAATAAAAAATGAAGTAAATTAAATGTTTATGAATAGAAAACTTAGAATAGAAAAGAACTGGCAGTGAACACTGAAACAAATTGTACATAGTTGAAGCTAAGTAAATGTTTCACATTGGGTTAAAACTGAAAAAAAAAGTGTTTCAAATAATTAAATAATGCTATTACAAATTACCTGCTATCTAAAAAGTAGTAATAAGGACAGTGTGTTAAATGGTTGGGAGATTGTGAGACTGTAATTAGATAGCATAGTATAGAATGATGTAATGGCATAAGAGTAGTTCAGGAGCCTTTTAAATAGGAAATATAGGCTAAATTTTATATTAAATATGTCCCGCACATGTTTTATTGTTAGGTATGAATTATCTCTATCCACATCATGACTGGAAGGGTATAATCAAGTTATTATGAGCATTATTTCTATGCATAAGGATTATGGGAAATTTATGTTCATGTTTAACTTCTCCATCTTTTCTAAATTTATTATGTCCAACATATGTTATTCTTCAAAATAAAGTATATAACAAATGTATTTGAAATGAATATATCAAAATATTTATTTTGGACATTAGTAGTATTAGAGATGAACTGTATTTTTTGTATTTACTTTAATGTAGTTTTAAAGTCAGGACTACTTTGATGTTAAAAAAAATATTGTGTAACTAGTTCAGAGCCCCATTATTGTTTTATAGTAAAACTGACTATTAGAACATGGAACAAATTTTATCTGGTAATGAGGAATGTCAATGTTTAATAGCAACAACATTTTTGTCAAGTTATTAGTCTAAAAAATTGGGTTTTGGATACACAAAATTGGAGAAATAGTTGTTTAGACATTATTAGCTCTCTTTTAGGTTATAATGCTTTGCTTCTAAGTCGACCACCATTATGAGATAATGTGCTGTCTTGATAAAACGATACATGGTCATCATGTTTATTAATGCCAGATCATAATAATTAAAATTCATTTCTAAGCAAATAGGTCAAGAATGCTCATATGACAGAATATTTTATGTTTGGTGCTTAATACAAGCACAAAATGCAACAACAGAAAAAAAATATAAATATATCTGAAGTAGTAAGACTTGGATTTCTTTGTGGCATTTAGAATTTTCATAATTGGGAAAGCAGGGTGGCCTGATCTCCGGGGGAAAACTGAGGTTGGGGGAGTGGAAGTCAAGATGAGAGCAGGAGATAAAAAAACACCTGCAGCCAGACCACCTAGACTGGTCAGGAAAGGGGAAGGGGGCAGGTAAGGTGCAGGTCTTCATAAGGAAAAAAGGCTATATGTGTTCGTTACAAATGAGGATAGTACAAAGCTGGGATAACCAGGTGGGGCTGAAAAGGAGGACTGCAATTTACAATGAGAGGCTTGGAGACAAATAAAAGAGGTTTGGCAACATATTCATGGTCATTAAAGCTGCTGAGCTTCATAAATCTGGAGTCTGCCAGAATCATTATTCAGAGTTTCCCATGTGTAAATCAGTTTGTGGGCAAGGAACTGGCATGTGCAATTATTTGTTAATAGTAGGGACATTCATGAGAAGGAATAAAACAGCATCATTACAAAATATGTACTTATTTTTATTTTTAAAATAATTTGTTCATGAGAAAGAAGTTATTTTCATGGAAAGTAAATAGAGAAATTAAAAATCATAGAATTGGGCTTCCCTGGTGGCGCAGTGGTTGAGAGTCCGCCTGCCGATGCAGGGGACACGGGTTCGTGCCCCGGTCCGGGAAGATCCCACATGCCGCGGGGCGGCTGGGCCCGTGAGCCATGACCGCTGAGCCTGCGCGTCCAGAGCCTGCGCTCCACAACGGGAGAGGCCACAACAGTGAGAGGCCCGCGTACCGCAAAAAAAAAAAAAAAAAAAAAAAAAATCATAGAATTTACCATTCAAAATAAGATGTAAAATATCTCACAGTTTATGTTTACAGGTCAAGCAGAATTGTAAATCTGATTACTTTTAATTGAATTGAATATGCAGAAAATTCCTTTGTGAAGCAGCTCAAGACTATAAAGTTTGTTAGTAAATATGATAAATATTACATGCATTGAGAAAACTAGGTAGGTGATGGAAGTAGAAAAGAAGTAGAACTAATGACAGCATATTCCATAATACTATTAATTCAATGCAAAGTGGAAAACTTGAGAGCAACTGACAAAAGTGACTTTTAAAAAGAGGGAGCATGGATAAAGTTGAAAGAAAGTGATGTGGAGTCCAGCTGCTAACACAAAGGAGGAAATAGAAACATTTCATACTTCTTGGCATCCTTCTCCTGTAAGGTTTTCTGTGTTTCAGTTGTTGATGTTCCTAATCCATTACGGTTTTACTTTTTGGCAAGGTAAGAAGAGAAAAGAATTCATTGTGCCACTATAAACAAAGTTTAAGTAATTATACCTCAAAACCTTTCCAAAAGGATTTCTCTTCTCTAGACTTTGAAACAGGGTGTTGGAGAAAGCTTCCTGATGTGGTATTTCTCAGTTTTCATTTTCATTTTGGCTAAGAGGCCTATTTTTGCACTGCCTTTTTCTTATTTTGATAGATCCAAGTTGGTTTCATTTCTAGAGTAGCAGATTAACTCTGAAATTATTGCAGGTGGCTCAGAGGATTTCGTTCTGTCTCAGGTTAGGCAGACTTCAATATGTTGTAGTTCCATTTAGTGTAGCAGATTTTTACTAGCTTCCATTTGCTTGCCCATTCTTTATGTACTACCAACCAGTTTATCATTTTTGTGATATATTTTATAGATCTAATATATTTGAAATCACTGAGAGGTTTGTCTAGATTAGAGCTTTTCTCTGAGTGATAAAAGGAAATAGGTTTCCAGAAATTAAATCGACCAATAAAAAGTATGTTATTTTTCTTTTTTCATATTTAGGAGGTTGTCTTTGTCTTTTTCTTACCCTAGGTCCATACATTGTTCAATAAATTCAGTCTTAAGTCTGAGTTCTTTTGTCAAGCCATAACTCTGAAATACCTTCTCCATCTATTTTTATCATTTCCCTGTTTGATTTCCCAAAGTTCAATCCCTCTATCAAATCTTTTAGAGGTAATCCAATCTAAATTTGATAATTCCAATTGTTCTAGATTGCCTTATCATCTATGTATATAGGTCATGCACCTTTGTCTGGGTGAAAGGATATTATCAATACTATGAACATTTTATCTTGGATAAAAGAGAATTGATAAGGACAGACTTCTAAGGTAGTCTTTGAGTAAAGGAACTAGGTCTGATTATGTAATATTCAGTATGCTATTTGTTATTAAAATTTGTTTCATTAATAAAATTTTAGAACTAGATTTCCATGTCTGACGTGTTAGCTTAAGATATGATTATGACATCTAAAAATAAGACCCTTATTCTGATACAGCATTATTCAGGAGATGGACTGATAAAGAGCATCTCTCCTCTAAAGATAGAAGAATGTAGAAATGTTCTACAAGAAGAATGCCCCAGGGCACAAGCTGGTGCTTAGTTAACAAACTGAAGGTTATAATCTCAAGTAATATGTTACATTTAATTGAATAATTAATATGGGCCAAGCTCTTCTTGAATTCTTTGCCTATATTAACTAAGTTAAACTTCATAGCAACTCTTTGAGGTAGGAACATTAATATACAAAGACAAGGAAACTAAAGTATAAGATGATAAACAAAGATCATATAGTGAGTGTGTGGCCAGAATTTAAACCCAGGCTATCTGGCACCAGAGCTTAGTTCCTTAAATACCTGCTAAACAGCATCTGAAATTGGGCTCTGATATCAATTAACCATTGTCCAAGAAAACTCACAGCTATCTACCTCTATCATTCTTAGAGAAGATGCTTGGTCTTTGAGGGTTTAGTGATAAGTTGCAGAGGAAGCTAGTTTTTCCAACACTATTTCCTTGTTGCCTTACAGAGCTGCTATAAATAGACTTGCTTTCTAAGATATGGGTTCTAGAAAACTTAATTTGATGGCTCATGTATGTAGTTAGGTAGGATTGAGATACTTCTCTTTTTTGTATTCTAGTTTTTAAAAATAAACTAAGGGACCCCACAATCCTGTTGTCATTTACTTGTTGGTTCTCTTTATTTGTAGGCTTTAATTAATTCACTTGATTTATATAAGTAAATAAATAAATATACACACACTAGTATTCCAACTAGATGGTAAGCTTTTGTCCTCTATTATAACCAGATAATATCACAAAAATAATCAATTCCAAACCTTTATATATACAAATAAGAAAAGCTTAGGTCTAGAAGTCCTATACAACTTGTTTGTGGTTGCATAGTTCTTCAGTGAGGGAATAAGGATAAGAACTCAGTAAGATGGTTCCTGGGCTAGTTATCTTTGTACTATAACATACAGAGGATGGGTTAAAAAAAAAAAGCTTCATGTATTAGGCAACAGAATTTTGCAGTTCAGCCCAAGAGATAGACTTTGTAGAAATAAAGTCATATTTAAGACAATTTGAGTCAAAAGTAATATGTTATATGAAAATGTATTTAGATTTAATATTGTTATCAGAGAATATCTACTAATGACACAATTCATGAAGCTTCAGCCATCAAGAGAAAAATCTTTGGTTTGTCCTAAGTCTGATCACATGCTTAGAGTGTGTAGCATATAGGTAGAATACTGAATACATGTTTATACTACAGGTAACATTTGCTTGAACTGTCTGCTCTGATAACTCAAATGTTGGCAGGAAAACAGTTTACACATAATAATTAGAAAGTGCTTTAGATTCAGACAAACCTTGATTAGAATGTTGATAGTTCCAAGTACTTGTTGTGTGATCTTGGTCACATTACTTAAATAATGCCTCAGTTTCTTTGTCTGTGAAATGGATATAACACTGAACATGACTGTTGCTCTCAGTTAAATATATAAAGTGCTTTATACTCTACACATACTGCACAGTTTAATAAAAATAATATATTAGTACCTTTATTGTTGGTATTAAGTGCTCAATGAACAAATCTACTGCAAATTTTTCTCAGGGTTGTTCTACAGGATTTAAGTCAATAGGCAAATTATTTTTAACTTCCAGTCTTTTGGGGGAGAAGGTTGTGAAGAAAGTTCAGTTAAAGCTAGAATCTTGAAATATGCTCTGGGGAGGTACAAGGCTAGAAAACGTATAAGTTCTCATTTAATGTGTTGTGGAATAAATGCATGTGGGAAAATATAAAATATTACAAGAAAAATTGCTAATAAATAAATAAGATTCTTAGAACTTTAAAAATAAGTGTTAAGAGAAGCTGTAAACATGATAATTAGATCTGAAGGTAGATTATTTAGAATGGCTTTATGTAGCAGTGAACTTTGAGCACAATGTAAGCAAAGATGTTATGAGGGGAAAAGAATGTAATGGACTTTCCAAATGTGAGTAAGGGCTTTAGAGAACACTTCGAATTGTGAGTTAACAAATTAAAAATGGTTAAATATCAACATGTTTCTTTAGCTGAAATGAAAATTTTTGCTTAGGAATTAGATAATGTAAGGGCATAAACAATGGCTCAAAAAAATCTTCTGTTCATTCCTCAGTGACAGGAAATATTGGATGAACACATATTACAGGGTCTACAATGTCTTTCAAGTTTTGGGCAGAGATCTCACTGATAGGAGTAGTAATACAATCCAAAAATTGCATCAATTAAAAATAACTTTATTTAGGGAATATATTAGAGTCCTGAATTGGATCTACCATTCAGTTGTTAACCAAAAGAATAGGGATGGGACCTGCACCAGTGGGAGGGAGCTGTGAAGGAGGAAAGGTTTCCACACACTAGGAAACCCCTTCACTGGCAGAGACAGGGGGTGGTCATGGGGGGGAAGCTTTGGAACCACAGAGGAGAGCACATCAACAGGGGTGCGGAGGGCCAAGCGGAGAGATTCCTGCACAGAGGATCAGTGCCAACCAGCACTCACCAGCCTGAGAGGCTTGTCTGATCACCCACCGGGACAGGCGGGGGCTGGGAGCTGAGGCTCGGGCTTCGAAGGTCAGATCCCAGAGAGAGGACTGGGGTTGGCTGCGTGAACACAGCCTGAGGGGGGCTAGTGCACCACAGCTACCTGGGAGGGAGCCCAGGAAAAAGTCTGGACCTGCCTAAGAGGCAAGAGACCATTGTTTCGGGGTGCGCAAGAAGAGGGGATTCAGAGCACTGCCTAAACGAGATCCAGAGATGGGCACGAGCCGCGGCTATCAGCGCGGACACCAGGCACGAAACGCTAAGGCTGCTACTGCAGCCACCAAGAAGCCTGTGTGCAAGCACAGGTCACTATCCACACTGCCCCTCCTGGGTGCCTGTGCAGCCTGCCACTGCCAGGGTCCCGTGATCCAGGCACAACTTCCCGGGGGAACACACGGCGCGCCTCACGCTGGTGCAATGTCACACCGGCCTCTGCCGCCGCAGGCTTGCCCCGCACTCCGTACCCCTCCCTCCTCCCGGCCTGAGTGAGCCAAAGCCCCCTAACCAGCTGCCACTTTAACCCTGTCCTGTCTGAGCAAAGAACACATGCCCTCAGGTGACCTACACGCAGAGGTGGGGACAAATCCAAACCTGAACCCCAGGAGCTGTGCAAACAAAGAGAAAGGGAAATCTCTCCAAGCAGCCTCAGGAACAGTGGATTAAATCTCCACAATCAACTTGATGTACCCTGCATCTCTGGAATACCTGAATAGACAATGAATCATCCCAAAATTGAGGCGGTGGACTTTGGGAGCAACTGTAGACTTGGGGTTGGCTTTCTGCATCTAATTTGTTTCTGGTCTTATATTTATCTTAGTTTAGTATTTAGAGTTTATTCTCACTGGTAGATTTGTTTATTGATTTGGTTGCTCTCTTCCTTTTTTTATATATATACATAGATATATAGATATTTTTCCTTATTCTCTTCTTGTGAGTCTGAATGTGTACGCTTCTTTGTGTGATTTTGTCTGTATAGCTTTGCTTTTACCATTTGTCCTAGGGTTCTGTCTGTCCTTTTTTTTTTTTTTTTACTATACTTTTTAGTGCTTGTTATCACTGGTGGATTTGATTTTTGGTTTGGTTGTTCTCTTCTTTCTTTTTTTAAATTTTCATTTTTTTAAATTTTTAATAATTTAATTTTTTATTTTAATAACATTATTTTATTTTATTATTTTTTTCTTCCTTTCTTTTTTTCTCCCTTTTCTTCTGAGCCATGTGGCTGACAGGGTCTTGGTGCTCCAGCTGGGTGTCAGGCCTGTGCCTCTGAGGTGGGAGAGCCGAGTATAGGACATTGGTCCACCAGAGACCTCCTGGCTCCATGTAATATCAAATGGCAACAGCTCTCACAGAGATATCCATCTCAATGATAAGGCCCAGCTCCACTCAACAACCAGCAAGCTACAGCGCTGGACACACTATGACAAACAAGTAGCAAGCCAGGAACACAAACTCACCAATTAGCAGAGAGGCTGCCTAAAATCATAATAAGGTCACAGACACCCCAAAACACACCACTGGATGTGGTTTGGTGGTGCCCACCAGAAACACAAGATCCAGCCTCATCCACCAGAACACAGGCACCAGTCCCCTCCACCAGGAAGCCTACACAATCCATTGAACCAACCTTACCCACTGGGAGCAGACACCAAAAGCAATGGAAACTACAAACCTGCAAGCGTGCGAAATGGAGACCCCAAACAGTGTAAGCTATGCAAAATGAGAAAACAGAGAAATACACAGCAGAAGAAGGAGCAAGGTAAAAACCCACCTGACCAAACAAATGAAAAGGAAATAGGCAGTCTACCTAAAAAGAATTCAGAGTAATGATATTAAAGATGATCCAAAATCTTGGAAATAGAAAAGAGAAAAAACAAGAAACATTTAACAAGGACCTAAAAGAGCTAAAGAGCAAGCAAACAATGATGAAAAACATGATAAATAAAATTAAAAATTCTTTAGAAAGAATCAATAGCAGAAAAACTGAGGCAGAAGAACAGATAAGTGACCCAGAAGATAAAACAGTGGAAATAAATACCATAGAGCAGAAAAAAGAAAAAAGAATGAAAAGAATTGAGGACAATCTCAGAGACCTCTGGGACAACACTGAATGCACCAACAGTTGAATAACAGGGGTCCCAGAAGAAGAGAAAAAGAAAGGGACTGAGAAATGTTCAAAGAGATTATATTTGAAAACTTCCCTAATACTGGAAAGGAAACAGTCAATTAAGTCCAGGAAGTGCAGAGTGTCCCATACAGGATAAATCCAGATAGGAAAAGAAGAAGTAAAGCTGTCACTGTTTGCAGGTGACATGATACTATACGTAGAGAATCCTGAAGATGCTACCAGAAAACTACTAGAGCTAATCAATGAATTTGGTAAAGTAGCAGGATACAAAATTAATGTACAGAAATCCCTTGCATTCCTAACACTAATGATGAAAAATATGAAAGAGAAATTAAGGAAACACGCCCATTTACTATTGCAACAAAAAGAATAAAATATCTAGGAATAAACCTACCTAAGGAGACAAAAGACCTGTATGCAGATAACAATAAGACACTGATGAAAGAAATTAAAGATGATACAAACAGATGGAAAGATATACCATGTTCTTGGATTGGAAGAATCAACATTGTGAAAATGACTATACTACCCAAAGCAATCTACAGAGTCAATGCAATCCCTATCAAATTACCAATGGCATTTTTCACAAAACTAGAACAAAAAATTTCACAATTTGTATGGAAACATAAAAGACCCCGAATAGCCAAAGCAATCTTGAGAAAGAAAAACAGAGCTGGAGGAATCAGGCTCCCAGACTTCAGACTACACTACAAAGCTACAGTTATCAAGACAGTATGGTACTGGCACAAAAACAGAAATATAGATCAATGGAACAGGATAGAAAGCCCAGAGGTAAACCCAGGCACATATGGTCACCTTATTTTTGATATAGGAGGCAAGAATATACAATGGAGAAAAGACAGCCTCTTCAATAAGTGGTGCTTGGAAACCTGGAAAGCTACATGTAAAAGAATGAAATTAGAACACTCCCTAACACCACACACAAAAATAAACTCAAAATGGATTAAAGACCTAAATGTAAGACAAGACACTACAAAACTCTTAGAGGAAAACATAGGCAGAACACTCTATGACATAAATCATAGCAAGATCCTTTTTGACCCACCTTCTAGAGAAATGGAAATAAAAACAAAAATAAACAAATGGGATGAATGAAACTTAAAAGCTTTTGCACAGCAAATGAAAACATAAGACGAAAAGACAGCACTCAGAATGGGAGAAAATATTTGCAAAAGAAACAAGTGATAAAGGATAAATCTCCAAAATGTACAAGCAGCTCGTGCAGCTCAATATCCAGAAACCAAACAACTCAATCCAAAACTGGGAAGAAGACCTAAATAGACATTTCTCCAAAGAAGATATACAGATTGCCAACAAACACATGAAAGGATGCTCAACATCACTAATCATCAGAGAAATGCAAATCAAAACTGCAATGAGGTATCACCTCACACCAGTCAGAATGGCCATCATCAAAAAATCTACAAACAATAAATGCTGGAGAAGATGTTGAGAAAAGGGAACCCTCTTGCACTGTTGGTGGGAATGTAAATTGATACAGCCACCTTGGAGAAGAGTATGGAGGTTCCTTAAAAAACTAAAAATAGAACTACCATACGACCCAGCAATCCCACCACTGGGCATATACCCTGAGAAAACCATAATTCAAAAAGAGTCATTTACCAAAATGTTCATTGCAGCACTATTTACAATAGCCAGGACATGGAAGCAACCTAAGTGTCCATCCACAGACGAATGGATAAAGAAGATGTGGCACATATATACAACAGAATATTACTCAGCCATAAAAAGAAATGAAAATGAGTTATCTCTAGTGAGGTGGATGGACCTAGAGTCTGTCATACAGAGTGAAGTAAGTCAGAAAGAGAAAAACAGACACCGTATGCTAACACATATATATGGAATCAAAAAAAAAGTTTCTGAAGAACCTAGGGGCATAACAGGAATAAAGATGGAGACATAGAGAATGGACTTGAGGACACAGGGAGGGGGAAGGGTAAGCTGGGATGAAGTGAGAGAGTGGCATGGACATATATACACTACCAAATGTAAAATAGATAGCTAGTGGGAAGCAGCCACATAGCACAGGTAGATCAGCTAGGTGCTTTGTAACCACCTAGAGGGGTAGGATAGGGACGGTGGAAGGGAGATATAAGAGGGGGGAGATATGGGGATATATGTACATGTATAGCTGATTCACTTTGTTATAAAGCAGAAACTAACACACCATTTTAAAGCAATTATACTCCAATAAAGATGTTAAAAAAAGAAAGAATGTAAAAAAATGATAGTCTTCATTCTGTTTTCTACCAAAGGTTTATAACATTTTAGCTCACAAATTTGTTAGGCAGTTCAAGTCATAAAAAGCAAAAGCAAGTTCCTGGTTGAATAACTTTAATTTCACCTAATTATTTCATATTTTATAATGATGAGAAATATCATTCATATAAGGTAAAATTTTTAAAACTCCATAATCCATTGATTTATTATTTCCCAGTGTAGCGCAAGAATGGGCTAACCGGCAAAGAAAAGAATATACAGGTACTTTTAAATTAATCAGATTATATAAGAAAGTAGGTTGCCTAGCTAGGGGGTTCTATAATTCCCCTGGGAAGAGTATCTCTAATTGTTAGCCTCACTGCTCTGGGCAATGCCATCTTTTACTACTACTGTGTTCCTGTTTTTCACCACCACTGCATGACGTTTTTTTGCACATTTCAGCCAGATTTTCGCTCTTCTCTTTCTTACTCCACAAGCTAGACATTCATTGAACATATTATAAATGCAATTGTTCGGTAGAAATCTTAATTGGCACTATAGGCAGAAATTGTCAGTGATCACATTGTGATATATACAGTGAACAAATAGAAGGAATGAAAGTATGTTTTTCAGATAAAAATTTCTTTTAGAACTGCTTTGATTTAAAATGACTTACGCCTATTATTATGAGTGTATATATTCATGTACTTCATTGAATGGTACAATTTATAGATGGAGGCAATATAATGCAGTGAATGGACTTTGTAGTCAGACAGACAAGTGTTCAAATCTTTCCTTTAAATGACATTTCAGTACATGAATCTAGACATGAATCTAGAATTAGTATTTAAATTACCAACAATGTTTTTTCCATTATCTGTAAAAAGAGAGCTAATGGGGTAACACTTTACTGAGAGTCCTCCATATAGTAATTATTGCCGTTATGTTATGATTATGGTATGTGCTAGTTTTTTCCTCCTCCATTATTCCGAAACATTTTGTACATATCTCTAGTTTAATTCATATTGCTATGTGTCTTTCTTCTCTGTGGATACATATAGAACATAACAGAGGTAAACAGAAATATTTGCTAAATGAGAGAGTCATAAGGTGTGAGGTAATGTTAATATGTTAATATATATAAATATATAAATCAAATATAAATAATATTGTTTTATATTGACTATAGAGGTACAAATGTAAACAAAAAGTTTTCTATATCTGAATATATTTTTATTTAAATGAAATCTAAGACTGGCATGCAAACAAAAACAGAAATGGTATTTAGGTTTAGTACTGCCATATTATTAAATTATTATTAAATATGTTTAGCATCATATGTAAAATGATTCACTGTGCTATTTGATAACTTTAAGCATTTAAAAACATGACAGAAAATTGCTTTAAGAAAGGTAGTTGGTGCCAGTCCATATATAAAGACAGCTTGATAAAGTAGAGAGAAAATGATCATTGAAGTAAGAATGACTCGGGTTCAAATCAACTTTTTTAACCTTGACATATAAGGCAATGAAGATGGAGTACAAAGAAAGGCATAACAAGAAACAGTGAGGGAAGTTTGATGCAAAAACATGAATCGGAACAAAATGGGAGGAAAAATTAACAAGGGAGATCAAATAAAGGCAGGATTGAGCTAAAGATATGGAGACAGTGAAGTCGTAGAAAAAAAGTAAAAATAAGAAACATTTTCTCATTTCACATAGAACTACTGTAGCCAACTAGCCTTTTAAAGAGGGTTTGCATAATTCAAAGCAAAGGGTAAAGCCATTTATGTTGATTTTGAAACTTTCTGGAAATTGATGGTGAGATACAAGTAAGACAAAAACAGTTGGTTCTGTTGTAATAAAGAGTGGGCTTTGCAAAGTTGTTTTTTTTTGTTTTGGCAGAGATATTACAGAGTCTTTAAATATGGGAAAAAAGATCTAGAAGTTGCCTGAGAATAGCAAAGAAAAACTGAAGGGGGAGGAAGAGATCTTGAGGTGGGGAAGGAGTAGAGCCAAGTGGGTAAATAAAAGCCCTCTGTCACACTAGAACATAGATTATACATGTCTGCACTTGTGTGAGGGATGTTTGAGGAGAATCTCAGAGGATAGGAGCTGAATTCCACACCGGGGATGATGTAGTAGAATATCAGGCCAGCAAAGTAAGGATTGTGTGACAGCCATAAATGAGCAAATATAACTAGTGGTGATTATGTAAAACCTTATTCCACCACAGCTGGGATAGATTTTCAGTCAATTATATTGAACAAATCTAAAAAGATAGGGCACCTGAGTTGACATCTAGCTTAAAGGGATTTGAGATTGGTTCACATAGTAAAATAAATGGTGTGAGTCAGCTGTTTGTAGAGATGAGTCAGTTATTCAAAAAAAGAAAGCTGATTTCTTAAAAGAATTAATGATTATTTTGTTTTTAGCTATTTGGTTAGCAGTTATTAGTAACCTAATTATCCCTCCAAAATTTTTAACCAATTCATCTTTTCTAATCCATTTTGCTCAAGGACCCAGCTTTAGTCACTGCAAGAATACAGTAAGGATGAGCCAGGCCCACCCTATGCCAGCCTCAGCAAAGACTGCCTTGACTCAAGTGGATAGCTGGTACTTCCATCTCACTAGGGAATTCAGTTTTCAGAGGCAGTTCACCTTCTAAAGGACTATATTAACAGACAGGGGCTCCCAGTGTACTCATTTTGAAATATCATGTTACCTTATATCCGTAGGTAATCTTGGGGGCACAATCTATTTTAATATGTTTATCTGCTTCCTGTTCTCAAAACAATTTGGACTTAGTATAATTCTTCTATCCATCAATATTCATCCACTATGGACCAAACTTGAATGATAGTAAAATTATTTTTCCTGAAACCTTAACCTTTAAACCAGTTTTCACTGTTTGTCCAGGAATAATCAAGTGAGCTGAATTAGAAGAAATAGTAGTTAATGTATTTCCACTGTAATAAGCATTTGATTGGAGTATATCATGTATACTGAAAATGTACAAATCACAATTACCATAAAGTGACCTGACTCATTTACTGTCTCAATCTGTCTCTGTATATATTAGCATACAACTTATATAAAGCCATCTCTCTTGTGGAATACAATAAAAATGTAACTTTGTCTCCAATGTACCATTAAAATGTATTTGGTGAGGGAAATTTAGATTTTCCCTTGCCTCTTGATGAAACCTGGGACTCTAGCTGAGACTCTCCATAATCATATCTTTTTGGTCATTCTTTGAAATTAAAAGACTTTCAGTCATTTTAAATTATAAACACACTATCAATTTAGTGGTTTAAATTTTACAGTCCCAGAAAATGATCAAAACTGCGAACTTGCTTTAACATTTGGTCCTTTCCTCTCCCCACAACCAGGGTCATGGCAGGGAGGATGTTTCCTTGTTTTCTTTTTCTCTGCTCAGTGTATGTCCTTCTCCTTACTACTCTGTAACTGCTTGGTTCTCACATTATTATATTCAAACTCAGGGAGACAGAGTGGAGAGAAGGGTATGGTCTTCCATGGCAGTTGTTGTATGTGATTTCTGACTCTGTCTCTTATGGTACTTCCTGGTCTTTCAGAAGCCCTTCTGCTGCAACTACTGCATAGCTGTGATGTACCTGCTCCTCCAGGTGAGTATGCTTTCCACATCCCCAATTTTTCCTGTAGTCAATGTCCCGCAGAACCTTTCAGGTAGTCTTTATGGGAAGTCTTTACAATAGCTCTAGGTTCTTTTTCCTGTTGCCCCCAAACATTCATGTGCCTAAGTTGGGAAGGTTTACTTCCCCAGGATCTTCCTCATGCCCACCTGCCTCAAGGAAGTAGCCATGGCCTCTGGCTTTGTTATACTTTTGGCATATTCCCGATGGCAGCTCAATGTGCATGTTCCAGATGGCAACACTTAAATACTGGAAATGCATCTCATGCTACCTGATAGATCTTGTTGGAAGTCCTGTGAATGGACTTGAGGTAATGGGCAGGGGGTTGGGAGTCACAGCCTAGAAACACACTCTCCAAAACAGAAAGCAAAACAACACAACCGTCTTCACAAACTTTCATTTTTATTCTTTGGCTCTTTTTCTACCATCTATCTGGGTCAGTAGACCCAGTGTGAAAGGTCTTCATGTCACAAAACCATTCTTAAATATTTATTTTGTTCTGCTGTCTTACTTGCATGAAACATCTATTGTATCAGGTCCTTAATATAATATTCTGTTGCATAGATGTGTGTATAACAGCTATAAATAATGTTTTTCTACAGTACGTATTCTTTGTTTCCTTAAATATATAGTATAATCATTTCCCCACGCTAATAAATTTTTTTTCATAAAATTTTAATGGTTGTAGATTATTCTTTTCTATGAATGCACCATATTTCATATAAAATATTTCCTACTTTGGACAAACTGCCTATGATTATTTCCCCTAAAATTTTACTACTGTTAACAGAGTACCACTAACATAAACTCTTAATGAGAACAGGCATGTTTATTTCCTTAGGATAAATTCTTAGAAAGAATTGCTGAGTCAAATGTATGCACATTTTTAAGAGTTTTGGTATATATTGCCAAATTGTCCTCAGGAAACTTTGTCTCAGCAGCAGTGTATAAAAGTTCCCATTTAATTTACACTTGACAATAATGCATGCAATTTTTTTAGTCTTTCTCAGTTGATGAATAAAAATTAAATCTCACTGAGAATTTAATTACTAGTGCTTGAAACTATCTATCATCTATCTTTCCATACACACATATATATTAGACATTTTTAGTTGATTTCAGAAACATGTTCATTTCTTTGTCCATTTTCTATCGGTACATTAATTTTGTATTTATTTTATTTAAATATTGAGGACATTAAAACTTTGGCCTTCTGTATCAGTCAGACTCCAGTCAAAAAATAGAAACCACATTGGCTATTTCAAACAAAGAGAATTTCATACATGAGATAGGATATAAAGTCTTGGATTCTCTGAAAGAACCAAAATGAAAGGGGAATGCTAGAGGAATAAAAAGGATGACAGGATATTACCCTGAGATCAGAAAGCCACAAATGCCCTTGAGCGTGAGCCATGATCCTGCGCCTGCTGCCACATGGTTATAGGTGCAGCTGAAGCAGCTCCATCTCCAACGTGGCACTGACGTTGCTGGGGAGAGACCTCCAAAGAAGGGACCCTGTTGTTTGGGCTGGCGCTGCCATGGCTACTAGAGGCCATCACTGTCTCCTCACCACTGTCACTAGTGCCAAGGTCACCAGCTGCTGCCATTTTCAGAGCCAGATGCAGAACATGCATTTTCCTTCTTCCTACGTTTTACTATCTGTCCTCTATCTCCCACTGACAAAACTTAATTGAAAACTAGCTAGTTACAGAGTCTGGGGAAGGCACTTTAAAGTGTACAGCTATAGTGGCACAAAGCAGAGTACGTAAGACAAGGACCAATGCGGGACCAAGAGAAAAATGATAAATAACTTGCATACTACTTATAAATTACAATATTTTCCAGGTTTTCATTTATTTATATTTTTATTTTATAATGTCTTATTAACATACAGAAGTTTTGAGTTTTGTTTATTAAAAATTTGTCATTTTTTTTCTTGTTTTCTACCATTGGTATTTTGACATATGTAAAAACAAATATATGTATAATATATATAAATATATATAAAATCTTCCCTAATTGATGTAAATTTGTTTATATATTTATATTTTAATCCTTCTGAGTATTTATTTGTATGTTCCTTCTTTCTCTCTGACAACCTTCCTTCTTTCTATTTTATTTATTTTTTCTGCAAGTGGTAAACTAATGATTTCAGTATTCTTTGTTCAATAATTTAGTCCTTTTCCAACAGTTACATATGTGATGTCAAGAAAGTCATCTAACCTGCTGACTCTAATTTCTCTGTTCCAATTCTTTTACCACCTTCTAATCAAGCTTTGGCTGATCTTTCTAGGCCATTCATGACCCCCATCTACCTTACTAAATCCAAACTTCAATTCTCAGTTCTCATCTCACCTGTTGTATCACCATTTGACCTAATTGGTTACTTTTTCTTCCTTTCTCTTATCTCATTAGTCACGCCTTCTCAGACTCCTTTACTTGTTTCTTCCTCTCTCCTTCACTTCTTAACATTTGAGTTTCCTAGAGCTCAGTTCTTAGACATCTTCTCTTCTGTTTCTATTTATTCCCTTGATGATTTTGTCTAGTCTCTTTGGTTTCAATACACCCATATGGAGACCTCTATCTCCATTCCAGAATTTCCCCCTATATTCCAAAATTACATATCCATATGCCAATTCGATATCACCATTTGCTTATCTAAGGGATATCTTAGACTCAAAATAAAAATCAACTACTTTATCATTGTTCCCAAACTTGCTTTTCCTATAATCTTTTCTATCTCCGTAAATGAGCAATTCCATTAGGTTGCTCAAGACTAATGCCTTGGATTCATTTTAGCTCCTCTAGTTCTCTGATATCCCACATCTAATCAATCATAATACTCCATCAGCTTTCACCTCAAATTGATTAAAAAATCAAAACTTCCACTGCTACCATCCTAGACAAAGCCACCATCATCTTTTATCTGGATTAATATAAAAGCCTCTTAATTGGTCTCTCTGATTTCCACTATTTTCCCCCTACATTCAATTCTCAGCACAATAACCAAATTCTGCATTTAGTATACAGATTCAACCATACACTGCTCTGCTCATAACCATCTAAAAGTATCTCATCTCATTCAGAGGAAAATCTCTAGAAACCTTATGATATTCTTCAAGAACATATACCATGTCACTACCCTCATCTCAAAGACTCAAGTTCTGGCTCTTTCTCTTCTTTTGTTTTATTCACACTGATCCACTTGCTTTTCTTCAAATCCACCAAGCATATAGTAATTTCAGGGACTTTTACTTTCCTCCTGTCTAGAATGATTTTTCCCCTCATATCTCTATTCCTCATTCCCTCTCCTCAGTTTTTCTCAAATTTTGCTTTTTCAGTCGGGCTTTTTTGACCATCCTATTTAAAATTGTCATGCCAGAGCTGGCACTCCAATTCCCCTTGCTTAGTTTATTTTCCTTCATTGTATTTGCCAACATTTAAAATATACCATATTTTACTTATTTGTTTACTGCCTGTCTCTTCAACTAGAATATGAGCTTAATGAGGGATTTTGTTTGTTTGTTTATTTGTTTGTTATATTTTGTTTACTGCTTTTATCTTCATTGTTCACAATGGTGCCTGGCACTTAGAAGATTTTTAATAAATACTTGTTTAATGATTTAAAAGCTTAGTATATAAGTGTAGGTGTGTTTCATATGTTCTATGCAGTGATTTACTTGTCCAGAATTGTAACAGTGCTATGGTTTATAAATTACTACATCTCTGTATTGGACTTTAAAGTTTGGAATTTCAAACATCCTTTTGTAAACAAACTTTTAATTTAGAATAATTTTAGATTTACTGAACAATTGTGAAGATAGTGCAGAGGTTTGCTAAATACCCTACTCCAGGTTACAATTATTAACATTTTTACATTAGTATAGAATTTTTGTCACAGTTAATTAATCAATATTTATACACTATTAGTATTAACTAAAGTCCATACTTTATTCAGATATCCTTAGTCTTTATCTAATGTCTTTTTTTTTTTTTTTTAAATCTAAGAATCCCTCCAGCATACCACATTGCATTTAGAAATTTTGTCTCCTTAGGCTCTTCTCGGCTATATAAATTACACAGTTTTTTTTTTTTTTGATGACTGCAGTGGACTGAATGTTTGTGTCCCCTAAAATTAGTATGTTGAAATCCTAACCTCCAATGTGATAGTATTAAGAGGTTGGGTCTATTGGAATTAAATCATCATAATGTGCCCTCATGAATGGGATTAATGCCCTTAATAAAATAAACCTGAGAAAGATCCTTTGCTCCTTCTGCCATGTAAGGACACAGTGAAAAGCGAGCAATCTATGAGCCAGGAAGTGAACTCTCATCAGACACCAGATCTTCTGGAGTCTTGATCTTGGACATCCCAGCCTCCACAACCCTGAGAAATTTCTGTTGTTTATAAGCTAGCTAATCGATGGTATTTTTGTTACAGCAGATGAGGATGGATTAAGACAATGAACTTTACAGTTTTAAAGAATACTGGTCGGGTACTTTGTAGACTTCCTCTTTTTCAAAATTGTTTTGATGTTTTTCTCATGATTAGACTGGGGTTATGAGTTTTTGAAAGAAAAGCCACAGAGGAAAAGTGCTCTTCTCATTACATATCAAGGGTACACACTATCAACATGACATCACTATTGATGTCAGTCTTCATCACTTGGCTGAGGTAGTGTTTGTCAGGTTTCTCTAATGTAAAGTTATTCTTTTTTTCCTCTTTCGATACTATATGCTTTCGAAGGAAGTCACTATATTCAGTTCACACTGAAGAAGTAAGGAGCTGTGCCCCTCTTACTTGAGGGTGGAGTATAAACATAAATTGTTTGGAATTCTTCTGCATGGGGGATTTGCCTAATCTCTCCCATTTGTTTATTTATACAATCACTTATTTATGTAAGTATGAATGCATGGATATTTAGTTTATACTGCTTTATTTATTTTATTGCTCAAACTGTTGTAGCTTTGGCCATAGGGAGCATGTACTACTGGCTCCCGCTTCCCTTTGACATACCCCATGACTGTGGGGTTTTTTTTTGAGCACTACCTTATTTTCTGGCAGTGAAAGATGTTTTAGACTGATCTTGTATATTTCCTACCCTAGTCCAAGAACAGTCCTTTATCCAAGGGGACTCTGGTTCCTTTAATCAAATAATGGTTTTAAAAACCAAGATCTGGGCACTAGGGCTCAAATATCTGTTATTCATTCATTCATTCATTCATCAATCATTTCTTGTGTACTTTTGCTTTATACATCCTAGATGTTGAAATAATTATTTCAAGTTAGAAAATTTTATATTTTTCTTCATACTCACTCTAAATTTTCCTTGTTAAGTATTCTCTCATTAAAAAAAATTGTATTGCTATTGTGAATGGGTTCTTTTGTTCCATTTACATAACTGGTCATTGTTATTATATTTAATTCATAAATGAAACTTTACTAAACATATATTCTAATAGTCTTTCAAGGTTATTCTTTGAGTAAGTAATCATAATATTGTAAACTACTTTTAGCTTTTATCTCATGCTTTTTAACACTTACAGTTATCATTTATGGTGATAAAACTTCCAAGAAATATTAAATATAATAGATTATTTTCTTCTTATTTGTGTTTCAGTTTTACTAAAAAGAAGATTCTAAATGAAAGCATACTCTGATTCAGTAATAGAATCTCGGCAGTCTATGGCAAAAAATTGGGATTTATGCAGTGATAGGCACTTCAAATGTAATTCTGATAATATGTTGGGAATTTTAAGAAATCACCTCAAAGAGGAAATGTCAAAAAGCAGTAGGACCTACTCTAGGTAAATTGATACCACAAAAACTTTATTGCAGTCATTACAATTCTAAACCACACATCGGTTTCATCAGGATGTTTCTACTATAACTACATATTTCTTATATTTAAAAATAACTATTTGTAATCATTAAGTTTAGCTTTCTTTTTAATAGGAAAGGATGCCTAGTCTTTCAAATGTGAATTTGGTGAAAAACAGTGATTAAAGCAAGTACAAGACATCAGACAGGTTCACCACAGATTTTAAAATGAAATTATATAATTCCTGATATTTTTCCATAAAGATGTAGTTAAATACATCTTCTTAAAATAAATGAAAAGTATCCTTCTCTTTGACTGCTATTAGATATATTTCTTAAAATAGATGATTAAATATTGTGTTTTTATTTAAAAATTGAGTTTTTATTCTTTGTTTCCCCCTTATATAGAGGGCAAGTAAAGGCATGATGATTCTAGGGATTTTTATGGAAGATATCTGTTTTTTTCTCAGAGAAATTTTAGTTTCTGATGGTTTAGCATGTGGAAAAATGGGTAGTATCAAGTTTATACATTGCAATAAAAGCTACTAGTTATTGCTGACTTGGTCATTATGATATTGAATGACAGCCCTTGGTTTGCAGTTACCACCTGGCTGAAGGAGGATTTACCAGTAAGATCAGTTTACGCTTCATAGAAATGTTAAATCTTGCAGACGAAGAATCTGAAGTAGGAATGAAAAGTAGGCAGGATTTTTTTTTGACAATACAGACTTACCAAAATTAATTGCTACTTAATTCTACTTTTAATGCTGATACTTGAATAAACTTTAAAGGTTCATCTACTCCTAATGAAACAAAGATTATTCTAAAGCTTGTATAAATATTGTGATATATTCTATATGAAAGTTTATAAGTAATACTCACATCAAACAATGTATGTAGTCAGAAGAACAGTCTTGAAGTTCCATTATTTTCTACATTTCAAAACTTTAAAATCTCTTCCTATGTTAACAATTCCCCAACAGCCTGAGGATTGTAGGGAGCCAAGATCTATTCAAGGAGAAGGTTATTTCTTCATGGACACAGTAGCTCTATTTGTCACTCAGCCTCTAAAAATTATCCAAAGGCATTTTTGTCTGAAGCTAGTGTGCCATTGGGGGGTTTGTACAGGCTGCCTTAATCTCTCCAGGCAATGGAGTGAAGATGTGATTAATAAGAGAACTATGCTGTAAACCAGGGATTGGCAAAGTTTTCTGTAAAGGGCCAGACTGTAAATATTTTAGGCTTTGTGCGCCATATGATCTCTGTCACAAATACTCAACTATGCCTTTGTAGCATGAAAGAACCCATAGAACATTACATAAATTAGTGAATGTAGCTATGCTTCAATAAAACATTATTTTTATACACTGAAATTTGAATTTCATATAATTCTCATGTGCCACAAAATATTATTCTGCTTTTGAGTTTCTTTAAACCTTCTAAAAATGTGAAAACCATTCTTAGCTTACAGGCTATACATAAACATGAGGCAGGTGAAATTTGTTTTCTTAGCCATTTGTTTTCATTGACCACTGTTTACTGATATAAACACTTGAATCCTCTCAGGATTCAGGCCTCTCAGGACAGAATTTACCCAATAATTGAGCAATTGATGATAATAGACCATCATGTCTTTCAAGGGATACCATAAATCTAGTTCGGGGGAAGTGTTACCATATTGATCTTCCAAATGTTTTTTGCCTTCTCTTGGAAACATTACTTTTGGAAACTATGTTGATTAGACTAAAGAAGCAGATTATTTCTAGAACTCCTGAACAATATATATATATACCTTACCTTTATTTTGGTGGGGAAAGAAGTCTTTGCATGTGACAAGGATATCTCTTGCTTTTTCCCAGACTACGGATTAATTTTTTAACTTGGAAGGTACGAAGAGCATTCCCATGAACATACCTCATTTGTGTATATATGATATATATGATATATATATATATATATATTATATATATATATATCAGTAAAAGGAAGGTACATAGCTCAAGTTGAGCCCAAACATATCCTTTCTGTCTCTGCTTCAGCTGGATGTCATTAAAGCTTTACCTAGAGATCAGCATGGGGTAAGCTGGAAGAAGATTAGTTTGGGCAAGCCAGGGAGCTGCATGAAAGCATCAGTCCACATCAACTCTGAGGTTGGTATAAATATGATAAAGGGATGAAGAAGAGGCTAGGAAGACAAAATTTATTTAACTTAAAACCTCTGTAGTCACTTTCTTAAGACTATGCTAGATGAACATAATCTTCTATATATAAAGCAGAACATTTAGGACAGACTGGAGTCTACTGATGGTCAGTCTTTCCTTTGGGTCTTTAATTTGGGGAATGCATGATTTGAAAGCTAAAGCCTAAAAAGAATAAATGAGTTGCTTCTTTAAGCTGGAAGAAAAGTAAAATGAGTAGAAACAAAATTTATTTTGAATAACTTGAAAAGTTTTCTAACAGTGTGATGGATTGACCCAAAGCACTGATAAGACTCTGGTAATTGAAAATGAAACTGTCTTGTTGAAAGCAACAAATTATCTATACATTTTAAAATGAAAATTGTTTATTTGGTATTGGCCATTATAGAGGAGAAAAAATTTAGATATTTGCAAGAGATTGTGCTGTTATGTTTATTTTATCTCAGATTTATGGACATTTCTAAAATGTACAGTGCTATGCAAAATCCATGACTTAATATAATTGACCTGAATGTAATAATTCCACATTTATCTATCAAGCTGGTCATCAGAGGAGAGCAGGAAAATGTCTATTGAAATATTTTAATCAGTGTACATTCTCCACCCAAACTTGTGGTTGGATAAATTCCAGAATGACTTTCTTTGTCTTCTTCATATTTATCAAATGGTAAAGTAGAATAAAAGAGCAAAAAAATGACTTGCCATAAATGGAAAACCTTAAAATTAACTACTTTTGTCATTCTCAGTTTTTTCTAAGACCTCACATTTGGCTACAGAAAAGCAAGGTGGTTTCCATCTTTTCAAGACACAATGAAGTACATGGTTCATTGAGCCAGTTGGCCTGCCAAAATTCCTTGGCAAAGGGAAGCTTCTGGACAACTAACTGTGATATAATAAATGATCTGACCAGATTGTCAATGAATTGAGATCTGAAGTTAGAGCCACTTTGGGGATGGAGAAATTAGTTATTTCTCTTCAACTTTTGCCCCTAAAAATATCAAAGCTCTAAAAAGTGTACCACAGATCTCCAGAGAACTAATACCATAGCAAGTGTGGTATGTTTCTCATTTGTCTGTTATGAATCATTTATTTATTCATGAGAAATTTCATTATTAAATATTTATTATGTCTGATTTTCAATATAATATATGTTCATTTGGATAACAGGGCAAAGTTTAAAGAAAAAAATAACAGCTATCTATAATTTCAGTACCCACATATATCTACTGTAAAAATTTTGATATATTAATAGTTGTTTTTCTCTGCATTTGTAGATTATATTATGTTTTGCGTGTTACTTTGTATTTTACTTTTAATAGCTTTATATAATAGCATGAGCAATTCACCAAGTCATAAATAACTCATCATAAATACTACTTAAGTATTTTTAAGTATAGTAAGTCCCCTACATACAAGCGAGTTTAATTCCAAGAGCGTGTTCATAAGTCCAATTTGTTCACAAGTCCAACAAAGCTAGCCTAAGTACCCAACTAACACAATCGGCTATACAGTACTGTACTGTAATGTATAGGTTTATAATACTTTTCACACACATAATACATAAAAAACAAACAAAAAATAAAGAAAACATTTTTAATCTTACAGTACAGTACCTTGAAAAGTAGTACAGTACAATAGCTGGCATACAGGGGCTGACATCGGGTGTACAGGCAAGAAGAGTTACTGACTGGAGGAGAGAGAGGAGGTGGGAGATGGTAGAGCTGAAGGATTATCAGCAGTAGGAGACGGAGGGCAAGCTGCAATTTTATTCACACCTGATGTTGATGACACAGGTTCTGGTTCCTTGCTGGATTCAATTCTATCTACCCTCTTGAAAAAACAATCCAGTGATGTCTGGGTAGTAGCTCCTCTTTTCTCGTCATAGATGGCACGGTAGCACTGGATTGCATTCTGAATGGCTGCTGCGATCTTCGTGTACCGTTCTTTGGTCGGGTTCTTTGCCTCAAAAACTAAGTGTCTCCTCAAATAAAGAAAATCCCCTTGCCACTTCAGGCATCGTGAAACTCTTTGGTTCTTCTGTTACTTCTTCTTCCTCTTGTCTCTCTTCATCCTTTCTCTGGGCCGCCAATTCTACCAGGTCTTCATTAGTAAGTGCCTTGTGTTGCACAGCAAGGAGTTCAGTGACACAGTCCTCTTACAGATCTAGCTCCAGCTTCTCGCTGAGTGTCACTAAGTTGTTGGAGATCAATGTGGACTCCTCATCCACCTTCTCAAATCCATGAAAATCCATGAACAAACTGCAGGCAAAGGTTCTTCCAAACCCCACTCGTGGTGATGGCTGTAACCTCACGCCAAGCAAAGTCAATGTTTTTTATGGCCTTGTAGATATTATAGTCCTTCCAAAATCGTGCCATGGTTGTTCCTGATTTGTCACTCACCTTTACTGCCCAACAAAAAATGTGATGTAAATAATATTTCTTGAAAGTCGCTGTAACTCCCTGGTCCATAGGTTGGATGAGCGACGTAGTACTCGGTGGCAGATGCACTACTTTGACGTTGGGATGAAAGTCGTCCATGAATGCGGGGTGGCCTGGAACATTGTCAAGCAGCAAAAGAATGTTGAATGGGACATCCTTCTCCAAGCAATATTTCTCTACCTCTGGGATAAAGTGGTGGAAAAACCAGTCCTAGAAAATGGCCCATGCAACCCAGGCTTTGGGGTTACTCTTCCACACAACAGGAAAAGAGCCCTTGGCTATGTTTTTAAGGACTCTTGGGCCCTCTGAATGATAAGCTAAGAGAGGCTTCTGCTTCATATCGCCAGAAGCATTGCCACCAAACAACAGAGTTAGCCTATCCTTTGCTGCTTTATAGCCTGGCATCAACTTTTCCTCCTTACTGATATAACTTTGGTCTACCGTCCTGACTCATCCACATTAAAAACCTGCTTGGTAGTGTATATATACACTACAAAATGTAAAATGGATGGCTAGCGGGAAGCAGCAGCACAGCACAAGGAGATCAGGTCAATGCTTTGTGACGACCTAGAGGGGTGGGATAGGGAGAATGAGAGAGAGGCTCAAAAGGGAGGGGATATAGGGATATATATGTATACTTACAGCTGATTCACTTTGTTGTACAACAGAAACTAACACAACATTGTACAGCAATTATACTCCAATAAAGATATTAAAAAACAAAACAAACAAACAAACAAAAACCCTGCTAGGGTAAATACACACCTTCACCAATAATTTCTTGAAGTGTTTTGGGAAAATCCCGGGCAGCTACCTTATCTGCACTAGCTGCCTGACCACTTACTTTTACGTTCTGAAGGTTGGCTCTAGACTTGAACCAATGAAACCAGACATGGCTGGCATTAAAAGATGCACCCTCTGTTTCTTGGCTGTGTTTCTTCTTCGAGTCTTCATAAAGGCTTTTTTTTTTTCCCCCGGTACGCAGGCCTCTCACTGTTGTGGCCTCTCCCGTTGCAGAGCACAGGCTCCAGATGCGCAGGCTCAGCGGCCATGGCTCACGGGCCCAGCTGCTCTGCAACATGTGGGATCTTCCCGGACTGGGGCATGAACCCGCGTCCCCTGCATCGGCAGGCGGACTCTCAACCACTGCGCCACCAGGGAAGCCCCGTATAGGCTTTTAGCTTTCTTTTGAATCAGCACTAAGCTTAGCCGGACTCAACGCTGGTGCTGACCCTGCATCCACACACTGAGGAGTTTCTCCATCTCCTCCATCACTTTTCCACACTTTGATATTATTGTTGACATCATTGGCACAGCAGACTTCACATGTTCCATGATCTTGTCCTTGTTCTTTAGAATTGTGCCAATGGTTGAACTATTCGCGTTATAAGAACAAGCGATGTCTACCACCTTTTCGCCTCACTCCACTCTCTCAATTATTTTCACTTTTGTTTTCATGTTATCGCTTGGCTCTTCTTAGCAGTACCAACTACATCACCACTGCTTTTATGCTTGCTTCTGGACAGCCTGGGCTTGAAATAAAGATACTATACTACTGTACTCTATACAGTACTATACAGTAAAGTACAAAAAAGCACAACCACTGATAGAGGATGCACTCATGTGACAATGTACGCCAGATATGTGAACTAACTTACATGATTGGACATGTGAATGCACATTAGCATCTTTGAAAGTTCGCAACTTGAAGGTTTGTATGCAGGGGACTTACTGTATTCAATCACAACAATAATTTTTGGCCATTTAATGTATCTACTTGCCAGTATCTTCACAACTTCAATATAACTTGTTTTAATATCTATCACTGCTTCAGTTTTCCACATTTATTTTCTAAGATAACAAGAACTATATTCCTGATATCTATGTTAAATTGTTGCCTTTAAAGTTTTTGTAGTTGCTGTCCCAGTAAATTTATTTTTAAAAACTATAGAACTCTATGTCAGGAATAGATTTCAAAAAACTTTGATGGTCTCCACTGAGAATCTGCATAAAATCAGATGGGGCTGAGCTAATATGTGAGATATCTAAATTTTTTTGTGTTCTTTATGACATCCTAATTGGTGTGGACTTCCTCTGCTTGAGCATGTTTGTCTCATGCACTCTCTTCATTATAATGTTCTTAAGTTCTGTTCTATCTTGGGTAAGAACATTTATTCATATAAGTTAAATTTTGTAAGTGTCTAGTTATTTCTGGATGGTCTTCGGTAAATATGTGAGCTAACCACTCCTCCATATATCCCTCTCATACTTTCTTCAATGCTCTGTTTTTACTCCCATCTGCTGGTTCTCAGTTTTCCATAAATCTTAATCATCTGTACTAGGACTCTAATCTAGAATAAACATAAATATTTTAATTCATTCAACAGAAGTTTAATAAATATCTAACAGGTGTCTCTGAGAGCTATAGACAATGGGAATACAGCAGTGCACATGACATCAAAACTTCTTCTCTCATGGACTTATCAACACTTGGTGAGGGGAGGGAGAAGACATTGCATAAATAAAAAATAACCTGAAAAAAATCAGGTAGTGGCCAGTACTAAAGTGTTATTTAAAATAAGGAAAGTTAGTAAAGATAACAGGATGGTTACTTAAGATTGCATGTCAGAGATGGCAGCAATGGAGAGGCGATAGTTTGAATTCTCAATATCATGAAGGAGTCAGCCTTGTGAATACCAGGACAAGTCTTTCAGACAGAGGAAACAGGTAGTGCAAATGTTTAAAGGTAGGGACCAGATTAGTGTGTTCAAGGAAAACAAAGAAGGTCCATATGACTGAAGCATGGTAAATAAGAGAAAATATGGAAAATAGATTGTAAAGGAAAAGTGGGAATCAGATGTAAATGAATATGTTAGCTAGGATGAGAATTTAAATTTCATTGTTTTTATGAAGAATCCATTGGAAGGTTTTAGAGAGATCAGTCATATGATATGAGAGCTAGCAATACAATTTAAATTTCTTCATTTTGGATAGTTTATAAGAACTCAAGAGTAGAGACGGGGATATTTACAAGTTGTAGTAGACAACAAACACAAAAAAGATGATGACTTGGAGTTGGGTTGCAGCAGTGTAGATGGAGAGAAGAGGACAGATATGAGACATGTTTTATTTTGTTTTTAATTGAAGTATAGCTGATTTACAATAGCATATTATTTTCAGGTGTACTTCATAGTGATTCAATATTTTTAGAGATTATATTCCATTTAAAGTTATTACAAATTAATGGCTCTATTTCCCTGTGCTGTACTATATATCCTTGTTGTTTGTTTACTTTGTACACAGTAGTTTGTCTCTTAATCCCTTACCTCTATCTCAACCTTCCCCCATTTTCTCTTCCCAGTGGTAACTACTAATTTGTTCTCTATATCTGTGAGTCTGTTCCTGTTTTGTTATATACATTCATTTGTTTTATTTTTGGTTTCCACATATAAGTGATAATTTAGAGAATTTGTCTTTCTTTGTCTGCTTATTTCACTAAGCATAATACTCTCTAGGTCCAACCATGTTGTTGCAAGTGGCAGAATTTCCTTCTTTTTATGGTTCAGTAATATTCCATTGTGTATATATATATGCCATATCTTCTTTATTCATTCATCTGTTGATGGGTATTTAGGCTCCATATCTTGGCTATTGTACATAATGTTGCTGTGAACACTGGGTGCATGTATCTTTTCAAACTAGTATTTCTTTGGATATATACCCAGGAGTGGAATTGCTGGATCATATGTAGTTCTATTTTTAGTTTTTTAAGGAACCTCCATTCTGTTTTCCTTACTGGAGGTACCAATTTACAATCACGCCAAGAGTGTACAGGAGTTCAATTTTTTCCACATGTTCACCAACATTTGTCATTTGTAGTCTTTTTGATGATAGCAATTTTGATGACTGTGAGGTGACATCTCATTGTGGTTTTGATTTGCATTTCTCTCATGATTAGTGATGTTGAGCATTTTTTTATGTGCCTTATATATCTTCTTTGGAAAAATGTCTATTCAGGTCTTCTGCTCATTTTTTACTTGGGTACTTTGTTTTTTTCATATTGAGTTGTATGAGCTGTTTGTATGTTTTGGATATTAACCACTTATCAGTCATAACATCTGCAAATAATTTCTCCCATTTGGTAGGTTGTCTCTTCCTTATGTTGATGGTTCTCTTTGCTGTGCAAAAGCTTTTATGTTCAATTAGGTCCCAGTTGTTTATTTTTGCTTTCATTTCTTTTGCTTTAGGAGACAGATCCAAAAAAAAATTGCTACCATTTATGTCAGAGTGTTCTTCCCGTGTTTTCTTCTATGAGTTTTATGGTTTCAAGTCTTACATTTAGGCCTTTGATTCATTTTGAGTTTATTTTTTTATATGGGGTGAGGAATGTTCTTGAAGGTAGAAGAAGAGCTGATGGATTTGACCTAGGCAGAGGAGATTTTTGGTGCAAAAATATTGGTGATTTGTGTGCATTTTTCTGGAGTGGAGAGCAGATTTGGGAGAGATAAATCAAGAATTTGTTTTGGACATACGAATTATAGATGCCAATCCAATTGGAGATAATGAGGCAGCTTATATGACTCATGAAAATTAAAGACAGATAGGGACAGGGAATACTAGAAATAAAGACTCAGAATTTATCTGTCTATAAATGGCATTTGAATCCATGAAGTAAGATGTGTTATCTACTGTAATCCTACTTAGTTCAAAGTATTCGTCTAACCCCCAACTTATGCCATTGTGCTTGGTGAGTTCAGTACTAACATAGACAACTCATATAACTCCTTATCTTCACAGATACTTGGTCTTTTCAATACTAGTGATCTTCACCTTACTCTATTTTGTCACTTATTCCCACAGCTTCATCCTGGACCTGGGGCCAGGCATGACTCATCACTTCAAAACTCATATTCCATACCTTCTTTCATAATTACCAAGCAAGAACCCAGACCAATCCCAAATCTATAATCTGTGCTCCTATATAATACCAGCTAAATACTGTTGCCATTAAAACACTTCAACACTTTTTAAAAGTTGTTTCCCTTTCCTATCTTTCAGGGGTTTTTTGTTTGTTTGTTTGTTTGCTTTCAAAAATGTCACATTTAGGATTAATGCGACTGTAAGAATAAAAAACTTGATATAGAATGGCATACATAAAAAACTTTTAAATTTTTAATTATTATGGCCTTGGAGAGGGGAGTCTGTTGGAATTGGTTCAAAAGCCCATTGACATCACAATCAACATTCTTGTAATTCTCTTGGGCTTTGCCCATGGCCACAGAAAGTAGCTCCAGCTCCAGGCTTTATATTAACATTCAAGGCAGGAAGAAGTAGGAAATGGGAAAGGGGCCACACCAGTTATGCTTGTCCCTTTAAACCTAGAAAGCAGAGGCTTTCTTTCCATCTCTGCTTCACTTTGTAGCACTAGAAAATTATTTTCCCTCTTATTTTTCAAAGCCAACTCTTCCACAGCAGTTCTTAATCCTGTTTGCTCCATTCTCTTCTTTCTTCATCATCATTTCTCTTCTCTCTCTCTGCCCCTATGGTTAATTTTCAAACCTCTATTTCTCTACTCACTTTTTCTATTTAGCCCAATGAAAACAGCTAGGTCTTTTATAATAAAAAAAATGCCTTTCCGTTGATCTTTCATCCCTCATAACTATAATCACTGTCTCTCTGATTCATGCTCCATTCTATCATCAGCCCACTGGGGTCTTTTCTCTCCCTCACCATTCCAAAACACTGTCATTTCAAAGGTCACTGATGACCTCTTTAATGTCAAGAGCACATCCTTGTTTTACCACCTTTTGACTAATTTAACCCAGTTAATTGGTGTTGACCATTCTTAGAAGTATCCACTTAAAAGTGTCTCAGATTCTATATAAATACTGGCTCTCAAGTCTCTGAATGCTTCTGAAACTATTCATTGATGGCCTTCTTTGTTTTTTAATATTTTATTGAAGCATAGTTGATTTACAATGTTGTGGATGGCCTTCTTTTTAAGTCCATCTTTGATGTATCAGAATTCTCCCAATAAATGTTATTTATTTTCTATGAATACTTGCCCAATGTGATCTCAACAACTCTCATGTTTTTCACAAAATAAAAGGTAAATGATTGAACACTGACATTTCCACTCTGAAATCTTTCCTGATGGTTTATGTGACACTTATCAGCATGATACATTATTTAAATGTTCCACAACTAAATTAGTGTCCAAAAGTAATCTGAGATATTTCTATCCTTTTCCTCTATATTCCCATGGTCACCCAAAAAAATGAAAACTGGGAAGCACATTGGTTACTTCACTACAGTGCAACCCACAATGCTATGATCAACTATTAATACTAATATTTCTTAAATATTTCCTCCCACTTATTGATACCTACTACATCCACTTTAAGTTCAGGCTTCATTCAGCTCTTACTGTACTATTTCAATAGCATCCTAACAAGGAAGGTCACTCTGGTTATATCCATCCCTCATACTGAAACAAAAACAATCTACAACATCTACTGCTCAAAAGTCTTCAGTTGTTCTTCATCACTCATAGGATAATCCTTCAGTGTTCCCCATTATTCACAGAATAACTCAAAAGAGGCATTTCATGGCAATGAATAGTATCTCTGTTCTGGTCCTTATCTGAAACCTGGTCTTTATATGACTATAAAGCTTCATCTCTCTTTACTCCTTTCCTCACACTATATGTGTTGGTAAAACCAAAGTGTGTGGAGCTCCTGGAGCAGGCTGCAATGTTGTACAGCTCCTGCCTCTACTCTCACTGCTCTTCTGAGATTCCTTCCTACCTTTCTGTCTTGATCCATTTAATTATTGCTAATTCTTGTAAATTTAGTTTGGTGACACTTTTTTCAGATTTCATGTCTGCTCATTATTTCTCTCCAGATTTTTAGCTATCTCCAATATCTGTATCACCTTACCTCCAGAAATATCAAAGTAATTTCAGTTCCCCAAAATACTATGATCTTTTCCAATTGTAGAGTTTTGCATTAACTCTTCCTTCAGTCTGATCTTTCCTCTCCTCTCCCCTTATCTCACACTTTTACGTTCCAACAGCTTTGCTCTAGAACATTTTCAATTTCAACGAGATATTACTGCCTTCCAGAAGTCTCCCTGAGTATCAAAGTCTTGATTTTATCCCTTTAATGTGGCTTCAAAGTACGATAACAATATCAAACACCTATAGTATCTAACATGTGCCAGATACTTTTCTAAGTACTGTGCATATATTAAAGTATTTAATTTTCACAATAATGTTGTAAGTAAGCATGGTTATTATCCCCACTTTAGAGATGAGAAAACTGAGGTATTGGGATGTTAATTAACTTACCCTATGTTGAACAGTTAGCAAGTGAAAGGGACAGACTTCACACCAGGCCAAGCAGTCTTTGCTTTACTGTACGATACTTCTCCATGTACTACTTCTATGACACACAGAACTTGTTTACTTGCTGTTACCATTTGCCAGAATATAAATTCTATGAAAACTTATTTACTATTGAATCCCCACCATCTATCTAAAAGCCTTTGAACATATTTGGTGCTCAAGAAATTTTTGATAAATGATAAAAGGTATAACTTAAATGTTTCTCTTCTGTGTTCCCATGGCACTCTGGGAATAACTATGATTTTGCTGAATTTTTTCTATTATTTACTTATAGCTTTCTTGGCTTTATTGAACTGCAAGCCCCTCTAGGACAGAAAACTTTAATTATCCATCAGTGTGTCCCAAGTGAAGCACATGTGCTCAATAAATGTTTGTTGAACAAATCTGTAAATAATACCAGTGGAAGAAATGTATGCAAGATTTTTGGGGTGGATCTGAATAGTCCCATTCTATCTGTACTTCTATATGGCTCTAGGACAATATTTATTATATAACACATATGTTAATCAACTATTTTTGAGACCTCTTTCTATTTTATTGTAAATAAGGATGATTTTGAGATAAATCTTTCTCTCCTAGAACCTAAAACTTTTATGAATCTTAATTCTCTTCAAATCTTAGACCACTATCCAAAAACATACCAAAATACATCTTCATAGAACACAAATTACTCAATATTAAATTGCCACAAGGAGTTAAAATGAATCAGAAGATATATTTCTTGCCCACAAGGGCAATGTAATACAGAAGTTAGCTCCAGCACAAATAAATCTGAGCAAATGTAAATGATAGACACATGCATATCCTCCTATTGATATGTCAAGATACACACAGGTAAAAGAATATCTGAAGTGAATGGACCCAGGCGGATTTAGTTTGACAAGTTTTCTAAGAGTTGAATCAAGTAGAAATTTGAAGGAAGGTGATGTGGTTTTATGTATTTAAGAAAGGTGTGTAACCTAGAAAGGGCAGTGAAAACATATACTTTAACACCACATGGAGGATAATTTAAAATATTTTCATTTTTTTAGGTATTTATAACAAGTCATGAGGTTGCATATAATAATTTGACCTGCTAATCAGAGATGAACTCATAAAAGTCCATTTTCTTTGACGAATAGTCCAGGCATGGGCTTAATTTTTATTTTTTATTGCCCCACTGTGCTTGTATTTCCATATATCCTCAGAAGAATCCCACATATCTTTCTACCTCTGCTCCTTGAGATTTCTCCCCTTTTCTTTTATTCTCTTTCTTGTTTTAACAGTATTCTTTGGTTTGTTCTTATGGAGGACAAATTCACTACCTCTTAGCAATTACTGCTTGCATTTCCAGTACCTTCTTAGTTCATCTCACTTAAATAACTTTTTTTTTTTTTTTTTTTTTTTTATTGTGGTACGCAGGCCTCTCACTGTTGTGCCCTCTCCCGTTGCGGAACACAGGCTCTGGACGCGCAGGCTCAGCGGCCATGGCTCACGGGCCTAGCCGCTCCGCAGCATGTGGGATCTTCCAGGACCGGGGCACAAACCCACGTCCCCTGCATCGGCAGGTGGACTCTCAACCACTGTGCCACCAGGGAAGCCCAACAACCTCTTTTTTGAAGTGAGGAAGTACGGCTTAATGCTTTGCATCATAAGCATTTTGGCATCTAACATTAAATTAAATAAGTATGGATATTTGATAAATGAGAAATATATATGTATTCACCATATTTTTACATAATTGAACTAATTTTTAATGTTCATCCTATAATGTAACATGTAAGCATGCCAGAAAGGAATAATCTGAATGATAAAATAACTATTAATTTCAAAATACAGTTGCTATTTTTAACAGAATTTTTTAATTGACTTTTTCCCAAGGGGGACATTATGAACTTGATTTGAATGAACCAAATTTTTCCCTAAAGAAATACCGATTTCCTACTTTGTTGAGAAGTTTCATTTACATAATCTCATAAAGCATTATCTTCAATCTAAATGAAAGGATTAAGTGGCGTTGCCTAACACTAACAATATCAGTTTATCTGAATTGAAACATGGAACCACATCTCTAGTGCATGTCTTTACATACATAAGAAACAGAATGAGTGGTCTGTAGACATAGCCTACAGTAATAAAATGAAGAAAAAAACTCACTCTGTTGTGCCTTCATCTGACCTTTCTTTGCCTAACACTTGGTGTTATCTAATCTGGGTTTTATTCCTTCCCTTTGTCAGAAGGAGATCAAATCTGGGACTCATTCTTTTGCACACTGCTAATCAGAAAAAGATAGAATTATTTAAAGCAGTCTAAGCATGGCTCTTCTCCTTTCTGAACTCCTTTTGGTCTATGAAATTCCAGGTGCAGCCTACAACTCACGAACAATTTGATTTATTTTGATTTTCTTTTCTGTTTTGTATGCAGAAACTTTACAACAAATTAGGAACTATAGTACATATTCCTGCAGCTAGGATTTGGAAAGTGTTTCTTCTATTTATTCCTGGGAGAGAGATATTTGACTGCTCTACCAGAATGTAAAGTGAAGAATCAGATTTATTCACAGCTATATTGCTATATTAATTAGTATGGGAGGAAGAAATAAAGCAGTGTTGACCCTTTGTATAACTAACATATAATAACAAAAAAGAAAACATTTACTAAATGTGCCAGATGCTGTTTTAACTAGACACTTTATTTGTGTTACCTCTTCATAGGTGACAGATATGCTACCAACTAGGTACCATTTTTATCGCTGCTTCACAGATAAATAAACCAAGGCTAAGTTTAAGTTATTTTCCTAGTAATTCTTAGCTATTGAGCAGGAGGGCTGGATTTCAGCCCATGTCCATCTGGCTCCAGAATGTGTATTCCTAAATAGCATGCTATATCATTCTATACTTAACACCCCAAACCTCAAAAGAATTTTACTGTTAAGTACTATTTAAATTATGTGTTCCATTAAGTTCTCTATAATTACAATTACAATGAAATTTAATAACTTTTGAACCATAATTCAAATGCAGAAAATGGGATAAGTTGCATCTTAAGATGTTTCAAGTGTTCAAATAAAAATTTTAACTTATAAAAATACTTTATATAGTTTTAACTGAAATTTCATGTAATACATCTATACCAATCTCCTTAGTAGTCTCCTCAACAAATCTCATTATTCCACTTTGGGTCTCTCCTTGGCTTATCTTTAATTTTATTCTCTCTCTACTGTTTTAATCCATTATATTTTGTCCATCCTCTCTTCATCATGTAAAAATGTATTTAAATATTTTGGCTTCTTTATGGTATTCTTCCTAGGGAAGGGTTTATTTCCTATTTCATATTTTGAAGGGTCTTAGGAGAAAAGAAAAAAATACATATTTGCTCAGCCTGATATCTTGAAACAGAGGATTTATATATTTAACTTTTAAAGACAATGATAGATGGTGGTGGTGGGATGAATTGGGAGATTGGGATTGACATATATACACTAATATGTATAAAATAGATAACTAATAAGAACCCGCTGTAAAAAAAAATAAAATAAAATAAAATTCAAAAGTTCCAAACAAAAATGACAATGATACAATAATTGTTAGAGGCATATTGGATGTTTAATATCAGCGTCAAATGACACTATCACTTAACTCCATTCTTCATTTTTATTTTTGGATTTCTGAATTTTCTCACTTGAAAAGGAAGATAAAATTTTATTAAACTAGTTTGTACTGTTTCCCCCTTGACTCAGGCCTCTTTGCAGGATTTATAATTGGAAAGAATATGTATAAAAATCAACAGAGGTGATAACACAAATATGAGTCAAATAATTATTAAAATAATTATTAAAATACTGAAAAGAACATTTTATGATTACAGGAATTTGAAATTATATAGAGTTAAATAGAGACTGATTTTTTACAGTAAGATTGAACAAACCAAATGACAGCTTTGTAAATCCAGTGTTGATGATAATTTCATGATCAATTTAAATATATTAATGGAAATAATTCTTAATATAATTTCAAATAATTGATGGCCAATTAAATTTACTATCAACTGCTTTTCAGTCATTTATGTCATATACCTCTGCTTAGGCATTGCCTTTTTCTCTTATATCTTCTAAGATTTGAAATATTCCTGTGTCTGAGGATTGCTATATAAATGTAACACATGTCTGTGTCCTATGAATAGGTATAATATTTCCATGGTGAGTTTTCATTTGAACTAAATTCACTGACACTCCCTTGAACTTCTGCTGTTACCATCAAGGCCCTCAGTTTTGCTTCTTTCTCTTTCACCACTCTCAAATAAGAGGGCAGACATCACTTTCTTATTTCTCCTTAATATAGATAAGTCTTTAAGTTTTAATAAGAGTCTCTGGAAAGGATTTTGGGAATATGGCAGGGATCAAGCAAACAGACATACATAAAACTGGCTACTGTTTGCAGTCAGCAACGTTTGCAGTTTTCACAACTTAAACCATTCTTGTGAGTATTTCAGCATCTTGATATAGGACACTAATTTACTAAACTTTAATAAAGAATGAGATTCCATCCCTCCTCAAGCCCTTGCTCCTCCTTCTTGCTGGGACAAATGGAAGGGTGAAAATGGGACCTGTATCACTCAAACCAGTCACTATTTTATTTCTTTCTCTCTAATTTGCAGCTATGTATGTGACTGATATTGATAAATTTTTCATTTTTAAAATTTCTGCTGGTTATCTGCAGTCTCTGAAGTCTATATGAGACCTCTGCAGGCCTATTCATCACATAATACCCTCCATCTGAGAGATACTGCTTTGACACAACCTCATTTACTCTCCCTTAGCCATTCCCCACAGGGCACATGCTTCAGGGATATTCTTGCCCAGCAAACATTCCTATTATATGGTACACAGGCAGGATTGCTCAAGCACAGCTACTTTTCCAGGTACCCATTTGATCCACAGTAAACCCATATGCATCCTTGTTCTGCTCTTGAAACTGCCATCTCTCTCTGCTCTGATACGAAAAGGGACAGATTAGCGAGTGAACAACTTATGTAGATGTCAACCAGGGAAGGGAAAAAAATGCTAGATTCCTCTTCTTACTGGCCTCCTTGCCTCTCTCTTCCCTTTTCAACCTTTCAGAAACATTATCTTTCTAAGGGACAAGTCTAAAGACCCATTCCCTTTCTTGGTCCTATTGGAGAGTGTGGTGGGTTAACGTCTGCAGGACCAATTTTACATACTCTAAGCCTTGGGTGAAGATGGCTAGGCCCAAATGTTTATGGGTTACTTACAAAGTGGAGTTTCTCAGAACCTATTATTTTCTAGTTTTAGCACAATCCTGAAAAAGTTAGACATCACTGGTTGAAACATGTCTGATCACTCTCCAAATACTTAACTGGGTCTCTGATATTCTCCTTGTATTGCACTTACTGTCATGTTTCCATCCTGTTCATTTTCAAGTTTTAATAGATCAATTTTCTGTAGTGTAAGATCAGTGGGTTTGTATATGTCATTCCTACTCAGGCCTAATGTTTTGAGATTTTACTGGGATCAAATTATTTCCTTGCATTATTTTCATTGGTACTATATTAGTGACTTTCCTTAGATGTTTAGTGTTTGAGAAAAGAACATGAAGGAAAACATCTTTCTTTTCTGTGCAGCACATATTCTCCCAAATACAGCAATTATGAATTGACATCCAAATAATACCTTCATTATTATTTTTTCTAAAAATATTGATGATTAAGTTTGTAAGATTTCCTGTGCAAATTCTTTCTCAATATAATTTTCACAGAAGGAGAATTGCCCAAGTAATCATTTACAAAGCATTGTAATCTCAAACTATCTTTGAAGGTAGATATATTCAAAATAGGAGAGAAAGCAAATTTTCACAGATAGAGGTGGGCTATGTAAAGTCATGTGAAATTTTTATTACAGTTTTATGGAGTATTACCTTTTCAGCAAAAATTTTAAATAAAATGATACCACTGAAATACAAAGGATCATAAGAGACTACTGTGAACAATTATACACCCATAAATTGGACAACCTGGAAGAAATGGAATAATTCCTAAAAATATACAACCTACCAAGACTGAAATAGAAAATCTGAACAGACTGATTACTAGCAAGGAGGTTGAATCAGTAATAAGAACCTCCCAACAAACAAATATCCAGGACCATACAGCTTCACTGGTGAATCCTATCAAAGTTTCAAAGAAGAATTTATATCAGTTTGTCTCAAACTTTTTGAAAAAATAGAAGCAGGGCCCTCTTCCAACACATTTTATGAGGCCAGCATTACTCTGATACCAAAATCAGACAAGGATGCCACAAAAAAGGAAATTACAGGCCAATATTCCTGATGAACATAGATACAAAAATCATCAACTAATTATTAACAAACAAAACTCAATAATACATTAAAAGGTTCATACACCATGAACAAGTGGGATTACTCTGGAGATACAAGGATGGTTCAATGTCCAAAAATCAGTCAATGTTATACACCACATTAACAAAATTAAAGGATAAAAATCATATGATCATCTCAATAGATACAGAAAAAGCTTCTGACAAAAATCAAACATCCATTTATGATAAAAACTCTCAATCAACAAAGTGGGTATAGAGGGAAACATACCTCAACATTATAAAGACCATATATGACAAATCCACAGCTAACGTCACTAATAGTGAAAAGCTTAAAGCTTTTCTTCTAAGATCAGGAACAAGACAAGGATGCTAACTCTTACCACTTTTATTCAACACAGTATTGGAAGTCCTAGTTAGAGCAATTGGACAAGAGAAAGAAATAAAAGTCATCTAAATTGGAAAGGAAGAAGTAAAACTGTCATTATTTGTAGATGACATGATAATCCTTAAAGAAAACTCTAAAGGCTTCATCAAAAAACTGTTAGAATGAATAAATTAATTCAGTAAAGTTGCAAGACACAAAATCAATATGCAAAAATCTGTTTTTTCTTTATACTAAACAGTGAACTATCAGAGAGAGAAATTAATAAAACAATTCCATTTACAATTGCATAAAAAGAATAAATTCCTAGGAATACTTTTAACCAAGGAGGTAAAGAACCTGTATATTGAACCCATCTTAAAAACAAAAAGACAACTTACTGAATAGGAGAAAATAATTGCAAATCATATATCTGATAAGGGGCTAATATCCAAAATATACAAAGAACTCATACAACTCAATAACAAAAACAAACAACAAACAATTCAATTAAAAAATGGGCAGAAGATCCGAATAGACATTTTTCCAAAGAAGACATTCAGATGGCCAGCAGACACATGAAAAGATGCTCAACATCACCAATCATCAGGAAAATGCAAATCACAACCACAATGAGATATCACCTCATACCTGTTAAAATGGCTATTATCAAAAAAGGCAAGAAATAATATGTGCTGGGGAGATCGTGGAGAAAAGGGAACTCGTGTACTGCTGATAGGAATGTAAATTGGTTCAGCCACTGTGAAAAACAGTATGGAGGTTTATCAAAATTTTAAAAATATTATTATCTTATGATCCAGCAGTTCTACTTCCAGGTATCTATCCAAAGAAAACAAAAACACTAATTTGAAAAGATATCTCACTCCCATGTTTATTGCAGCATTAATTACAACGGTCAAGAAACAACCTAAGGGTCCACCAAAAGATGAGAGAATAAAGAAATTGTGCACCTTCAGGGCATTACACTAAGTGAAATAAATCAGACGGAGAAAAACAGATACCATACTATCTCTTTTACACATGGAATCTAAAAAAAACCCCACAAAAATAATACAAGCTCATAGATTCAGAGAACAGATTTGTGATTGCAAGAGGCAGATTTGGGGATGGGTGAAATAAATACGTGAACAGTTTTTTTTTTTTTAAGTTAAATAAATTGAATATTTTTTTTTAAATAGTAGAACATAATACAGTACAAGAAAGAACACCTTGTGTGGGAGACCGTACTTTGTCACACGGGAAAAAATAGTATACTTCACATAAATATAGTCATGGGGTGTTTTACCAGAAATGCTGATGCAACAGAGTTCTACTTGATGTTCTACATCGTGTTAGCAGGAATATGAGTCATTTAGCTGAGCTATCAATGTGTGTTCTCTCTTTCTCTCTCTGAACACTGTAAGATTCTGGTTCTGCTCACTAATCATTATGCTTCCCACCTGCTAGTGGCTGAATCAATAGAGCTTCTTCTCTACATGGATTTAAAAAGCACATCTTGATTTCAATAAATGCTTTGTAGAACCAAGGATTTTTAGGGCATGGCTATGTTAAATACAGGGCAACTTTACAATTGATCCTTACTCTTGTAAAGCTTAGAAATTGTTAAGAATGCCTTGAATCTAGGCAACCCATAATTTAAAAAATGCTATTCCTAATGAAAATAACTGTTACTGAGTCTAAAAAAACCTTAATTGAATATTCATTCTGTCATTATGACAGTATAGGTGCTAGTCATATAAAACAGGGAAATCATATATAATTATATTTAATTTTAGCAACATTATTATTCTTTCCTGGACTTGCTATATGTAATCAAATAAGACAAAAGTGTGGGAATTTGGAGAATCTGAAAAATCATGTTGACTTAGGAGCACTTGGCTATCTATGTCTAACTCTGAGATTCCTTCTGTTATCCTTAGCTAAGAAAGAAACTGAGTATTATGTGTGGATTATTGAAAAAATTATGATTAATGTATCTTTTAAAGTTAATTATTAATAATAATAATAGAGTTCTAGAGTTCTAAGTTGCACGTGAACACTTGTGAACAGTATTTCACATCCATCATTTGATTTCATCTTTATGTATTAATACTGATAATGACAACAGCTATCATTGTCCAAGTATTTACTAGTTTCCAGACAATTTGTAGAGGGAACTTTATAGTTTCAGAAAAAAAGCCATTAAAAACCCTGAGACACAAATACTGTATTCTATATTGTTACTGCACTTTTAGAAAGCAATGAGCCGAGATTCTATCTCACATTTAACTGACTCTACCCAATATGCTATATTTCCTCCCAATGTTTCTTAGACAAAGGCAAGGTAATTATCATTAACCATTCAATAAATGAGGCTTCATGGTGAGGAAGATCTCACAGGCTTTGGATAATCTAAATCAGATCCTGCTGCACCCACATATTACCCTTCTTGAATTATGCAGATGCTGAGTGTGAGGTTAGGTACAATGCACAATGAAAACTCAAAATCCTTTATGGCACTAAGAAAGGTATATAAAAAATATCAGAAGACAAATATATCTACTTGCAAAAGTGCAGAATTTGAAAGGAAAGGAAAGCCATATGAGAAAGGTTTTGTTCATCAACCTCACAATTTGTTAAAAGAGAAAGTTAGTAAACAGTGACACCTTGATTTATTTCACTCTTCATTTTTTCCTAATTCATTTTTCTTTTCTCACATTTTTAAGAGATGGTAAATTAAAACCAGAAAACTTGTTTCTTTAACTTAAAAAAAATTCTTTGCACTATAAACATCAACTACTTAAGAAGTTACTTTGAAAGAACTTTGAACAAGTAAACAAAACCCACTTACTTCCTACTTGCTCTTAAGGCTTATAGTATAATTATGTCATGTCCATTTTCTATCTTTTCCACTTATTATACAATGACACAATTGTTTTCACACAATAAGAAATATAATACTGTACTCTGCTTTTTTTCCCTCTAGAAGCTAGTAGAATATAAATGTTATCATCTCACAATGAAAATAATTGTTTTAAGAAAAAAAATCTTTTACATCTTCTGTGACAATAATGATTTTAAACAATCATTAAACAGAATTTTTTCTTTTACTTTGGGTTCTTGTCAGAAGGAATAAAGACACAGTCCTTAGCACATTTTAGAATGTATTCTAATACTCTGCTTTTAAAAAGGTGTATCTTGCTTTCCCCGCAGACCTCTTGTATTCTCCAATAAGAAGATATAGTGAATTGCATTCAGCCTGTTGTCAAGAGCTTGAAACCAGTAGGTCAGAGGTATGAAGTCTGTTAATACATAAAACATGTAATCTCAATAATGTTTTTTACTTAGAACACCTTCTTGCAAGGATTTTCCCATACCTTTTCTCAAGCTCATTGAGGTTCACCAGGGCAGTGCAAAATAGAAAGAGTAACAGGCCAAGAGCTTGGGTCAAGTTCAGGCTTCACCATTACATTAATTCAAAACATTTAAGGGGAATAATTGTGCATAGACCTTGTTTTATTCCCATTTCCTCATGTAGAACTTGGCATGGAATAAGAAATAAATAAATATTTGTTGAATGAATAAACACATGAGCTCAAACAAGTTGTTAATGTTCTCTGAGTCACAGATTCCTCAGTTGAAAAATGGAAATAATAATACCTGAACTGTGATGACAATAAGAAACTATATGTGTGTTTGGTTTGTATGTATATGTACATAAAAATGTTCTGAAGTTTGTGGAAGCTATACAGTACATGGACACGTAAAGAATTATTATGATTTTTGTTAATACTAGAATCCTTTGAAGACACTAAGTGAGGAAAATGAGCACTTTATGATACTCACCTACTATGATAAACAAAAAGCTTGTAAATCCAAAGTGAGGTTTATAAATACAAAAAGTGAGAATACTACTATGTTTCTAGCTTGTGATAAATCTTCCTGACCTAAATACTACACATCTGTTCCCTGAGAGGCAAGTTGAATACCATTTAATGCTGTCAATAGGATATTCAAGAAGAAAAACAGTGTTTTTTCTTGAATATCAAACAGAGATGTTTGATAAAACATAAAAACATGTCAAACAGAGATGTTCCTCTCACACACTGCACTGTTATTAAATACTGATGTCAATCAGAAATTCATTAAAGAAAGTAGTGAGTTTAACATTTGCATTATTCTTAAATCTTAGAACACTCACTGTGATTGGTAGAGGCATGTCAAAGATGAGTCAGTAGGAGCAGTCCATCTGTAGTGCAGGCAATTCACGAGGTGCAGTCTGTAGAGAATTTAAAAACAATAATAAAACTTGACTAAGGTTGGTCTGCTTTTTATTAACACCATGCTTCAAGTCAGTGATAAAATTTTCCTTCCAGAAAAAAATCTGTTGTTCTAAACAACTGCTATGGTTACTACTGAGTTTTAATAATATATATGTAAGTTTCAGATTAGCACATTTTTATTACTTATCCTTTGGTAAACATTGTATTCTACATGGAATTTAATTTAACTCTCAGTTATGCAGCTGGACTTGATACATGCACTTGTTTCAGCAATGAGTTTATAAAGGTATGGAATCATTTAAGCTCTCTTCAAGCCCAGTCCCTGCTCCATTTAAACAGCAGAACAGAAACGAACAATGATAGTCTAGTGACTGTAAATGAAGGAACAAAACTTGATCACTTATACTTTTATATGTGTGTAAATGTACTGGAAGCTGTTAGAATTAATCCTAAAGAAAATAACATGTAGAGCAATATGGCAATTTCTGGAATTTACTACAAAATGGGATTTTTATCACTCTATGACAAACTTTTCGTTATATTTTAGATTTTTTAAAACTGTATGGATCAGTTGTATCATGTGAAATATATTTTTTTGAAATTAAAATTAATGAAAAGTGTTTCTCAATCAGCTACAACCAGAGATAGAGTTACTAATCTTGTTACATTGTCTATTGACCATAAATATTTTAAGAAGATTCATTTTGATAAGGTCATTGACAAATTCGCAGATAAATAATTGCAAAAAGAAAATGTAAAGTTATTATAACTCTTTACAGCCATAGAGAAATGTATGTGTAAGGTATTTTCCTAATCTATAAAAGACACAGTAATAAACTAAAAAAAATACTAATCCACTACATTATTACTTTCTGTACCATACAATAATTCCAAATTTGTACTCTTTCATTTGTTTTACTGACATGATTATATATACATGAAGTTCAGTAAATAAAACCTTTACTGTCTGTGTTCTTTCTGGACATTAGTATTATATCTTTCATTTCATGATTATTACTTGGTAATGATCTACTCAGGGTGTCACCTATGCTAGGTATGTTGCTGATGATGATTCCTGACACACAAATTATCATATGAAGAAAAGACTGTTGAAGCTGGGTATGTCTATTTTCAAACCATATGGAAGGAATGGGCTATTTTTAATAGCAGAGAGATTCAGTTGTCAATTGAATGGTACAAAGGGGGAAAAAATTAAGGTTCTCGTCTCTGTTTTTACATGTAAGTGTGTAAATAAGGTATGACACTGAGGCAATTAGAAAGGGAAATGCCCCCCTGATCCTTAAATGAAATTTCTGTTCATTTTAAGATACTATTAAGAGCATGAAAAAAGTAAGCCACAGAGTGGAGGAAGATACTTGTGATACCCGTAGATAATAAAGGATTCATATTCAGAATGTATGATGTATCCTTATAATTCAATAGGAAAGAAGCTAGAGAATACAAATGAGAAAAAAAAAAAAAAAACTTGAACAGGACATCCAAATGGCTAATATACACATAAACAGTGTTCAATGTTACTGTTGACAGTGACAGTGAAACTGTTTAACATGAATTAAAACCACAATGTGATATCATTATAAACTCACTAGAATAGCTTAAAGTAAAAGAAAATAAAAGAGACTAACAATACCTATCATTGGCAAAAATGCAGAATAGCTAGAATTCTCACATATATTGGTAGTAGGAGTGTAAATTGGTACAATATTTTGGAAAATAGCTTGGTATTATCTACTGAAGTTAGTCATGTGTATTCCCTGTGACTCAGCAATTCATTTTAAGAGTGACCTAACCGCTTCATTTATGATGGCCAAAAATTCTAAACTACCCAGTTTCTTACCAACATTAGGCTAAGGAATTACCTGTGGTATATTAATAGAATTGAATGTCATAGAGCAATGAAAATGAATAAACTACTGCTACATGCAACAAGATTCATTCTCACAAACATCACTTATATACTATATATAAAGCATATATAAAAAAGAATTCCTACAACATTTATATTAAGTTCAAAACTGGACGAAACTAATATGAAATCAGGATAGTAACTAATTTGGGGAGAAGTACTGGTAACTGGGAGATATTTCAAGGAGGAATTTTGGTGTGCTGGTAATATTCAATTTGTTAAAGTTTTCTATATGCATGTTCTACTTCAATAAAAAGAATTTAATTAATATAAATTATAACACATTGCACTTACTGTAATTTCAATAACATAGCAAATCTAAAGAAGAACTTCACTTGCATAGCAGAGACACACAGATGACATCTCTAACCTATAATCACAGTAAACATAAGTTGACCTTATAGCAACCTTTGTTATAAGGCACTGGTATAGACTTTTATATTTCATCAAAAATGTTTTGGATATAAAGGTCATTAATAAGCAATTTGGATAAAATTGGATTTTGAGATTGAGAGAAAAAATCTATTACTTTTTTTTCTTATATGGCGATTTAATATCTCATTCACAACTTAATCATTATCTCACACAGAATTACTAGATTGCCTAGTGGAATTACCAGTTAAAGAGATATAAAGAATATGTGTGTTATATTATTCTTAGCATTTCCTCTATGAGTTTTCACAGATGTCTTGAAATGTACATTAGGGACAATTGCTTTGCCAGACGCATAATTAATGCTTTTAAATCAAGAACCTATTGAAGGCTATATCATACCTGCACTATTTTGAGTTTTTCTAATTAGATATATGCTATTACTTGTTGTAACCAGTTTTATTTTTTTCCAAGAATACATGAATAGGCAGATTCTCTGGATAAAAACCCTTGAATCTTCTCCAAAGGCAGAGGATAAGGGAAAGGTAGTAATGTAGTATGATGGCAAGAAGTGTGCCTTTATAAATGTGTGCCTTTCTTTTTGATTTCCTGGGATTTTTCAGTGATTAATACTTGTAATACTAATTAATACTCATTAGTACTCATAGAAGTCAATTTTATCACTATTACAAATCATATGTGAAATTTCATCATATATGTAAGTATTGTAAATTACTGGTAATTTAAGAGTAAAAGCCCTCATAACAATGTATTTGAAAAAATTTATCTAAATTTTGTCAAAATTTGAAACAGGGAAAAAAGTAAACCAAAAGAATGAAATTCTGAAAGCCCTGACAACTTAATCAAGATTAATAAACGGTGTCCTTTTATCAAACAAGAGATGTTTTAAGACAATGTCTACATCATACTATTAGTTCTTAAATCATTAGAAAAGTTTAATTCTATATGCAAATAAACTCAGTTATTTTTTATAATGTCAGATAATTATCATAAGTTATGCACATGGAAATTATGACTTTTTAGTGTACTGACATCTCTTAAAATCTGAAAAAATATATATTACTTAAAAAATAAATATTGAAAAACAGGAGTCAAAGTTACAGTCTACAGTTTGTTTTTAAAAATTTGTGGGCATTAACTGTGTGTGTTCTCTAGCATGAAATTAATGTCATTTGTCTATTGGTTAATTGATAAAATATATAGAAGAAATAACAGATGGTTTGTTATCCAGGTGAGAGGCTATTGCCTAAATAGCCTTTGGGCTGAGTGGATGCCTGGAACCCAGGTTACTTGATATTTGGAACCAAACTCTTAACTACCTCAGGTTTCCTCCCTTGTTCCCTTAGACTCCATTTCAACTTGCTAGCATCACATTATGGCTCCACCGAAGACCTATCCTGTTCAACTATAAAGCTGATTTATACACAAATTTCCTGATTCTTTAACCTCTAGAAAATAATCCTAATAGTTTGTGCTCAGCATCCATTGATTCCTGCAGAAATGCCCTGTGAGAGAATTGTTAAATCTTTAACATCATGTTCCTTAGGAACATGTACTCTATTTAAAAAGTTGGTATATTTGTAACTAGTTATTAGGCTCTTCCCTTTAGAAAGAGCCAACCAGAGCAATACTTTTCTCAATACTCAATTTTGACTTCTAATATCTCTTTCATTCTAATATTCAGATATATTTTTGTTCCTTATGTTCTTTACATGATGACTTTTTTTCCTTAAATGTAGCTAAGCTATTTTTTTGTTGTTACTTGGCAGATGAGGATTAAATTGTATTATCAACTCCAGAAAGAATTTATAAAGTTGAAAATTCATAGAACTCAAAATTTCATTTCTTGCTCTACTATTATCTATGTGGTGTTCAGCTGCATCATTTGTGAGTTGATAGGGTTTGAGGGACTCTGTTATGTCCAAAGTTGCTTCTGATGCAAGCTGTATGCGTCTCGGGTCATAAGATTCAGAAGACCCCTTTATTCAACAGCTCCACAATTCTGTTGTTAGCTGGTATAGCCACTTTTCATTGAACACTGGTTAACGAAGAAGCCATCAATCTGGGTTTCTGACTTAATGGACATGTAAGTCATTTAGTCTGATGAAGCATATGTCCTTTTTTACTTTGCCTTCCATTATGTTTTTTACTTTGTAACAAAATGCCCTGTAGTACTTTAATTATTGTTATTTCTTCTTGGAACTGAAGAAATATCACATAAAAGTCATCAACTAATCTTCAGAACACACTTCAAAACACCACTCCAATCATTGTGGTTGCTGTTATAAATGTAATAAGAAAGGCTTTGAAAGTGAGTTTATTTGGAAGTTATATTTTTGTCAGCACTTTTAATACCAGTATGTAAAAGCCAAGTAAAATTCTTCTTGATTTTAGAAAAAGATGAACATTCATGGAAAAAAATTTTGTCAAAGAAAAGAGAAAAAAAGACAATAGTTTAAAATATTTGCTTTGATACCAAGTTACAGTATCACACCTTGGGTCATGGAAAGACACTTAAACAATATATTGTCCAGGTACTACATAGCAAAAGTATGATTGGGTAAAAAGTTCATCTTCTTCCATATTATGTAACTTATTATTAAGGATAATTTACTTTCATTTCCATCAATCATGCCCTCAGAAAGAAACATTTACATATACCACTGGTCCATCTGTAGGTTTCTATCAAGAAAGAATATCCTACAATACAAAAAGTAGTTAAAAAAATCTTGGGTCTGCTATAGTTTTCAATATTGTTATCTCCATGAATTAGATTTCCATCTCTCAAAAAGGTATAATATATATCAATCTATCAATTATATGTCCTGATGAAATATTATATTTGTAATTGTTATTTTTATAGATCATTTTTGTTAATACTCGTATAAAAAGGTTAATATATTTGATTAATGTATTTAAAAACTTGTTTTTAAAACAAATTTCAAGTTAAAAACATTTTAGAATCTAATCAATTCAAGTATTTTCATAAAATTCTAAATTTCAAAATATGCTTGGGACACAAAAAAACTGACATTAACTGGATTACCCACATTTACCATAATTTACTTACTATTCCTGGTGAAAATTGGTGCATCATTCACAAACAATTCCCATTAGAAGCTTAGTGAATACTTTTTTTCTGTTGGTTTCTTGATTTTTTTTTTTTTTTCTATTCTAAATACAAACACAATCAGTTGCCTCCTGCCGGCAATTATTTACTATTGGGAAACGAAGGTGTGTATTTTTTTTCTTTTCTTTTTTGCTGTACGCGGGCCTCTCACTGTTGTGGCTTCTCCCGTTGCGGAGCACAGGTTCCGGACGTGCAGGCTCAGTGGCCATGGCTCACGGGCCTAGCTGCTCAGTGGCATGTGGGATCTTCCCGGACCGGGGCACGAACCCGCGTCCCCTTAATCGGCAGGCGGACTCTCAACCACTGCGCCACCAGGGAAGCCCTAACTGTTCATTTTAAATAATTAATATTTAATTAATTATATACTTCCATAATACCTCTTTTTCTCCCCTTGCAATTTATTTATTGAAAAAAAAAAAATGAGTTGTTTGGTAGAGTTTCCCAAAGTCTGGATTTTTCTGATTGCAGTGTCATTTATTGAACATGTTTCTTCATAGTTTATACTTTCTGAAAACTGACAGTTAAATCTTACTTCATGTGAGAGACTGCATATACGGTAAGGTGTAATTTTTTTCATACAACATAAGCTAGAGTTTGGGAAATGTATTGTCGGCAATTATGGTTACATTGCCCTTATTCCTGAGTGTTGATTTTTACTTTGAGTGATGAGGAGGTTTCTTCTTGATGATGATCAATGGAAAATATCCTGTGGCAGAAAATTTGGGGAAGATGCAAATCATCCTCTCCCTGGGACTCATGTTTGGATTAGGTTTATAAGGTGATGAGATACCTCCACATTTCACTGGAGACACTTGATCAGAGTCTTATTGACTCTAATGAGACCTATTGAGGAGTGCAGTGCTAAGATACTTTTTATGTTTTCTTCTATCTTTATTTCTGGAGAAAAGTTTGTTTTATCCTATCCTGTAATAAGCTTTTGGGAATTAAGGACAAACTTTCGTCAACTCAGTACAAAGTAGTACTGAGCACTTGTCCTTTAATTCCTCAAATATTAGATGATCACCTATGAGCCAGGCACTGTGTTAGGAACTGAGGGTATAGATATTAGTGAAAACAGACATGGTTTCTCTTTTCACAGCACTATGGTCATATGAGGAATACAGATAATAATCAAATAAATCTCCTAGTTAGTATATAATTACTAATTGAGAGTGCTCTGAAGGGAAAGAATATTATTTAAACATCATTATAAAACAAAGGAACCAAATCTCAAGATGTAGCAAGAAATAAGACAGTCGAGAACGAGGCACATTTGGGAGGTGATAAGTATCCACCAGGATATGTTTGTGGAACATAAAATATTTCTCAGTTTCAATCTCAGATATTCACTGAGGAAGGAAACCTTATTCCTGAAAAAGTTTCTGAAAGTCTTTGAGATACAGTCCTCACACTTTTTAAAAGTAGACACTGAATAAAAGGATTATCCCTGAAAGGAAGAGAGGTATGAGCTACTTGGTTTCTATGACAAAACTGCTTATAAAACATAGGCCTTCTTATTTCTCTTATTTGCCCATATGGTCCACATGGAAAATATTGGGTAAGCCGAGAACTATATCTAGTCACAAAAAGTTTCGACTTCTGGATAGGTCCAAACATAATTTTAACTGCTGTTTGCAATACAAGTTAAATGGTTTAGTGATTATATTAACTACATCGGTATTAGGCTAATTAAGTTGCTTTGTCTAGAAATATGGAGAAATTTCATAGGCCTGTGTAAAGCAACCATAAATAACCATGTGCAAAAATATGAACACAATCTGAAAAGATTTAGAAATACAATATTCCCTACATCATGAAGTATTTTTCTACTTCAGCAGTTCTTTATATGAGAGAGTCACCAAAGACACTTTAATATAAAGAAACCACAACATTTTTTTTTGTAATAAATGGGGAACACAAAAAATAGGAAGAAGAATATAGGAAATAATTTATGAAGAAAAGATAGAAAACAAAAGAACAATTTTATACTCTAAAATTTTGCAGTCTGATACCTGCCCTGCTCACATGAACCATTATTCAGAGAAGATAAGTGGTGACAGATGTGGCTTCGTTATGGAAAGAACTTAATGTCAAGCAGCTGAGCAACCACACTTCTTAAAGAAATTAATCCTGAGCCCTCCTAATTGGGCTCTTCCTCTCCTGTTTCCTCCTTAAATTTCTAACTGGAGTTTTCAGTAAACGATAGCAATCTTGATGGCCTCTAATGGTCTAAATAATATTACATTCCCAAGTCTTCCTGCTGGTAGTATTCATAAACACCTTTTGAAAGTACCAGTGTCCGGGGTAGAGTAAGTCATGTGAAATATGGCCATTTACTTATGATTTGTTATCATTTACATATATATTCTCCTTTCTATTACTTATTTTTTCTTTCCTGTCATACTTTTCTTAAGGAGTAATGGGTTAGACAATGATATTAGTAGGCCTAATTTATGAGATTAAAAAAGACCATTTTTAATGTGTTATATACTTAACCATGACATTTGAGATTCCTGTAGCATGACGGCACCATTTTTTAGGGGGGAGGGGCAGTTTTGCATTTCTGCTGGTTAGAACCCTTATAGAAAAACCTTTTTTAAAAATCCATAATAAAAAATTAAACAGTGATGGGATATGAAGTTAAAAGCCCTCTGGAGAAGGTATATATTATAGAAGGGGAACTCATATATATAAATATATATATAAGTAATACTTTGCCTATTGCCATATGTATGTGGTATTTAATCTCACTACACCATGAGTATTCTCCGAGTGACACTGGAGCACTGAGGATACCACTGGGTGATGATGGTGATGAAGTGGAGGAGGAAGGTGGTGATTTTTATTCTGGGGGCCTCTCCAGTCTAGTGAGCTGCTCCAGGAAAGATTATGATTCCAGTGATACTTCCTTGCTCTGGAATGACCCATCCTCCACATTCCAGTGAAATGGCTCCTCATCCCTGTGTGGTGTCATCTGGCCCTGCATGTGTAGTCTTTCACTTGTGTGGCTTTCTATTTTCCTATCCATCTTCTCACATAATGGTTAAAACTCCTCATGGCATTCTAGATCAGTGTTGTCCAAGAGGAATATTATTCATGCCACATTAGTAATTTAAAATTTTCTAGTAAACACATTAACAAAAATAAAAACAATTAAATTAACTTTAATAATGTATTTGATTTAACCTAAGGTATTAAATATTATTTTAACACACATCAATGTAAAAATCATTAATGAGTATCTTATGTTCTTTTGTTTTTTTATACTAAAGGTCCAAAATCTGGTGTGCATTTTACACTTACAGCACATCTCAGTTTGAACTAGACATATTTCAGGTGTGCAATAACCACATGTCCCTAATGGCTACCATACTGGAGAGCACAGCTCTGATTATTCCTCTCCTTCATGTAGCCACAGGCCTAGATCAAGCTATTATGTACTTTATCAAGGATGCCCCTCCATTTTCACACACTGAGAAACCTAGAAATGAGATGACAAAGTCTCTCCCTTAGAAAGTAAAATATCAACCTTTCTTTTTTTTTTCTTCGGTACGCGGGTCTCTCACTGCTGTGGCCTCTCCCGTTGTGGAGCACAGGCTCCGGACGCGCAGGCTCAGCGGCCATGGCTCACGGGCCCAGCCGCTCCATGGCATGTGGGATCTTCCCAGACCGGGGCACGAACCCGTGTCCCCTGCATCGGCAGGCGGACTCTCAACCACTGCGCCACCAGGGAAGCCCCACCCTTTCTTTTAAAGTTCATCTTATTTGGACAAAATTTACATGACTCTCTATAACTCAGTTCATAAACAGAACATATAAAACTTCATTCTCAGTCTCCCTTCATCCCACATCAAGCTTGTGCATTCCTTCTTCTTTGAACTCTTAGATATCTATTTGTTGACCAAGCCCTTAATATGCTCTTATTATAAATTAGGCAGAAATAGGAAACAAAAGAGAATTCCAAATTCAAGAGAGGTTGGGAATCATATAATCCATGTACCATGTCCATAGGAAAATAGTATGTTCATAATAAAAGCAAAAAGCATGATTATTTTTACTCAGATGGAGCCAGATTTTAATCCTGCCTCTATCATCTGTTTATGTACCTAACATTTTCACTATAGGAACCACTTTTACTCTAATATAGGAACAATAATATTAATAGTCCCTAATATTAAGAATTACAAATGCAACCATACCTTGAATACTTGCATTGGATCAGATTCTTTCCTAAGGATTTCACATTCATTAATTATTTATTAAATAAAGGAAATAAATCTCACCAAATGAGATAATGCATGTAATATTTCTATCTTATATTAGCTTATCGATATAGTCACTATAATAAAGCAGTAATATTTATGATGGTAATCACTGCTTTCCTTATTATCTTCTAGCCTATCTTCAATTTTCTTAATAGATGATAGCATCTCAATTTTCATCATAGACAGAAATCCTGCAATGACAAAACTATGTGTATTTATTATATGAATCCCCAGGGTACAGTTTGTTTATTTCTTGTAAACTTTTGGTGCTCAGGTGCTCAATAGACAATGAATAAATTAATGAATTAATTAATGAGCCAAAAAAGGAGGCACTTCTGAATTCAACAGCCGTGGTATAGCAAAGCAAGACTATATCAATTACGTTTACTATTTCATTTAGAGAGCTGTATTTACTACACTACAGCCTCCAAAATTTGTCAAAGCAAACCAAAGGAGATGCATGTTGTATAGTCTTTGACAATGGGACCAATTTAATTCCTCATATTCCTCTTCTCCTGTCCCTTCCCACTAATGACTAGGTCACGGTGTGCCACCTGATCTGTTAATGGCTGGAACAGCCTTACATACACAGTGGTGAATCCTGTGGATGCAGAACAGATTCATATAAAAGTGGCTCTGCTCTTTCCTAGCTTTCAGATTTGGGAATTCATTGAATCTGCTTCCTTTTTTTTTTTTTTAAATCTTACAAAATACTAAAGTTTTGCTTGTGCCATAGACATGTAAGTTAAAAACAAACCATACCAATCCATTTCTGAGCAAATGTTGAGTTAATGCTCTTTTGTGTACAAACTTCTAATTTAAAAGTGCTCGTTTTGTAAGAGCCAACAAAGTTAATTGACAATAACATCAGCATTTCTGAGAAAATTAGATATTCACCTATAAAAGAATGAAACTACTCACACGAATTAAATCAAAATAGATTAAAGGGTTAAATGTAAGACCAGAAATGATAAAACTCCTAGAAGAAAATAGGAAAAAAGCTCCTTGATATGGCTCTTGGCTATGATGTTTTGGATGTGACACCTAAAGCACAAGCAACAAGAGCAAAAACAAACATGTGGGACTATAGCTAAAGAGTTTCTATACAGCAAAAGAAACAATTAACAAAACGAAAACACAACCTATGGAATGGGAAAAAGCATTTGCAAACCATATATCTGATAAGGGGTTAATATCCAAAATATATAAAGAACTCATATATAACTCAATAGCAAAAAACCCCAAATAATCCAATTAAAAATGGGCAGAGGATCTGAATAGATATTTTTCCAAAGAAGATATATGAATGGCCATAGGTACATGAAAAGATGCTAAATATCACTAATCATCATAGAAATGGAATGAAAAGCACAACGAGATATTATCTCACACCTACTAGAATGGCAATCATCAAAAAGGCAAGGGATAATAAATGCTAGAGAGGATGTGAAGAAAAGGGAATTCTTGTGCACTATTGGTGGGACTGTAAACTGGTACAGCCACTATGGAAAACAGTATGGAGGTTCCTCAAAAAATTAAAAATAGGACTACCATACGATTCAGCAATTCCAATCCTGGGGATATATCCAAAGAAAACAAAAATGCTATGTTGAGATATCTGCACCCTTATGTTCATTGCAGCATTATTTACAATAGCCAGACATGGAAACAATATGTGTCCATCCACAGATATATGGATAAAGAAGTGATATATATACAACAATGGAATATTTTTTAGCCATGAAAAAGAAGGAAATCTGCCATTTTTGACAACATGGATGGAACTTGAGGGCATTATGCTAAGCAAAATAAGTTAGACAAAGATATACAAATTCTGAATGATCTCAATTATATGTGTAATCTAAAAACAAAACAAAACAAAACACCAAACTCCAAATAAAAGGAGATTTGTGGTTATCAGAGGTGGTAGGTGGGGGGAGGAGGGAATGGTTGAAGGTGGTCAAAAAGTATGAACTTTCAGTTATAACATAGATAAGTACTAGGGATGTAACATACATATACAGTTAACACTGCTGTATGATATATTTGAAAGTTATGAGAGTAAGTACTAAGAGTTCTCATCACAGGAAAAGAAACATTTTCTTTTTTTCTTTTTGTATCTATATAAGATGATGGATGTTAACTAAGCACTTGTGGTAATCATTTTACAATATACTTAAGTCAAATCATTATGCTGTATACTCTAAACTTATACAGTGCTATATGTCAATTTTATCTCAATAAAACTGGGAAAAAATATGATAAAGAGAAAAAAGTAATCAGCATTTTGTATTAAATGCTATTTGGAATGATGATCACCTTTAACTTTTCCTGCCCTTTTAAACTTTACTTAAATGAAAATATTTTTTTATGTAGCTACATTTCCTATTTACATGAACAGCAAATAACTGCTACCTTATATGTGATTGTATATCAGAGTTACATACCATTATTTTACATCTAGGCTGTTTAAAGAACTTCTACTTTAAAAGAACAAAAACTACTAAAGGGTGAAATTTTTATTGTAATGCCTCAGGAATTCCTCATCTAAAAATTTTCAGGATATTTCCAATACCAGTATTAGAACTTCTGATGACAGGCTTATGACAAATAAAAGTGATTATAATTCTTTACACCTGATCATCTGGGAGAGCTTTTAGATGAAGTTTTTACTTAAAGAAATAAGCTTCAAAGTTTTTCCTCAAAGGAAAATGGATATGAGTGTACCTCCTCTCTTCTTCTCCCCCCCCTCCCTCTTTTCCTTCCTTCCTTCCTTGCTCTCTCCTCCCTTTTTCTTTCCTTTCTTTCTTAGCAGAGGAATAAAGCTTCAAAGATTGATGTCATGTGAGTACAAGAAATGAGATCCATACTTTGGAGCCCTAAAGGATTAATGATTATTGCCTGAGGGGACAATGAGCTTGTCTCAGAAGGCTCTATAACTACTTCATTTAAGTAAAAGGTATGCATAGCCCTGCTATTGAGCTTCCTAAGAAGTCCATCCTCTCTTTGATCACCACATTGCTGACAAGGTATCTCACATATGGAAAGAACAGCACATGATCCACAGACGCACTGCTCTGCCCTTCCATGCATGAGGATTCAGCAGACATGATTTGGATTATGCACAATACTTAATGGAAATAGCCAAAAAAGAGACATGGCCTTGAAGGAAACTGATAGGAAACTTAGCTTGAACACGCTTGAAAGACAAAGAGACTATTAAAAAATGAAGGACATCATCAAACTCATGAGCTTTATCAAGCCATCCTAGTTTCAGGACCTATACAGTTCAAAGTTGAGTTACAGGACTCCAAGCCAGGAAGGTTTATAGATTTCTAATTCTGTCTTCAACTATTTGCTAAATGACAGGGAATTAAAAAACAAATCCAAACAAAAAAGATAAAAGCAAAATCTCTGCTTTATTAAGCTTCTTGCATTCTCAACGAGTTACCGTTGAAGTAGAAAAATCTGGCTGAATAAATGACGGTTAAATCATCGACAGCAAGATCATTATTTTCTCATTCAAAAGATCTATAGGGCCTCCCTGGTGGCGCAGTGGTTGAGAGTCCGCCTGCCGATGCAGGGGATACGGGTTCGTGCCCCGGTCTGGGAGGATCCCATATGCCGCGGAGCGGCTGGGCCCGTGAGCCATGGCTGCTGAGCCTGCGCGTCCGGAGCCTGTGCTCCGCAACGGGAGAGGCCACGGCAGTGAGAGGCCCGCGTACCACAAAAAAAAAAAAAAAAAAAAAAAAAAAAAAAAAAAAAAAAAAAGATCTATAAAAGGATGTAGTGCTGCACTTGCTGTATTAATTTGCAAGCATAAATACTTGAAGTAAAAGCTTGAGATGTGCATCTGGTCCAAAGTTAACAATAGTAAATGAATGCTAACTTCTCTTTCTTTGAGTCTATTTTTTTCCTAGATTATAAGACAGATCAAATTATGATAAGTACATAAAGAATTTTTACTATTATATTATGTATATTATATTTAATTTAAATATTAAATCATATTTAACATTTGTGATACCTAGCCTATTCATCTAAATAAATAAGGGTCATGTTACTAGTATTTCCTCTCATTGGTTCTACTCCATATTTATCATGAACCAAGTTTGGCATATGCATATATTAAGTAAGAGCCCTTACATATTTAGCACAACAAATATACAACAAAGTACCTAGAAGTAAGAGATTTGTGTCTAACTTTTGATTAGAAATTTTAACTTTCTGGGCCTTAATGTCTTTATTTGTAAAATGGTTTATTTGAAAAAAAATAGATTAGACCTAGATGCTTAAGGTGTTATAATTTTTTCTGGAGGGGACACAGAGATAAATGCTCAAGAATGTATCTATATTATTCTACTCTTTCCAAGATAAAAAAGCTGATTAATGATTTGCTTATTTTCCTGATACTTAAAGAGTGATATTATTAAGCAAAATAAAGTGATTATTATTATTTTTTTCTCCAGCTTTTGCTTTGAAGAGCTAGTTTGTTTTATAAGAAGGTATGAGGTATTTCTGTGAAGCTGTATTAAGAATAAATCAAAACTATAAAACAGTTTTATACCAAGCTTCAACAATAAATACATTCCTTTGGCTCTTTATTTTAACTTTTGGACTATACACAATATTATAATTGACTGATCTAGTTACCTTGAATTCCGGGTTGTCCCTTTGATTCTAAGCAATTATCTGTTTAGATGAAGTAAAGAAATAAATCATCTCCATTTTATATGAGGTGTTGACATTTATTGATTTAATGTTCTCTTAAAATCTTTTGGGGAAATGGTTTTTAAATTACAATAATAAGTGGGCAGAAATTAATGGACTTACCCAAACTAGAGCAACATGTTGGCATGTAATCCATTGTCAAAATTTTGTGAGTGAATTTTATTTCCACTCCTTCTTTTAGTAATGAAAATTATGGCTAAGGGGCTATATGTTGCTATCCTTTTGTAACTTGCATTGCTTCTTCTCTGTGAGCTAGTGTTTGAGGATACTGCACTACTGAGAAACATAATTATTTCCTTTTAGACACTGACATGTACTATGTTTTCTGTCTTCACTAGACTAAAAGTCCTTCAAAACAAAATCTTTGAAAAAAGATTTTACCCTAATTTAGGAATAAGAAATAGATAAACTATTATGAACATAATAAATGATTAACATTCAGACACTTCTATATTAATATTTAATAAGAAAATGTGTTGTAATGTAACAGGCAGTATAAACTTTACTAAATATATAAAAATATGAGGCATAAATCATTCAGATTACCTTTCCTATCAGTCTCCAAGATAGCTGTGAGTACACATAAATTGTGCCTCTCCACAAATACATAATCAGCCCTTTTTCTTTTATCTCATAATTCCTTTCATGTTGTTTACCTTGCTTCTCTATCAGTTTTACCCAATCCTTTATCTATTATCTATCCTCTTCTTTTGTTTTTATCTTTAAAACAACAGTAGTGTGGTCTCTTTTTCAATATGCAAGTAAATTATATTTCAAAATTGTTACAATTTGGGCTTCCCTGGTGGCGCAGTGGTTGAGAGTCCACCTGCCGATGCAGGGGATGCGGGTTCATGCCCCGGTCTGGGAGGATCCCGCATGCCGCTGGGACCATGAGCCATGGCCGCTGGGCCTGCGCGTCTGGAGCCTGTGCTCCGCAACGGGAGAGGCCACAGCAGTGAGAGGGCCCGCGTACCGCAAAAAAAAAAGGAAAAAATTGTTACAATTTATTAGGTTTATTACATAGGTACATGAAAATTAAATATAAAATTAGAAAACACCACTTTTCCCATATCAGTTTCATATTTAAGCATCTTTAAGTAAATCAGGATTTTTCTAAAATCAGTAACAATACAAATTTTGTGCTCAACAAAGATTAGGTTAAAGGGGCAATTGATAGATCATAACAAGTTCACGCAAAAAAAGTAAAGTGAGCTGATTTTGCCTTAATAGGAGATACAGAAATGGTGGAAAGGGTTCAAAATACCTTCAGATGAATTCTTGCCTTATTTGAAATCATAGTGAAGGATTGTCTCCTTTCAGGAGCCTGTGTCCAACTATATTGTTTTCTGATATAAAACTACTTTTCTTCTGTTACAAGTGTCTACACTACATTGTTAAATCTGAAGTCTGAGGTCAAAGAATACAGTACCACTTCATGTTTTAGATACACCACAAAAGGCATTCTCCCATACTTCTCTCCCTAAGATGCTTGAAGTGCTCTTGTGAGTTTCCATAGCTTAGCTCTCCAGAAAACTAAGATACGGAAGGCTGAAGGGAATCTAAGACATGGGTTAAAACAACTTTTAGGTTCTCACTATTGTGGAAAATAAACCTTCGGCTTGAAATTTTATTTCAGATTGTTTAGGCAAATGATGCTTGAAAAAGCTGTTCCACTTCAAAGTCATTGGCTTTTGTACACTGTTCTCAGTTTGACTTTTGAAAAAACCTCTCTTCCCTGCCAATTGTGCTACCCCCATGGTCTTTTGGCATTATTTATCTGTTGGGTTATTGTATTTTATTGTACAATCTTAGTATACTCGAAATGCAAGCAGCTGAAAAAACTTACTTTATATTAAAGGCATACACTAGGTTTTACATGGGGAAGTAAATTTCCACACTTTTAATGCAAGTGTGGAAATCGTTCCAAAGAAAGTACAAACCTCACTTAATTTGGCAGGTTTAGACTAACTGAGCTAAACAGACTATTCAGCTGGATAGTGAAATTCAGGAAATACAATCACTGTTGGAATTATATTGGTGGGACCTGGCCTTTAAAGTTGTTTCAGTACAAACCTTCTACAAAACATCTATGTAAAAATCTTTCCTTCCCCTTCTGCTGTGTAGGTCATGATACGTAGTCATTTCCTTCTGAATGTCCATCAAATATTATTTTGCTAATTTTAAGAATTTAAAGTCTCATATATCCAATGGCACACTCATTCAATACCCCAACAGCTCTCATCAGGATTGTTCACATTCCTGATTAATCCCTGGAGCATACAGGATAACTCACTTAACTAGCTGTGTGGGGAAATGGAAAATCTATGGTAAGACAGAAGCCCAATGATTACTCTGAGAAAAGCACTCACTCCTTCAGTCTCATTTTTTTTCTAGTACGTATACTACTAGTCACTAAAAACCAAGTGATATTTTTCCATTATTTGATTTGTTAGAAAGGCTTTACTGCCTTCAGTTTATAAGACCCTAAGTTATTAAGCTAACATGTTTCATAAATCACCAGACAATAACAATGCTAGTGGCTCTATACGAGATATATTTGGGAGAGTCTTTTTTAAATATTCAAATAAAATTAGCATTTGAAATTTTACCTTATTATTTAATTTATAATTTGTACTTATAGGCCATACAATTTTAACATGATTATAGTTAGCATATGTAGTAAGATAAGTTTGATACTCTCTAACAGAAAATTTGTGGTGACTGAGGGTTTTCTGTACAATGATAGGCAGTGCTAGAGAAGCAACTGTTTGATGCTGAAGGCAAACATACAACCTCATGATTACACCCACATCAATGCCTTTAGAGTCCGTTCAGATGAGTACACAACAAGATGACAAAGAATCATTCAATCATTGGAGACATACTCCACACTTCTGAGATAGGTACTGTGGGTGATACAAAGCTGAAAGAGACCTACGATATAGAACTTCAAAGTCCTAAGATATAGAACTTCAGTGCACTAGATTTTTCATGTCAATTCAAGGGGTTCACAGAGTACCTGTAGTTCAGATTAAACATCACTAACTTATATGAAGACGGTTAAGAAAAATCTTGAGTTACCATGAAAAATTTTAGCAAGGCCAGTAGCATTATGAGGACAGATATGTTAAAAAGAGAAAGAAAGAGTTGTTCTTGTTGAAAGTCTCTTCAAAAACCCCAGGTCTGGGCTGCTTTACCATTCTGAATCATCCAATAAATCTGATTATTTTAAAATGGTGATCCAGTGAAAAAAAATTACAGAAAATTCAAGTTCAGGGTTTGAATAAGTACAATTTAGATAAATGCTGAGCCACCATGAGAAATGAGAATCTTGTAGACTCAGAGTGGCAAGTAATTGATACAGAGCCATGATTATTCAGTAGAGGCTTGACATAAATGAGGAATTTTTTATCATATCAAGTGGGGGGGGGGCAAATAACAAAAAGAAGAAAAAAATGCAAAAATCAAAAATATGGCTTTGGTGGATTTCATCAAAGATATCATCCTTTGCTGAGTAGCTTTGTTGAAATTTTATTAATCAGAATATTACCTGTTCTATGTCTATGAGGACCTGTGACCTACAGGACTTGTTTCCCTTTCCCATCCAGGGTCCCAGTTGGATTCTTGGAACACAGTGGATACTCTAATAATGGATTAATCAAGTAATAAATCAAAACATACCATATATCATTCAGTTAGTGGCTGTTTTTTTCTTTTTTCCATAAAGGGGAATATTTTGAGTTTCTCAGCTTTTGTTCTACCATTCTTTTCATATCCAATTCAAGACATATTTAACTAGCTAAATAACTTCATCAGCCTGTAATGAAATAAAAGACATCTCTCCCTCAATTGCTTTTTCAAGGACCTATTTGTATTTCTCTTCAAATTTCTTCCCAGAAAATATTTAATAAGTACTTATTAATTATATCTGTGTTCAAAGATGGGATATATCATTTATAAGAAAGATCAAGTTTTTGCCTTTCATGGAACTTCTATTTTAGTGAAAGAAAAAGATATGAAACACAAAATTACATAATATAATATCAGATAAATAAAACAGAAAGTGAGAATAGAGAATAACAGAGATGATTTTAGAGTTAAGGAAGGCCTCTGTGCAGAATCAGCATTTAGGATAAACTATTTCAGGAAAATAAAAGGCAAATACAATGATCTAATGTAAGGAAGAGTTTTGTGAAGTGGAGGATTAGAAAGAAGTCCAGTGAGGGTGGGAGTGGGGGTTATGAGTAAACAGGAGATTGATAAGAAATGGAATTGGAAAGGTAGGAAGAACCAGATGTTGTATGGTCATGAAGAAGTTTGGATTTTATTCTGATTGTGATAAAAGCCACTGCAAGTTTTGAACAGGAAGTGATCTGATCTAATTTAGGTACTAAAATGATCATACTGACTGCTCATTTTGGTTTATATTGTATTTTAAATTCTAAACTGTTCATTTTTTTTCTTTTTTATATTTTATTCCTTTGCTGAGAATATCAGCTAAAATCAATGTCTTTGTATAGACTAGTATAGAGAGGTGTTATTGTTATTGAGTTTTCCAACTGCTTAATCTTAAGAGCTATTATTTTGGTCTTTAATTTTTCTTTTTCTGAGCAAAAGTTTGTACAAAGCGTTCAGCAAGGACTTGTAATTCTGAGAGGGTGTTGTTTGCTTTCTAATCTTTGATTTTCTAGCTAAATCTATGACCTTGGGTTTAAGTTCTTCAACAAAAAAGTGCATAGGACAGTTAGGACTGTTGAAATGTCTTCTCCCTGATAGAGGGAAGAATTTTCTCTAAAGGTGCTAGTGATGTGGTCTAGAAAGTCTACAATGATTTTTTTTCTATTTATAGGACTGCAACTTTTAAAAATATGCTTTATATTTTAGAATAGTTTAATATTTACAGAAAAAATGAGAATATAGTATAGAAAGTTCCCATATACTTTGCACCCAGTTTCCCTATTAGTAACATAGACATTAATATGGTTTAATATTAACAATAAATGAAACATTATTGATACACTGTTATTAGCTAAAGTTTATACTTTTTTCAGATTTTCTTAATTTTATTTAATGTATTTTCCTGTTCTAGAATCACATCCAGGGTCACCAAGTCTTTTTAGCTTCCCCTCTGTTGTAACAAGTTTTTGGACTTGTTTTTGATGAGTTTGGCAGTTTTGAGGTTTATTGGTCAGTTATTTTTTAGAATGCCTCTCTATTGGAATTTCCCCGATTTTTTTTCCTCACAATCAGACTGGAGTTATGGGTTTTGGTCTTGGAGGGGAGGAACACCACAGGAAAAGTGCATTTTTCACTACATCTTATTGAGAAAACATACTATCAATATGGTTTACCACTGTTGAACTTGACCGTAATCATCTGGTTGAGGTCATGTTTGTCATGTTTCTCCACTATAAAGTTACTCTTCTTTCCCCCTTTCCATATTACAATGTTTGAAAGTAAGTCACTGGGTGTAGCCCATACTTAAGGAATGTGGAGTTATATTGCCCCTCCTGAATGCCAAGGATTACATAAACTATTTTGAAGCCTTCTGTACAGGAGATTTTTCTCTCCTCCCAAATTTATTTAATTATTCAATCATTTACTTATATAAGTATAGACCAATGCATACTGATTTTATACTTTGGGTTATAATGCAATATCACTTTAGTTCCTTGCTCAAATTATTCCAGTTTTGGCCTCTGGGGACTCTTTTAGTTTCCCCAACATCATTATCACTTATTAATTGGAATATGTGTGTGTGTTTAGTCACCTTCTTATTCTCTGGCAATATAAGAATGTTTCAGGCTCATCTTGCATATTTTCTGCCCCAGTCCTAAAATAAGCCATTTCTCCAGGGAGCTTTGGTGCTTTCATTTTGAGAATGGTATAGATACCACAATCTGCGAGCTAGGACTGGAGTTTTGACTCATCACTTTTGACAGAAAAGTCCTTTGGGAAAGCTCTAGGCTGAATTGTGTTAGTCTTTTCAAAGTTCTGCAGAATAACCACTGAAGTCATTAACTGTCCTTGGTAAAATTCTACCAGATTTCAAATATTTAGTTATATTTACATCATAAAATTTGTACATGTAAGAAGTTGGACATAAAATCAGATTTTCATTGAATTGCTGAGAAAATCATACATAAATAATAGGAAATAATAGAGAATTAATAGATAAGAGTCTTGGTATTTTTTAATGCCCTAGGTAAACAAACATAGTCCAATCAAGAGGCTACACCAAAGTCAAAAAAGAGAGTAAAAGCTTAGGCAGCACTTGAAGCAAAGAGTAGGTATGCTCATCATAAATAGGAATTACTCAACTGTGCAGGCCCTGGGATTTTGAGGATGCAGACTTTAAGAGGTGTTGTTGTGCTCTATCCAGGAAGTGACCTGGGCTAAGTGTGATATAAGTGGCAGCACCAAAAATGGTGGAAGAAAACTAACCTGATCACCATTAAGGATAGCCTTTATTGAAAAATGCTACAATAGGTTCAGCTTTGAAAGAGTGTTTTATCATATGGAATAAGGGTAGTTTTTGTAGAGTTTTTGCAGAAGGAATAAGAAGTTAAGTAAGTTTTGGGAAGTGTTATAAACATTTCTTGGAAGACAGGGAGATTATTATTGTGCTTTAGCAGCTGATGGCTAAGCAATTTTAATTTGACAAAAGTGGTAGAAGAAAGAGGGCTTAATATCACATGAGGACTACCATAAGGGGTGCGAAGACAGTCTGGGGGAATGAGAACATAAGAGGGTCACAATGGAAAATTTTCAACCATTTAGTTTCTTATGCTTGATTATATTAAGCATCAGTGCTCTTCAGCTTAGAGTAAATACTTGTACCCTCCCACACATTACATTTATTAATTTTAATGTTTTAAGTAAATTAAAAATAGTAAGAACACTGTATCAGAGGATTAAGTACTTCTGTACTGTACAATTTTCAGAATGCCTTCTTATCCATATAATGTCCTAAATAAATATTTTGTGAAAAACTAAGCATTTAAAGTAGAAATATTTATGATTTATAATTAAAGAGCCATATGCTTACTATTAAAAACTCATAGAATACAGAACTAGGCAAAATTAATATCTACTATCCTTCCTCTCTCTCTGTCCCTATTCCCATGTTCACATATTTTCCAGGGGTGGTGATTATTAGTATATTTTGCATATATAAAACATATATTTATGTGATAGTAATACTACTAGCTAACATTTATTGAGTCGACCCAGGCAATGGTTTAAGTATTTTCCATATTTATTCACCCTTATTTTTTACAAAACCCTTTAAGGTAGTATTATTACTATTTCCATGATAACATAAACGGAAATAATATAAGTAACAAAAAGAAAAAATATGGTACTTACACTGGCAGGAGCTATTTATGTGATCTCAGGCTACCTTGGTAATATCCACAATGGTGAGTGCCATTTTGGAATTCTCCATCTAACCTGCTAGCACCAGTAGGCATGCCCTGATGAGAAGTGAGCCCACCCACTTCTGTGTCTCTGCTGGGGCCTCACAGCCAGCCAATCAACGGCGGCCACCCCTGCCAGAACCAATGACAGCTGCCACCTGGCCCTGCAGATGGTCCAGGAGCCAGTTTTGCTCACCGTTACTCCACAGCTGTCACTGCCCCACCAAAACAGAAGGCAACCCACAGAAGGGACACCACTTGAGTGTCTGGTTCTGTGTCCAGGCAGCACTGTGCTTCTGAGTCACACAGGGTATCTTCTAAATAAAGTCACTTCTTCAAGACTGGGAGAGCTAGTTGATATGCCTAATGTGTAGAAACAAACACAGAAAATTTGGCAAGATAAAGACAAAGAGGAATATGTTCCAACTGAAAGAATAAAACAAAACTACAGAAAAATGACCAAGTAGAATGGAGATAAGTAATCTATCTGTTAAAGATGTCAAAGTAATTGTCAAACATGGTCAGCAAACTCGAGAGAAGTGTGAATGAACACAGTGAGAACTTCAACAGAGATAGAAAAATGTAAGAATGTTTCAAACAATTGAACTGAAAAGTAAACTGGACAGACTGAACAGCAAACTGGATGAAATAGAAGAACAAATCAGTGAGCTGGAAGACAAAGCAATGGGACTCATCCTGACAGAGCAGCAAAATGAAAAAATAATTAAAGAAATGAAGATACCTTAAGGCAACTTTGGTACAACATAAGGAGAATAACATTTGCATTTTAGGCACCCCAGAAGAAGAAGAAAGAGAGAAAGTGCCAGAAAAAATATTTGAAGAAATAGTAGCTGAAAACTTCCCTAATCTGGGGAAGGAACAGACATCTAGGTCCATGAGGCAGAGAGTGCCAAATAAGATAAATCCAAAGAAACACACAACAAGGCACATTATAATAAAAATGGCAAAAGTTAAGGATAAAGAGAAAATCCTAAAAGCAGCAAGAGCAAAACAACTTGTTATGTACAAAAGAAAACCCATAAGGCTATTAGCAGATTTTTCAGCAGAAACTTTGTAGGCCAGAAGAAAGTGGCATGACATATTCAAAGTGTTGAAAGGAAAAAATTGCCAACCAAGAATCCTCTACACAGGAAGGTTGTCATTCAGAATTGAAGGAGATATGAAGAGTTTTACAGGTAAGAGAAGCTAAAAGATTTCATCACCACTAAACTAGCCCTATAAGACATATTAAAGGGACTTCTTTAAGGTTAAAATAAATAGCATTAATTAATAATAGGAGAACTTACAAAAGTAAAACTCTCACTGAAAAAGGTGAGTATATAACAAAGGTAGTGGGTCAGTCACTTATAAAGCAAGCATAAAGGCTAAAAGACAAAAGTAGAAAAAGTAATTACAATTATAATATTGGGTGGGCCAAAAAGTTCGTTTTCTGTAACATCTTACAGAAAAAGCTGAACAAACTTTTTGGCCAACCCAAGGAATGCATAAAATTAAAAAATGTAAAATGTGTCATCAAACTATAAAATATGGGATATGGGGGAGTGGAGTAATGTGTTTATATCTAAATTGCTGTGAACATAAAATAGACCTAGTACTTATTGGATGTTGTATGTAATCCTCATGTTAATCATAAGGAATTAACTTACAGTAAATACACAAAATAAATGAGAAAGGAATCTAAATGTAACACTAAAGAAAACCAGCAAAACACAAGAGAGAAATAAGAGAAGAAAGGTACAGAGAGAAACTACAAAAACATCCAGAAAACAACTAAAAAAATGGGAATAAATACATACCTATCAATAATCACTTTAAATGGAAATGGAATAAATGCTTCAATTGAAAGACTCAGAGTGACTGAATGGATTCAAAAAACAAAAAACAGGACCCGTCTATATGCTGCCTACAAGAGATTCAGATCTAAAGATACAGGTGGACTGAAAGTGAGAAGATGGAAAAAGGTATTCCATACAAATGAAAACAAAAAGAAAGCTGGGGCAATATTTATATCAGACAAAATAGACTTTAAAACAAAGACTATAAAAGAGACAAAGAAAGGCGTTACATAATGATAAAGGGGTCAATCTACCAAGAGGATATAACATTTGTAAATGCATATGCACCCAAGGAAGGAACATCGAGATATGTAAAGCAACTATTAAGAGATTAAAGGGAGAAAGTTAAAGAAATGCAATAATAGTACGAGTCTGTAACACCTCAATTACACCAACAAATAGATCATCCAGACAGAAAACGCTAAACACTCCACCAAAAAACTATTAGATCTAATGAATGAATTCAGTAAAGTCACATGACACAAAATAAACATACAGAAATCTCTGGCATTTTTACACACTAATAAAAAATTATCAGAAAGGGAAATAAATAATCCCATTTACAGTTGCATCAAAAACAATAAAATACCTAGGAATAAATTTAACCAAGGAGGTGAAAAATCTGTACACTGAAACCTATAAAATGTTCATGAAAGACACTGAATAAGACACAAACAAATGGAAATATATTCCAGGATCATTGACTGAAATAATTAATTAATATTGTTAAAATGTCCCTACTACCCAAAGCAATCTACAGGTTCAATGTAAACTCTAGCAAAATTCCAATGTCATATTTCACAGAACTAAAAGAAACAGTTCTAAAATTTGTACAGAACCATAAAGGATCCCATATAGCCAAAACAATCTTGAGAAAGAACAACAAAGCTGGAGGTATCAGGTGCTCTCATTTCAAGCTATACTACAAAGCTACAGTAATCAAAATGATATGGTCCTGGCACAAAAACAGATACACAGACCAACGGAACAGAATTGAGAGCTCAGAATAAACATATATGTGGACAATTAATTTATGACAAAGGAGCAAAGAACATATAATGGAGAAATATTAGTTTCTTCAATAAATGGTGTTGGGAAAACTTGATAGCCATATAGAAAAGAAAGAAACTAGTTCACTATCTTGCACCATACATAGAAATTAACTCACAATGTTTAAAAGACTTGAATGTAAGACCTAAAAGCATAAAATTTTTAGAAGAAAACTTAAGCACTACCTTCACTGATGTTGGTATGAGCAGTATTTTTGTGTATCTGACTCCAAAGTGAAGGGAAACAAAATAAAAAATAACCAAAGAGGACTCCAACAAACAAAAAGCTTCTGCACAGCAAAAGAAAACATCATCAAAATAAAAAGACAACTTGCTGAATGGGAGAAGATATTTGCAAACCACATATCTGATAGGAGGTTAACAACTAAAATATATAAAAAACTCATACAAGTCAACAACAAAAAAACAAACAGCCCAATTAAAAAAAATGAGCAGAGGATATGAATAAACATTTTTGCAAAGAAGACATAAAGACAGCCAAAGGCACATGAATAGATGTTCAACATCACTAATTATTAGGAAAATGCAAATCAAAATCACAACGAAGTATCACCTCTCACCCGTTACAATGGCCCTTTTTGAAAAGACAAATGCTGGATATATTTATCACATCTTCTTTATGCATTCATCTATCATTGGCCATTTAGGTTGTTTCCATGTCCTGGCTATTGTAAATAGTCCTGCAATGAACAACTGGGGTACATGTGTCCTTTTGAATTATGTTTTTTCTCAGGGTATGTGCCCAGTAGTGGGATTGCTGGGTCATATACAATGGAATATTACTCAGTGAAAAGGAATGAAATTGGGTCATTTGTAGAGACGTGGATGGACCTAGAGTCTGTCATACAGAGTGAAGCAAGCCAGAAAGAAAAACACAAATATCATATATTAATGCGTATATGTGGAATCTAGAAAAGTGGTACAGATGAACCTATTTGTAGGACAGGAATAGAGATGTAGACATAGAGAATGGACATGTGGACATGGGGTGGGGGGAAGGGGAGGGTGGGATGAATTGGGAGATTATGTTTGACATAAATACACTACCATGGGTAATACAGATAGCTAGTGGGAACCTGCTGTATAGCACAGGGAGCTCAGCTCGGTGTCTGTGATGACCTAGATGGGGGGATGAAGGGCGGAGGGAGGTCCAAGAGGGAAGTGATATAGGTATAGATATAGCAGATTCACTTCATTGTACAGCAGAAAATAACACAACAGTGTAAAAGCAATTTTACTCCAATAAAAAATTATAATAAAAAAGAAATGTTGGAGATGATGTAAAGAAAAAAGAACCCTCAAACACTGCTCGGTGGGTCTGTAAATTGGTGTGATGGATGGCAATGAAACCTGTGGTATGGATGGCAATGAGACTTGTGGTGGCGATCACTTTGTAGTACATACAGATGTCGAATTATAATGCTATACACTGACACATATAATAATAATAGTAATAAAGAATATGACACTTGCTCAATATACCACATCAAACTAGGACTTCAGCACCCATGTTCTTAACAAAATGTTAATATCCATTCCAAGTTTTAAACTTTTCCACAACTTGTTTTCATTGCTAAGTAATAAATTTTATATCTCTTTCCATACTGGAATACATAAATCATCCTGATACTTTTCAACAGTTGCACAAAACTATTTTATGAAGGTAGTGTGATTTGTTAAACCACAATTTCATTGGTACATATAAATGTTAATTTTTCAGTGAAAATCTTTGTAAGTATATTCCTATACTTTTTGCTGCAATAACTTTAGGATAAATTTATAGAATTACAATACTTAGTCAAAAGAGCTTCAGCATTTATAAGATTATATCAATTTATACATACAGTTGTTCTGGAAGGGTAATGGGTTCCCTTGCAAATAGCTGACAACACGAGTAATTATCAAATTTTGATCAATAGCAATCTGATAACTGAATAATCTTGTTATTTCATTATAAGTGATTTTGATTGTACTTTCATTTGTTAATTGACCATTCACTTTCTTTATTAACTGCTTCTTTATGCTCATTGCCCATCTTTGTATTAGATCTTATTCTTTTTCTTTTTGTTGTTAAAATTTCTTAGTGTATTAAGGGTATTAGCATTTATCTGTCAGAGGTGTAAGTTTATTGTTGTCAATTATATTTTTACTTTCTCTGGGTGTTTACTTATTTCCATAGAATTGTCGACTTTTCATAGTCAAATTTGTCAAACTTTTTCATTTTTTCTTTACTTTTTTATATGCTTAGACCTTACCCAGTCTATGAGTATAGACAATATCCACACATTTTATCTAATTGTTATTCCATTAAAAAAATTCCTTTTTAACTCTTCTATTCATTTGTAATTTATTCTGTTTCAATCTTTTTTAGCCATTTGCCCCCAACAATTTGTTGAGTAGTCTCTCCTTTCTTCACTGATTTTAATTACTTCTACATAATATATTAAATGTTCATGATGAAAAGCTAAAAGTTAAAAATAGAAACAAATATGTTTATAGTGTTTATAGAGTTGCATTCATCTACATTTTTTAAATCCAAGGAATATTTTACTTTCAGAAAAGTGAAGCTACACATGAAACTTTTGCCAGAGGACCAAGAATTTAAAAGAATTTAAAACTTTGTAAATAGTGACAACCAAGCCATTGTTAAAAAGATTAGAAACACACGAGGAAAGAACATATGCATAATTCTTAATTTTAAAATTTAAAAGTTGCAAGTTCTACGCTCTTCCATGTATACAGAGAAATATCCTTTTCCTTTCCTATAACCTTTTGGACCTCTGGATATAAAACAAGCTTGGGGAGTTTCTTGGTGTATTGCAGTCTTAACAGTGCTCATTCTTTCATATTGAACAAGCAAAGCTACTTAGAAGTATAGTAGATCTATGGCCCATGTTGCTATTAGACATAGCAAAATTGAAATATCAAATCCCTGCTACAAAACACTGAAGCTGAGCACAACTAAATATTACTGGATACTAACAATTTTAGACGTAATAGCTAATTGCCTACCCAGTTGTTAATTCTGTGTGATTTTCTGATTCACTTTTTATAGTCTACCAAGAATCTTTCTCTCAGAGCTTAGAAAAGTTATACAATACACTCTTTATTTAAATGTAATATGGAAGAAAAAACTGAGAGGAAAGTTTGTCAGCATCTCTTGACTTTCCACAGAGAAATTTGGAGCATGAGGCATAAAAGTATGTCTCATTCAGGTTGCGTGACCCTTATCTCAATGAGCTGTACACTAGACATGGAATTGTTGCTTTTCTAAATGGCTCCAGCCCCCAAAGTTTATACGATTTTCTTATGCCTCTGCAGGAGCTAAGCCATAATTCCTGAATTCATATCATGCATACAACCATCAGTCTCTCTGCTTACAGGCATACATGCCAGGCTTATTTGTTTCTTTTTAGATGTAGTACCCCTTAGAGTATGAATGTGTATATACACAAATCAGAAAAAAAGAGTATGACAGAATTCTAGAGGGCAGTATTTAATTTTGCTTTAAAAATGAGTTCTCACCTATTTCTTATGTGCCGAAAATGACGCTTGTAATTTCCCAAAGGTGTGCAGTGGGAAATAGATAATATTAGGAAATTCATCAGTGGGCTTTTCTCCTGAAATGAAAAATAAGAACCTGAAAAGAAATATTGTTTCTGCTAGTCATGGCAGCATTTAGGAAAGTATGGAAAGAGGTCTTAATAGTAATCTGAACATAAACAAACACCATTAAAAATTAAATAAATTCATTTCTCTCTCAGGTTCCAGTGTGACAGAAAGATGGAAACGCATAGATAATAAGTGAATCAAAGGGAGAGTGGTTGTGTTCTACCCCTCACCTCTCAGCATTGTGAACTCACTTTCGTTCCTTAAGTAAAGGGCGTCAAAAGTCAAGAATAAAAAAATAAAAGCAAACCACAGTGACTTTAGAAAGAACTCTGATCAGACACGTTCTCCTCTGTGAATGTCTTTATTTATTTAGTGGGAGACTTCTGTCTAGATACGAGGACATTTATTATTTACCATTATTTTCCACTATACCTTATAACCAGTAGTGAGTAGCATCCAACAAATAAGAAAATAAATTAGACATGGTTAAAACTAGCAAGCAAGTATAGATGATTTCACTTAAACAAAACTTAACTAAAAGGTCAACATCTGTGTTAATTTGGCTACCTTGCAGCCTCTTGCCAACATTTTTTTTCTTTGTTCTTAACTTCTTTATCAAGAGTAATTTACCTCATTTCTGTGTCTTTTTAATATTCCTTTTTGTAGGGAATCTGGAATCCTATCTTGAAAAATTTGAAATTTCTCTCAAATGACAATATATAATAATTAAGCATGTATAAAATACAGAATCTGTATCTTTAAATGCCATTGCATATACATTCCATTTTACTGCTCTTGCAGTGAATTATGTGTTGCTACTTAAAAGTAAAGTTACGTGGCAACATCAAAAGTAGAAGAAACTCCTTAAGACATTCTATCATCTAATTCATTCTTCTTTTCCTCCTGCAAATAAATCTGTCAAATGGCTAAATTGCAGCTCAAATATTAGATGAGTCATTCCACATACTAAGATTAGACAGATTCACTCAACTGGGAATTCAGAGCAGGAAGAGGCAAAGCACAGACTAGAAGTTTGGTGAACCAGACCACAGTAGGTAAAGACATGGTGAAAGATGATTCAGATAAACACCTGCTCTGCAGATGACTGGGACTCCAGAGTTACAGTAAATTCAGATCAAACACACTGTAAAGTTATAGGCTGCTATTTTTAAATAACTCTTGGAAGACTAGAACATAGCTAAGGGTCAGAAAGAAAACTCTAGGCTTAGTTGACCAGTCTGGGTATTTGGAAGGAAAACATCATTGGATGATTTTACAAATTCTCTTAAGAGTGAAGGGGTCTGATAACTACCATAACTTCATGAGGCACAGCACCTATTTTTTACCACTTTCATTCAGTGTAGGGAAATTTCTTAAAATCAAAAATAAAGCTAGACGTTCACCTTGATCTCAGTATATTTTTGGATTCTCCCCTTTATGGCATGATAATAACTTTATACATAGAATAGACCACACAACTGTCCAGGACGCGTACAGCAGCTTGATAATAATGTAGGAATTGCAATGTTAGAGAATTAACTATTTTCTTCCTGGAATTAAAAAAATGCTCTAATCTAACATATTGGCTCTGAATCTTGGAGTCAGTTAGACATGGGAATGGTATTTAATTAAAAGTGAGTTTCTAAAAGGAATGTAAATTCTGCTTATGTTGTATCCACATCTTTTTGACTGATTCTGTAATTGGCTTAAATTTGGGAGGAGAATCTGTCTTGAACTCTCACAGCTGCTGCTGTTGATCTTGCTGCCTGTGCTGTTACACATTGCAGCTCATCAGGCAAAGGCCACGCATCCGAGGCTATTTCATCCAGCACTCAGCAACTTGGGCAGGACATATGCATGGCCCAGTGAGAGACTACCATGGTCTATTCTCCTCACTAATTGTCCACACTGGAATCCTTGATTCATCCAAATGTTAGTATACATTTGTTCACACACTTACTGACTCTAGTTTCCTCAGTCAGCAGTGTTTTATAAAAAAATTGAAGATGTCTGATGTATTCAGTGGTTGAACCATCAAAAACACAAAAAAATCTATCAAAGTTCAAACTGATGTAACTCAACACATCCACAGAAGGAAAAGTGATGGATATGAGATAAATTTCTGCATTTGTTAGGAAATTTATAATTTAGATAAAGTATTGCATAAATTTTGGTAACATTAAAAAATAAATAGCTGATTTTGAAAATAAAGTCTTTTCTGTTGCAACTGAAGAGAGAAGACATATGCCATAGTCGAAAGATTTTTTTCCCAAAGCTATTTTTTTCCACAGGAAATTTTAATATAGCAAAAGAATATCTGGATCCCATCAATGATAGTAATTTTATGAAAGGTGATCTCAGTGAATAACGAGCCTCTACGTAAATCTGAAATGGAGTTTAAGACAATTCAACTTGAACTTTTCTGATGTGCTCAGTTTCATTTCCATTCCTGGCAAAAATGGGTCTGGGGCTCATTTTGCCATTTTTGACAGCATACTTTTGTGTGATAACATTTCAAGTCACTTGGGTATAACACAAAACCAGAAATCACTTAATTGTGAGTGAAGACGTATTTGCTGCTATTTTATAAAATATGTCTTATCTCCCTACAACTAGAACAAGATTACTACAGTGACAACACAGTTTTTAATGTAATTTGGATATTTTTAAAGATTCAAAATAAAACATACTCATGTTAAAAATTAAGAGTACAAAAGGAGAGGGGGGAGGGGAAATATAGAAGTGAGGGAGTGGGAGGTACAAACTATTGGGTAAGATAGGATCAAGGATATATTGTACAACACAGGGAATATAGTCAATATTTTGTAATAACTAAATGGAAAGTAGCCTTTAAAAATTGCATAAAAATTTTTAAAAATTTAAAAGAGTATAAAATTAAATACAGTCAAATATGAACCTCATGGGAGTTCCACTTCCCACAGATACACACACTCTCTCTATGTACGTGTGTGTGTATCTTTTCACATAATTATATGAATAGAGAATTAACTAATGGAAAAGCACAAACAGTATACATGAAAACATACCTCTTTCACAGTCAATCAAATATAAGAAATAGATAACATTTTTACCTATCAAATTAGAGAATAAATATTAAATTTGATAAGACTAGGATTTAGTTAATAATTTGGGACTAACAATATTTTAAATACATGCAATTCGACCAGTTTATTTTTCTTCTTACTGACTTGCAAGTGACCATTATCTAAAATAAATGAATCATATTACTCTAGGTTTCTGGGTGTCAGTTTTTACCAATTTATAATTTGTCTTTTGACTGTGCCTTCAATATTGACTTTGTAGGTAAGTTTCAATTTTTATCACTTTAGGCCATCGTATTAATTAGTTCTCCTTTAAGTCTTAGTTTTTGCCTTGCTTTAAACAGGTTTCTCTATCATAAAAAAGAAAGGCTTACTCTTGCTTTCTTTTTTTTTGTTTTATGTGCGTTTTTGTGTACTGGTTTGTTTCATTTTTTTATTATCAAATATTAATCATAAACTAAAGTAGAAAGACTTGCATAAGTCCTACATATGATTTTACAAATATTAATATTTTGCTGTATTAGCTTTATGTATTTTTTTCTTTGATTAACTTGGGTTGGCCAAAAAGTTCGTTCAGGTTTTCCATAACATTGTACAGGAAAACCCGAATGAACTTTTTGGCCAAACTATTTTAAGAAAGTTAAAAATATCATGATATTTTACTTACTTTATGTAAATAAAATAGTATTTATGTAAATACTCCGGTATGCATACCTTGAAAACATAAGCACAGTTATTACTTTATAAGAATTTCAAACTATCAGGTACAGATTATTTTTTTTCTTTCTTCTTTATTTTTATACAATGTTTAAAGGTTTCCATTTACAGTTATTACAAAATACTTGCTACATTCCTCGTGTTGTACAATACATCCTTAAGCCTATCTTGCACCCAATAGTTACTACTTCCCATCTCCCCACCCCTATTGCCCCTCCTCCCCTCCCACTGGTAACCTCTAGTTTGTTCTCTATTGTGAGTCTGCTTTTTTGTTATATTCACTAGATTGTTGTATATAAGCGATAGCATGCACTATTTATCTTTCTCTATCTCTAGCATAATGCCCTCCAAGTCCATCCATGTTGCTGCAAATGGCAAAATTTCATTCATTTTTATGGCTTAGTAGTATTCCATGGTATGTGTGTGTGTACATATATGTACACCACAGCTTCTTTATCCATTCATCTGTCGACAGGCACTTAGGTTGTTTCCATGTATTAGCAATTGTAAATAATGCTGCTACGAACACTGGGGTGCATGTATTTTTTAAATTAGCATTTTTGGTTTTTTTGGATATATACCCAGGAGTGGGTCCTGGGTATTTTGGGTCACATGGTAGTTCTACTTTTTTGCTGAGTCACATGGTAGTTCTACTTTTAGTTTTCTGAGGAACCTCCATAATGTTTTCCACAGTGGCTGCACCAATTTACATCCCCACCAACAGTTGTACAAGGGCTCCCTTTTTTCCACACCCTCTCCAGCATTTGTTATTCATAAAAGATTATTTCTTAAGTAAAATATCAAAACTGGTTTTGGAAACATTTCTATAAGAAAAAATTGAGACCAAAAAAAAAAAAAAAAAAAAACCCGTAACTTTTAACAGACTCTCTTAAAGATGAGGTCTTTGAAATCCAAAGTAATTGGTCCACCACATACTTTTATTTTCTGACCTAGTTTAACAGTGAAGGTTGTACTATGCATTTTGAGACATAAATACTTTTGAGATATTAACCATTTTGCTATATTCAGATTCAACCTGGTTAATCAATGTTTTTGTATGATAAAAGAAAAACTTCTGCAGACCTCTTGGCTACACATCTCTTTTCCATTAAGTATATATTAATGGCAGAGACTTTGAAGAGTTTTTGACATATATCATCAGATGGATTATCATAAGCAACCAAATTCATAATAATCAATGAAAGTAATTTATAGAGACTTCTAAATTATTGCATTCAGCACAGTATTATTCATGTACGAAATTAAAAGAAAAAGTATTTCCAAGTCACAATGCAGTATTGCTAAATAATTTTTTTTAGATTTATGAAAAAATCTATTACAGCTGCTAATGATTTTAACATGGTCTTAAAAGAGATAAAATACAATTCAGATACATCAACTTTTAAAATACTGACAGATTCTCTTTTCCTTCTTCCTCCTAACTTCAAATTCATATATACTTGATTCATATTTTTCAGAACTCATTTAGGGCACAATGTCCATCTATTTTAACCCCAAAATGGTAGCCTAATGTACATTGAAAAATATAGCAAATTGGACTCATTGCTTTCACTCAAATGCTTTTTCTTCTCTTTTTTCTTTATGTCAATAATTTTTTCAATCAACATTTAGTCAGAATTCAGAGCTCTGGGGGGTGGGAGGTGGGGGTGGTTGCTATTTTAAAATTGTTTTGCCATAGAACTTCTAAGGTCATCATTTTTTGATTATAAAAACACAATCTTCAATGGATAACTATCTTTTCATCTTTGATCACTTTCATTATATTTACTCTTTTGTATTCACAAATGTATTTTAACCAAAGAAAGAGGTGAAAAAATAAAATGATAAAGTGGAGCAAAAATATACACAAAACAAACAATAAATTCTTCACATATCACAGCTTAAAAAAGAGATAAATCATTTTAGGCCTAAAGCTAATGGTGATGTCTCTTCATGACAAGGCTTTTATATCAAATTCAAAAGAAATGGGAGAAAAGTTCACTGACTAATAACAGTAAACATCATAAAAAGAGACATTTTAACATCACTTTACCCTTCATTCATTGATTAAGATAGATAACAGTTTGTGATCAGAGAAAGAAGATAGAAAAAAGAAAAGTATAATAACTGAAAAATATCTTCCTCTTAAAGAATGCCAGTTATGCCACTTATATGCAGCCTAAATATTTTGGTTTGGGTTTTTTAAATTTCAAACTCTATTTAGATTGTGTTTATTTCAAACACAAAAGTATTAAGATAATATTAAAATATTATTTTAATATTAAAATACTAGGAAGATTCCTTAGCATCCAGTGAGTACTCAAAGGAGGCAGATTTCTTTTTTTTAATTTTCATTTTATTATTATTATGTGTGTAGGTTTTCAGTGAATAAGTTTAAACCATTCTTAAAATCCTAACACGCGGGCTTCCCTGGTGGCTTAGTGGTTGGGAGTCTGCCTGCCGATGCAGGGGACACTGTCCCGGTCTGGGAGGATCCCACATGCCGTGGAGCGGCTGGGCCCGTGAGCCATGGCCGCTGAGCCTGCGCGTCCGGAGCCTGTGCTCCGCGACGGGAGAGGCCACAGCAGCGAGAGGACTGCGTACCGGAAAAAAAAAAAAAAAAAAAAAAAAAATCCTAACACGCTGTGAAAATAAATGGTATAACTTAAATGACATCTGAGAATCTCAGATAAATACTGCCTCATTCAAGTGTTATCAGAGCTCTTTCTCAGGAAGCAGAAGTGAACTTCTTCATAGTCACTGATTTTCTAGTGTCAGTATATGTTGAAATTATCATACTGACCCATTGCAAGAAATCATGTATTTCATTTTTTTGATGCAGGTACTTGGTAGTGATTTCTAATTGTTTCTACTCAATAACACATTTGCAAAATAATTAGCTGGTAATAAATACACCATTCAGGAAGATGAGTGAGAGATGGGACTGAAAAATCAAACCCATTACTTTGGTTTAATGCCCATCTGGCACATCAGTGCTTCTCAAATTCGAATGCACGTAATGATCCTCTGGGGTCTTTTTAAAATCACTTCCTGGGCCTCAGCTTCCCCAGAAAATCTAATTCAGTAAGTCTGAGACTGGTCCATGAAACTGATTTTTTTCCAAATGCCCCAGATCATTTTAAAACTTTTGATCCATGACCATACCTTGCCAAATATTATGTTAGGTGGATCGCACAGACTTGCCTGATCACTTCCTTCTTTCACTGAGATGGCTACATTCTCTCAGTTGACCTGTTTTTTAGTGGTATTGGTATCATTACTTTGTCTCAAGGCAGATTCATCAGAGAATAAAGAACAGCGCTCATACTTTTTCTAGAAATAGAAATCAGCTTAATTTTATTTAAATAATATTAGAGGTTAAAAAGAAATAAAATGTATCATAAATGTGCCATATTATTTACTAATAACCAACATACTGAGGCATTAAGGCAAAAGAAATGGGTATTAATTTTCCTCCTTAACTATGCTTCTCAAGAAAACAAAACTTCAAGCTGTATTCTCAAAAACTCAAATTACAGTCTATTTTCATATTTAGTTACACACATTCATTCAACAGCTATTAGGTATTAGGTACTATGATTCATGCCAGGTACAAAGATTTAGATAAAACATATCTACCTTCAAGTTACTTCAGTTAATTGACTCAAGATTCCAGGTCTGCCCTAGTATTCAGGTACTCTGAGATCTGGTAAGCTAAGTGGATGGTGACTAATGACATTTTTATAGAACTAATATACATTTAATAAATGAATCTATATTTGCCTATATATTTTGATTTTTCAGCTTTAATAAGCTATTTTTAGGTTTTTATTCTCAGAGAAATACTAATGTTTTAGGATTGTTCTTTTCTTTACAGTTCTTCCACATTATTGACCATTTTAGTTCTCGTCAGCTGTGTTCAGGGAAACTGCCTTAAAGGCACTAAAGTGCCCTTTTCTCCAACTAAGCAATAAAGGCAGATCTTGGTTTCACCAGGCAATTATGTTAGGTTACTTGCCTTTCACTAAGGCAGTGTGGGCCTGATCCTTGTGTTTTGAATTAGAAATCAGTATTTAAAGAAGAGCTATTAACTTCCAAGGAATAGGAAATTCCATGGATAATAGACTGCTGCAACCATTATAATCTCACATTTGTCCACAATTAAATTCATATATCTTGACATTTTATATATTCACTGTTATTTATAGGTAGACAGATATAAAGGGACAGAATGACACAGTATAATAGAAGCTATTTTAATATTGCCAGCATACATTTTTCACAGTGGTTCAATAATGAGCTTGAGCTATTTGTGGAGATTTTTTCTCACCTTCATAGGTGTACATTGTAGCAAACTTTCATGAAATTATTAATTACAGCTTTGAATTATAATTAATCAAAACTTTAAAAAACATATATATGTATATGCTTAAACACATACAAACGTATTATATATACTCATACATATGTATATGTGTGTATGTGTGTGTATTTGTAAACTCTTATAATTTATCCATATAAGATTGTTTTCTTCATTCATTAACCACTCATCACAGTCTCCTTATTTACTCTGGGTAAGGAAATGTACAAGAAAAATGATGGCAATAAGAAATATCACTTACTTGATTAGAGTCATTCAATTCTTTTTCAGGAATGCATTTCAAATACCTAAACCAATCAAACAACATTTCTAATCTGTGTGTTTCAAAAAGGCTTTATGAATTTTCTAATTTACTATCCATTAACAGAGTTTCTATAGCAACTGTGTAAGAACATAGCACTTGTGTTACAGCACTTGAAACAAGAGAAATGCTCCATAGGCACTCAAATACATTTAAAAAAATAGATAATAACCTGTCTTTCAGTGAGTAGCATACCATATTATACACACAAACAGAACTTCATACTGTCTTTCCTGGAGAATGAATATATGTACATTTCTATCTATACCTATATCTATATACAAATCCATTTTCAAAGAAGTTAGCTAAAGAATTTGTACCTTATGGCAAATTGTATATATTACTAAATAAGTGACTGCTGTTCTTCATCACAAGTATCCCCACTTTTATTTTTATTTAGAAGGCAAGATTATTCATTTGTTTGTTTGTTTTCTTATTGGAGTATAATTGCTTTACAATGTTGTATTAGTTTCTGCTGTACAATGAAATGATTTTGCTTTTCTAAGACAATATATTTAAAGACATTTTAGATTTACAAAAAAATTCAGGGGAAGATACAGAGAATTTCCATATATCCCTTGACCTGACACATGAACAGCTTTCCCCATTACTAACATCACTCACAAGAATGGCACTTTTTTTTTAAACCAAGGATGAACCTACACTGACATACCATAATCAACCAAAGTGCATAATTTACATTACAATTCACTCTTGCTGCTGTACAGTCTATGGGGTTGGACAAATGTATAATGACATATATCCATCATTATAATATCAAATAGAGTATTTTCATTGCTCTAAAAATCCTCTGTGTTCTATTTATTCATCCCCCTGCCCACTACCACCAAGTCCTGGCAGCCAGATTTTTTTTACTGTCTCTAAGGTTTTGCCTTTTCCAGAATGTCATACAGTTGGAATCATGCAATACGTAGCCTTTTCACATTGGCTTCTTTCACTTAGTAACATGCATTTAGGTTTCCTTCATGTTTTTTCATGGCTTGATAGCTCAGTTTTTTTATGCTGAATAATATTCCATTTCCTGGATATACCAAAGTTTATTTATCCATTTACCTAGTGAGGGACATGACAGTTGCTTCCAAGCTTTGGAGATTATGAATAAAGCTGTTATGAACACCTATGTTCAGGTTTTTGTGTGAACATGTTTTCAACTCCTTTGGGTAAATACCAAGGAGTGTGATTATTGGATCCTATGGTAAAATTATGTTTAGTTTTATAAGAAACTGCCAAACCATCTTCCAGAACATCTATATCATTTTACATTCCCATTAGTAATAAGACAATTCCTGTTGCTTCAAATTCTTACCAGCATTTTGTGTTGTCAGTGTTCTGGATTTTGGCCTTTCTAATTAGCGGTATTTCATTGTTGTTTTAATTTGCATTTTCCTAGTAACATACGACATGGAAGATTTTTTCATATGCTTATTTGCCATTTGTATATTTTCTTTGGTGAGGTGTATATTAAAGTCTTTTCTTACTGTTCAGTTTTACGATTTCTTTGTACATTGTAGATAGCAGTCTTTTATCAGATATCTTTTGGAAATATTTTCTCCCAGTCTATGGCTTGTCTTCTCATTGTCTTGAAAACAGTGTCTTTTGCATAAAAAAAAGTTTTTAATTTTAATACAGTCCAGGTTATCAGTTATTTCTTTTATGGATTGTGCCTTTGGTGTTGTATCTAAAAAGTCATCTCCATACCCAAGGTCATCTAGGTTTTCTCCTATGTTATCTTCTAGGTATTTTATAGTTTGGATTTTTAAGTTTAGTCCATGAAACATTTTCAGTTAATTTTTGGTGCAATTCCTTTTTACTGTACTTTACAAAAGTATTGGTCTGCAACACATTGAAAATGTATAAAAACAACAATAAAAAATTCTTCCTTTCACACTAGATAGTTTGGAAGCACTGCTATAGGCCACCACTTGGCATTAATACTTTTTTTCCCCCCTCTTTCTATTCAAGGCCATTTTATTTCAGTAATATAGGAGATTTCATAAATTTACCTATTTATTGTAATCACTGTCAGTGTTGCCTCCTTGCCTGTTTTGTGTCTTTTGATGCCTTTACTTGATCAGTTTCATCACGCCATCACCACACATGCTTATAACCCCTAGTAGAAGAATGAAGATCTGTTTGTTTTGATGACCTAAATAAATAAAGTTGTATTATGCCCAAATATCTCTCACAGATATTTAGTCTGTCAACCATTCTTACAATTCCTTCTGTGGCCTCCTTTTCCAGGACTCAGACTGGTATGCATGAAGGCAGATGAGCTATTTACTCAAGTGCTTTCCTCATGTTGCACATGGAGTTTTGGCTTCCAAACTCCTTTCTCTTTCCTAGTTTATCTTCACTGTCTTCCACTCTCCCTGATCAACTCAGTGATCATAAATATATTAGTGAATATCTTTGTAAAAACTAAATTTCATCTATTTTAAGTATTTTATGTCTGGTTGGAGTTTAATGTCATTGTGTATTGAATGCTAGCTTTGAAAATTGAAAGATGTATTTCTCAGAAATCTATGCCTATTGAAAAATATATGAGGCATCTCAAAGCTTCAACTTATACTAAAATGAAATATAATTTAAGTGTAAGGGCAACATAATTAAAACTTTCATCTTATTTTAAATATTTGACATTGTCATAAATCAAAACAAAGACATCAACTATGATTGTGTCCTGAAGATCTCACACATCTACTGACTTTTCCAAGTTTTATAGGTTAGACTCAAAACTCTAAGGAACTAGATAATTCTAAACACTCACTAATGAGGTAAAGGGGAAAAGAAGTCTACCAGTTTGTGAGCATTTCAAGATTGTGAAACACAGAGAGCCATATGACTATGTACTATGTCAGATTTTAATTACAAAATACCCCTTCAATATTTTAATTTGCATTTTGCAGTAACTATTTCATAGAATGTTAAAACTTGGGAGTAAAATATAGAAAATATTGTCAAAGTATACCTAAGACAATAGATTAACTTTTTAAGCAAAGGCATGGGCTATCCAGGACTCTAGGATAAAGAATTAGAAACCATCAAACTGCTAGAATCGTTAGCACTGCCAGCTATCATTTCAATATATACAATGTCTTAATAACTACCTGTACTATTGAACCTCTCAGCCACATTCATACAGAGAGATCAAGTATTTTTCCATGCTACCTTAAAAATAAACAATGTATATAACTGATGGTATTATTAGGAGTTGCTTTGTGAGCCAATAAAAACTATTATTCTGAATTTCAATGAATTTTCCTGAGGAGTATTTAAGCAGTATCTATTTTGGAAGTAGTTTCACTTCTTTTACTGAAGTGTTGCTATCTAAGTCTTGATGAGTAGTACTATTCTGCACGTGGACATCTTCTCTCTTTTCAATCGAACTACTTATCTTTAGGGTCATGGAAATGTTCCATGTGCCAACAGCAAATGCCATTTCTAAAAATTTGATCCTGTGCTACTCTGAGAAAAATTTTTGCTTTCTGATTGAGTCACATAAAACATTTTCGTTCTTTTTACAGACTAATAAAATGAACTAAATTGAGCCACCTAAATCAACTTCGCAGTAACACAATCTATCAATTTTTGATCATATATAACTCATAGTGGGAGGAAGGTCAAATCTCTTGTTAGGCAATAGTATTGAATCTCAGTAAGCACCTCATAAATTCTCATCCAGCACTGTTTGGATTGTACTCAGAATATTGAAAATATTTACACCTAGGCTGGTAAATTTCCTCTTATGTTATTTTACTCCATTGGTAATTTTAAATTATTTTTCAAACTTTGAGAAACATTTGTTCTTTCTGAACAATAGTCAAAAGTATTTTCCTTGGGTATATATTTTTCCTATTCTTTCTTGCATGGCTTCAACATTTTAAAGTAACTGAGCTGTTAAAATGATGGGGCTTTTCACAAAATACACCTAATGTGAAGACCATCCTATATAAAAATCAAGTTCTATCTCCACTCCTGATCTTTGATTTTTTCCATTGAGAGTTCTTTGTTGCAATTCACCTCTGAAATAACATATCTATATATCTATGTAGTTTTTGGTGAATTTCACATTTTAGTTATGGAAGTTTTCACAAAGAAGTATAAACACATTTAATCATAAGAATTGTGTGACACTACAGTCATGTCAGTCTTCACTCCTTTGTGCATTTCTCTCACATCTCTCATTTAATTTTTTTCTCCCTAAGAACTTTTCAATAATCTTCTCACCACTTAATTATAAATCTTTGCTTCTCAATTTATGAATCAAATTCAGATGATTCTATAACCTTAATTGCAACATTAGATAGTAAGTTTTATATAGTAGATTAGCAGGTAAATTCTTTATCTGAATATGACAGGACTGAAACTCAGGACAGAGATATGGCAAATCTCTGACACATAAAAATCTCCAGTTAAAAGAAATAAAGTTAAACTTTTAATCACTTTCATAAAGGTGAAGACATTTTGATCAGAAGGATTTTTAAAGGCTCAAATCTGACCTAACTTGCCCTTATATTGAGCCACATTTGTATAAACATTTTAGGGTAACAAATGCAATGAGTAACACATACTAAACAAATGGAAACACAAATTAACAAATACCTTTATTCTAAATGACTATTTTTTGGTTATACTTGTGGTTGTAAGCACATTTTTTATTATTTTTTCAGCCAGATGTCTACTGACTACAACTATGAAACTCTATAAGAATTTAAAAAATATTTCTCTAGAGTTTGCAGTTTTGAAAAACAAAGTAAGTTTGTCTGCAAAAATAAACTTGCAGGCCAAAGAGAGCTTTGTTAAAAAAGTGATGATAATACAAGTAGTTGGATGGATAACCCCATTCATCACCATGACACATGGGTAAGATCAGAGGTCATATAATCCTTCTGAAAGGTTTTAACCCTTTATCAACCAATGGGTTTCAAGTAGAATAAACAGAAAAACATGTTTTGGGTTTTTTTAAACTAAATTTTCTTTATGCATAGTGGAACACACATACCCATTTTAGGATTCTGTTGGCAGTCCCATATTTATTTCTAAATTAAATTATTTAAAAAATATTTTCTTTTGAAAAAATAGCTTATAAATTTCAATCTTGAAACTAAAAAACTTTTTAGATGTTTTATATATAACTTATTTTCCTTTATAATAATATTCTCTAATTGTGTCTTATTGTTTCATGAGATTGATATTTTCTTGTCCGTTGATTATTTCAGCCCTTAGCCACTCCCACCTTTATCAGTTGTTTGACCTGGAAATCAATAAAAAAATTAGTATTACAACCCTCATTCTAGCGGTTAAACTTAAAATAGTTTTTATTCTCATCACAGCAGCTATCTAGCCAAACTGGTATTTTTTTTCTCCAAATATTCAATATGCTCTCCACCTAAGCTTATAATACTTCTACTGACTGAAGCACAGTATTTGAAATAGTAATTTCCTCTCTGCTCTAAATAGCTATATATTTAAATCACATGTTTCACACTAGTAGCAATGGTAGATTTAAAACTGTGGAATGCTACTTTTTTCTGTCCTGCCCAGTTTTAAAGATATAATTTGCTTTTAGTATTTTAAAATCTGAATATTTAATATAGAATTGAGATTTTCTGATTCTCGTAAAAATCGGGATATCTGCTATCTCTAGGTCAACTGTCATGCAGAATCCTCTCAAACTGAGTGGCTATTTCCCTGTTAGGACATATGCATGTACTTCACCTACTCAAGGATGCTGCTTCCACTTGAGTTGTGGATCGACTCCCATGGGCATTTGAGTTTATAATCTTTAATCCGAAAACTATCTCTAATCTCCCGTTGTTCTGTGACAACTTCCTGACAATGTCTTGAGCCTGGCAATCATTTCTGTTCCTGTCCTCCTAGCTCTATTATTACTTAAAAGGCTAACTTGAAATTTAGCATAAACATGATATGGTTTAGCTAGATCACCAAACTCCCAAGTGGATTATAAATCCATTAAGCAGATGGACCATATTTTGTATCAATCTATATGCCTTGCTTTTTAGTATAATATCGTAATCACATAATGATTTTTTAAGAGAGTATTCTATTCCACTATGGCTTGGTATCTAAGGAAATGCTTCTATTTTTCCAAGTAGAAATTCATTTAAAATGAATTTGTATTACACAGGTTTGGGCACTTCAGGTTTATGTCTTTCTACCCAACATGTAATGACACTGTCTCAGAAAGCTCATTAGAAAATACTTGGTTTAATTTAGGCAATCTTGTTCAAATCATAGTTTTGGTTCCAATCAACTGGGTTAAATGTTTGCAAATAATTTGCAGGATGGGGATCCAGGGGAGAAAACGTAGAAAATTGCCACAGGTATCATTTTTCATAACAAGAATTTTCCTCTGCCTCAATCATGATTCATATGTACTATGGAAGTACAACTAAAAATTCAAAGGGTACATAATACTCCATGAAAATTGTAGTTTCATTATGTAGTAAATTGAATATGTAAGAGATATAATATCAGGAATTAAAAATTAAACCATGAAGATTGTAGAAGTCAAAGGCCTTAGAGTTTAAATTGTGACTTCAGATTCTTCAAATGTAGTTTAGGTACTTTCTAAACCATAAAGAATAGATTACATGTAGGCAAATTAGTTTATTTGATTGACAGAATAAAACAAACTTTAGGATATTTTAGTTACCCCAAAACTACTTCTTCAGAATAGCTTAATTAACAATTCTTAGTTAACAATTTGGCTTTTACACCCTCACACTAATGTGTAGCTTTATATCTGTCTACCATCCTTTCCATTATATACATAGGAGTTAAAAAATCCTCATGGAATCAACAGAAATAATTTTGAAGGTTCTACCATATTAGGGCAACAGAGATGAATTTATTAGGTTGTTTATGTCCAATCAGTCCTGCCAGTATAACATTTCAACTCCAATTTGTGCTGTGTTGTCATGACACTAATTTAGTTTTGGAAATAAAGTAGAGCTTTAATAGATATTTCTTTAATTAAACAGTAATCATATTGTTCATTAAGTATGCAAACTATTGGTAAATATTTGATTGGTAACATCAAAAACTTTTTCAAAACATTTTCTCTCTATCATTCCTCTGGCAATATATTTCAAGTTATTTTAACTTTTTGTGTATTTTGCTGAAGTGGATTGTCTCTATAGTATATTAGAAATATTGAACTTCAAAATAAAATACAATAAATTTTCAAACACATAGCATACAATTTACATATTAAAAAAACACACACACACACACCATGAACCAGAAAATAAGAGAGAAATCCAAGTGAGAGAACACATCTGTGTTAGCTCTGTAGCGACTCACTGGGGATAACTCTCCTAAAACTTGATCCAGCAGGTAAGTGCTTCCTCTTTGGGGAAGAGGAATATAGCCTTTACTGTGGAAAGCAGAATTGCTGAAACTCCAAGTGATGGATGACAAAGACTCTTCTTGACCAAACTCTAGTCAGGCTCCTCTCAGCCCTCTACTTGACTAGGACTCAAACTTTACTTTCTAAAAACTATTGCAGGAAATCAGCACAAAGGACTTTACCCATACCATCACCAACCCCTTCACACATACACACACACGCACACACACACAGAGACACTTGAAAAACACTAGAATAGTTGCATACTTTCTAATAGCTTAAGATCGCATTCCTAAGATGATCCCAGTGCTCTTTAAAATGCCTGCCTGAGAAAGCTTAAGGCTGCCAAAAGAATTTACTGTTTGCTTCAGCCAACACCTGAACACAGGGCCTCTGTCTCCTAGTCTCTGTGAGAAGGTAGGAGCCTAAGCTCCAGAAGCACCAGTTAGCAAACCCAGGTGTCCTAGTCCTGCTTTTTGTAAATTTCTACTTCCCAGACTCTGCTCAAGTCTGTACAGTTCTCCCTCCTTTCTTCCTCATCCTTCCCTTAAAATGCTGTCATCTCTGCAAAAATGGAATTTTATGGGGGATGCTCTTACCAATTGCAATAATTTCTCACTGAATAAAAATTGTCCTTGCCTCTTTAGCTAGTGTCCAGCTTTGTTTGTCTTTGACATGGTCCATGTAAGAAAGGAAGATTAGGGCTTCCCTGGTGGCGCAGTGGTTGAGAGTCCGCCTGCCGATGCAGGGGACACGGGTTCGTGCCCCGGTCTGGGAAGATCCCACATGCCGCGGAGCGGTTGGGCCCGTGAGCCATGGCCGTTGAGCCTGCGCGTCCGGAGCCTGTGCTCCGCAACGGGAGAGGCCACAACAGTGAGAGGCCCACATACGGGGAAAAAAAAAAAAGAAAGGAAGATTAAAGGCGCAGTGTACCACTCAGAAAAAGCTGAGGAGTTGCCTACCTTGACTGAGTGCTTGAACAGAAAAAAAATATATATATATATGTATATATATATATATATATGAAATTAGTAACCCAAGCCTACAACCTGAATTCACTGTAAGAAAATAGTACCCCAAAGTTCATAAATCATGTTATATCTTTTTTATAACTTAGAATTTATTAAACAAGAGGGAAATTAACTCTGCATGAGATGAGTACAAAATTTAAAACTTCAAAAAACAGGGAAAAAACATGAATAAGAATGAAAATAAGGACCCAATGAATGAAAAATATTAAAACAATTTGAAAGAAGCTATGAGTACCTTTGAAAATTAAAGAGAAAATGTTAAAATGGAAACTAAAGAAATATAGGAATATATGTAAAACAAGAGATAATTGGGAAAAGAGTCAAGCAACGTTCCTAAAACTGAAAATAGAGTGACCATATCATGATGATGTTGTCTTGTATTATTTCCCCATTTTTCTTTAAATAGAAATCCTATTTTATTTTTTCAAATATTCACTATCCTTTTACCTAGTTAAATGCCTCAGAGGATGCTTATTTAAGCCCAACTTCCAAGGATAGGTCTGACTGGGTACAAGAAAAATCCCACAACAAAGCTAACGACTTAGTTCTGTAATGGGAATGTACCACAATTTGGCTCAATGAGATATTATTTTTTTTAAATTTCATGCCCCTAATAAGAAAAAAATTTTTATCTTCTTCAACTGGGTTATGTTGTATGTGGATATTCTATCTATAACATATTATATTTATATAATAATACAATGTAAATATATTATATTATGCATTAGTATACATTATGTATAATTATATATGCGATATCAGTAGAATTATAAAGATGCATAGGAAATGGCAAAGCAAAGAAATGAAAAGGAATTTGATATTGAAAACATGAACTGAACTGCATAATAAACCTATCCTGGAGGCTATACCACTTCTATACTTTTTATTACGCAAGGTATTTTATTCTGGTTTTCTGTTATCCACAAGCTACATCATCTTAACTGATACACATTGAAATATAAAACTACCTAACACCATACACAAAAATAAACTCAAAATGGATTAAAGACCTAAATGTAAGACCAGACACTATAAAACTCTTAGAGGAAAACATAGGAAAAACACTGTTTGACATAAATCACAGCAAGAGCTTTTATGACACACCTCCTAGAGGAATGAAAATAAAAACAAAAATAAGCGAATGGGACCTAATTAAACTTAAAAGGTTTTGCACAGCAAAGGAAACTATAAATAAGACAAAAAGACAACCCACAGAATGGGAGAAAATATTTGCAAACAAAGCAACGGACAAAGGATTGATCTCCAAAATATACTAATGCAGCTCATGCAGCTCAATATCAAAAAAACAAACAACTCAATCAAAAAATGCGCAGAAGACCTAAATAGACATTTCAGGAAAGAAGACATACAGATGACCAAGAGGCACATGAAAAGATGCTCAACAGCACTAATTATTAGAGAAATGCAAATCGAAACTACAATGAGGTATCACCTCACACCAGTCAGAGTGGCCATCATCAGAAAATCTACAAACAATAAACGATGGAGAGGGTACGGACAAAAGGGCAACCTCTTACACTGTTGGTAGGAATGTAAACTGATACTGCCATTGTGGAGAACAGTATGGAGGTTCCTTAAAAAACTAAAAATAGAACTACCATATGACCCAGCAATCCCACTACTGGGCATATACCCATATGCCATAATTCAAAAAGACACAATGTTCATTGCAGCACTATTTACAATAGCCAGGACATTGAAACAACATAAATGTCCATTGACAGATGAATGGATAAAGTAGATGTGGTACATATATATAATGGAATATTACTCAGCCATGAAAAGAAATGAAATTGGGTCATATGTAGAGACCTGGATGGACCTAGAGTCTGTCATACAGAGTGAAGTTAAGTCAGAAAGAGAAAAACAAATATATTAATGCATATATGTGGAATCTAGAAAAATGGTACAGATGAACCTATTTGCAGGGCAGGAATAGAAAGGCAGACATAAAGAACAGACGTGTGAACATGGCGGGGAAGGGGAGGGTGGGATGAACTAGGAGATTAGGTTTGATGTAAATACACTACCATGTGTAAAATAGCTAGTGGGAACCTGCTGTATAGCACAGGGAGCTCAGCTTGTTGCTCTGTGATGACCTAGATTGGTGGGGGAGGGAGGTCCAAGAGAGAGGGGATATATATATACATATAGCTGATTCACTTCAGTGTACAGCAGAAACTAACACAACATTGTAAAGCAATTATACTCCAGTAAAAAAAATAAAATAAAACTCAGTGGATAGGTGAATAAAAGTAAGTTATACAAACCTAGAGAGAGCATAATGATGATGAGAAAACTATATAAAGGGATTTTCATCACAAGTTAAAATACAGGCACTGGGGATTTAAAAATTTTTAAGTTTTTAACAGGAGACAAAACAGTGAGATATATAATATGTATACTATGTAAAAATATTTTACTATACACATATTATCATTATGTACTATCCCCTTCCTATATTTATACTTATATAATCTCTTTCATATATAATGTTCCTGAATATATACATATACATGAATATATATATGTAGGTATACACACATGTACATACACGTACACACAACTTATGCCACATATTATAAACACCAAACACATTCACAATAAAAATAAGAAAAAAATTGAGAAAGACACAAAATGAGGTTGCAAATTTTCACTGGTAAGTATGCCATCAATGTTTCTCCTTTGCAAAATGTTCTCAAAATCAAAGCAAGAATTATACTTTGCTCTCCTTAATTAATTTATGCTTCTCTAATCAATGCACTGTAACACCACAATAGTACGTCACTTATTTTATCATTTAAAATAAAACAAATTTTGTTTGAGAATGGAATATATTCCAACTGACTAGAAATCTATTTCATTTATCTAAACTGCTATATATTATTCCATTATATTAATTTATACATACCCATTATTGGTGAATTAAATCTGTATTTTCTAACATAGATAGATATGGAAATACTTAATGTTAATTGAGGAAAGTTGCATAGGTTCAGTATAAAATAGTTTATACAAAATAAATATATTTTTATATAATGTTTTTAGCTATATGTATGCATCTGATATTAACACATTGGTGCTGATATTACATATTACATTAATAAATATGACCATGTTAAGGGATAATGAAAAGAATGGAACTCAGAAGGAAAGCACAGGTATTTGTAAGGTATTTGTAATTCATATTTTATGTATGAATATATGCATAAAACAAAAAATGAAAATATTAACATTTAAATACTCTGGGTGGTGGAAATGTGTATTCACATCATTTTCTGTTCTTTTCTTCATCATATACATTGTCAAAACAAAAATAAATAAACAAAAGTTACATTTCTGTTATACTGCAAAAGTAAATTCTGAGGCCTCTATTGGCACCACTGTGTACTAGATAGCAAGGCTGCATGGTCCATAGAATACAGATAACTAGCTGTGGAGAGAAGTTAGGTAGATGACCTCAAATAAGTAATCCAACATTTTCAATCTCTGACTCCTTATTAATAAAAGCAAGACAATAGCAGTGCTTGCCTTGTACAGTTATTTTGAAATTTAAATGAGACAATATATGTATAATACTTTATATACAATATATATATATATAAAGTTCCTGAAGTATAGAAGGGAATATACAAATGTTAGTTCCTCTCCCATCAATAAATATCCAGTTTCTTTTATAACTCATTCCAGAAAATAGGAACAGTTTCAGTTTTTCATCATTCTAAAGATATTCTAGTATATCCTGATATTCTGGGGAAGCGCTATAACACTTCAGAAATTTCAAAAATCCAGATTAATCAGAATTCAACAGTAATAACATTTAAAATATTGTTTTATTTTATATGACTAGCTTACATGTTTTAGGTGTACTAATTTTTTTCATTTTGTTGATGTTTGAATACCACAACTCTTGATCTGCACATATTCATTCTGGAGATTTTACCTTTATTTAAATTATATTTAAATTGTTCATATTTCTGTTTGTACTGGAAGTTGCACACCTCCTCTTAAAACTAAAAATTTTTAAAAATAAACAAGGTTTTAAAAAATGGGTAGGTGTGTTATGGCAACAAGTTTTCTCTGTGAAATGCTGGAGTTAGGGCATTACTGAATGCCAATAATATGTAATAAGGTAAACTGGCATTGAAAATACCTTTACCTTTGAGAATTTGTTCTTTTTCAGTCTGGGTCCTTTGACTGATATTTAATAATATGTTGCCATGGTGGGAGATAAGAGGTAGAATGTATGTAAGATGTGGGAATCAATATTCCATATTACAGTACTTTCATTCTTATAGATCAATTTTTATTTATGGTTTAATATATAACTGTCACATCATACATCTTTCAAAAGAGGTAATATTTTGACAAGTCAGGAAACTGCACACCAAAACATATCTTACCTACATAAACACTTAAATACACACACTTACTCTCTCTCTTCTGAATTTGAAAATTGATCACTTAGAGGATACATAATTTCAAATATCTCTATTAGATGCTATCTAATAAATAGAAACTTAAATATTGAATATACCTTGTATATGTGAAATTATGGATTGTAAATCCACTTCCTAACGTAAAACTCACAGTAGCCTGTATCCCATGGCTTTCTAATAATTGTAATCTGCTTTACCCCCTGAGTTAGTGATATAATTATGTTAACAGCTTTCCTACAAGGGCACCATACTTTGCTATTATGAAGCTAACTTCATTTAATTAGCATCATGTAGTAAATTAGCAGTATAAGGACTGCTGGGTACAAGGGTATCTCCATTTTCTCACCATTTACTTAATCCTCAGTCAATGTTACGATTACTTCTCATTGAATTTCCATAGCAAAATCACCATCACCCTCCTCAGATGTTGTGATTCAGCATTTGTAGGGATTTGGAACAAACAGTTTTTTCCGGATGCCCAGAAGTTAGGATTATTGAAACCCTGTCCTGCTCCTTGTTGGAAAGACACAGGAATTCAAAGAGACAATGCCCATGTGAATGCAATCTTTTTCTTTTAAAACAACTTTTTTTTTTAATGACTTGATAAAAAGAGTAGTATTAGCTACAGAATAAATGGAAAGGCAAAATGATTCCTTTAAAAGGAAGTTCCCAGATTTTATTAGCATTTTAGTGAGAAGACTTTTTTATGCCTAGTGCTTGGTGGAAACATAAAATTAAACTACATTATTATTTATCCCATTATTGGGCTTATAGTGTGCTGTGAAGCTGACTAACAACTTTTGTGTTGGTGTGTGAGTATATGCTTGGTAATTCATTGTGTTTCAACCTCATTAAGAATTATTTTCAGAGCAGCAAAAACTACTAGTTTTAAGCAGAAATTACCAAAATCATAGAGCATCAGAAATAAATTTATTTTATTTATTTGCCTAATATAGAAGAGATATTATACATATTTAAAATGTCATCTCACCTTGGCACTTCAGCATAAGATATTCAATAGCTGTATAAGAAAAACTCTGTAAATAACTTCCAATTTGTGGTTCTATGATCAGAGTCTGTAACTAATAATTCATAACCTGACATAACCATTGAAGAAAATCTCCACAAAACATCATAAAAAGTAATCTAAAAAACTTCTGTTGTCTACTTTCCTTTTAGTTCCACATGTGCCCTACCAAATAAGCATAAACACTAAATATTACACAAATATAGAAAACAATTCATATATGTTGAAAGTAAAAACTAAAATCAAAATTTTTACTGGTCATCAGACAAATGAGAAAGATGGGGATGTACTTTAGATTACTTGTTTGATGTTCCCTCACCCAATGAGAACACAAAATACTTTTGGATCTAGATTATGTGAGGAGTGGATCTCTTAGTTATGAACTTCTACTGGGTGCCATACTGATCCTTGAGAAAGATTATCTAGCACCAGAAGCATTTCTGAAGGCCCAAAGGGGGTTTCTGTCATAATTAGAAGCAGGCTCCTATAATGCTGTATCTGTCTCTCAGAGAGGTGGGGTTTTTGTGACCCTTAGCCTACTTGGCTGGCTTGGCTCTTTACCTTAGTTGCTCTCAGACCTTCATATCTCACAGAGATACAACCCAACAGTAACCTGCCTTATGCCTGTTTAAGGCCCTCTGGCCTTATTCCCTGGAGAGTCTCTGTACCCAGGGGTCCCAGAGAAGACAAGAGGCCTGCTATGAATTCATGCAAGTGCAGTGGCTTACCAGGCTGAGAAGGGAAGACTGCCAGTTCACACCCACTTGCTGGCTTGCTCTGCACCCTGTGGATTATACTAAGGTCTGTCACTGCTGTCTTGAAACCTGGTGTCTCTGGTAATTGCTCTGAGAGAACAAACAGAACTGACATGTGTACGGGAATTGATCGCTGTGAGGCAAATGTTGATCAATGAAGTATGGAAGACATAGAGTAAATTCTTCTCCCATCATTTCCCTATACAAATTCTTTTGAGACATATTTGTCCACAGGGTCTCTATGAAGATACACCTTCCTAGCTTCACTTTCCCTTTCCTCTCAATTTTGCTTTCTTTGTAATTTATACCCCATAATGCATGTAAGGCATTAGGCTCAATTTTCCAGGCAAATAAATCAGTTATTTTACCCATTTGAAGAGAATGTGTAGGTCTCTGGCCAGCTAGTTAAAAATCAGAATCAACACATTAAGCTCGTGTGCCCTTTACTCAATGGGAAACTCCAAATCCCTTTAGTCAGATCCTAGCTACTCTTATATTACATACATCTTAGATATGCTACATTATTTTGTTTTAAAGCACATTATATTGGGAAGCAGCAAACTTGAAAAGATGATGAGCAATTCCTACATTGTTGCCTTTATGAGAGGAAGGTGACAGTGAGATAGCAAGAATAAGAACTAATAAAAAAGAATAAACATGACTAACATCATGCCAACAGTCCTAAACACTTTAATAAGTCTTGGAGCTGTTACTGCTATGAAACACAATACAAAAACTGATTCTATAATAATGGTCTGGATGCTAAAACAAAACTGAAATTATGTTTACTATATTCTACATAAAGAGGGAAGGCAAGTTCCTTGGAGAATTCTCAGCTAAACAATTAAAATTAAAATATCTTGATGCTTACATTGGAGTCAGGCATTCTGACAAATACGGCCATATAGAACGATTTATTCTCTAAGGTTCTAGATCATACTTAATTTTGTCTTTTTCAAGCAGCTAAACATTTCCATGGCAATCTGAAAATATGTAGATGCATAATCATAGTAGCTATGAAAGATCACATAGTGACAATCCACAACTGTTTTTTTCAGCTCTGGCTGTTTGAATCAGATTAATATCCTAAACACAAACCACAAAAAGAGAAAATCTGAATAGACCCCTAACTAAGAAGAATAAATTAGTAAAAAAAAAATCTGACAAAGAAAACCCCTGGACCTATTGGCTTCACTGGTGAATTCTACCAAGCATTTACAGAAGAATTAACACCAATCATTCTCAAACTTTTCTTCAAAATTGAAGAGGAGGGAATATTCTCTGAATCATTCCATGAGATCAGCATTACCCTGAAACCAAACCCAGACAAATTAAAACTACAGACCAATATCTTTTATAAACATTAATGCAAAAATCCTCAACAAAATACTAGCAAACTGAATTCAACAGCATATTAAAAGAATCATATACCACAATCAAGTGGGATTATTCTCCTGGAATGCAAATATCCTTCAACACATGAAAATCAATCAATGTAATACACCATATTAACAGAATGAAGGATTAAAAACCACATGATTATTTCAATTGATGCAGAAGAAGCATTTGACAAAGTTCAGCACCCTTTCATGATAAAAACACTCAACAAACTAGAAATAGAAGAAATCGACTTTAACGTAATAAATGACATATATGAAAAACCCACAGCAAAAATCATACTCAATTGTGAAAGACTGAAAGCTTTTCCACTAAGATCAGAAACAAGGCAAGGGTACCCATTTTTACCATTTCTATTCAACATGGAACTGGAAGTCCAAGCCAGAGGCATGTGAATCAGAAAGGAAGTAAAGTTTATCTCTGTTCATTGGTAACATGATCTAGACAACTCTACATGTATGTAGAAAACTCTAAAAGTTCTACCAAAAAACTGTTAAAACTAATAAACAAATTCAGAAAAGTAGCAGGATATCAAGCAGGATAAAAAAGTCAGTTGCATTTCTATACAAACAATGAACAATCTGAAAAGGAAATTAAGAGAACAATTCCACTTATAATAGCATCAAAAGAATAGATATTTAAGAATTAACTTATCTAAGAAGGTGAGAGATTTGTATACAATAAAAACTATAAAACATTTCTGAAGGAAATTAAAGAAGACATAAATAAAAGGAAAGATATCCTATGTTCCTGGATTGGAAGACTTAGTACAGATGGTCCCAACTCATGACGGTTTGACTTACAATTTTTCAACTTTATGATGGTGTGAAATTGATACTCATTCTGTAGAAACCTTACTTTGAATTTTGAATTTTGATATTTTCCTGGGCTAGCAATTTGCACCATGATACTCTCTCATGATGCTGGGCAGTGCCAGCAAGCTGCAGCTCCCAGTTAGCCATGTAATCATGAGGGTAAACAACTGGTACACATATAACCATTCTGTTTTTCATTATTTGGTACAGTATTAAATAAATTACATAAGATATTCAACAGTTTATTATAAAACAGGCTTTATGTTAGATGATTTTGCCCAACTGTAGGCTAATGTAATTCTTCTGAGCACAGTTAAGGTCGGCTAGGCTAAGCTATGATGTTTCGTAGGTTAGGTGTATTAAATGCATTTTCAACTCATGATATTTTCAATTTATGACGGGTTTATGGGGACATAAACACATTGTAAATCAAGGAAGATATGTATTGTTAAGATGTCAATGCTATCCAAATTGAATTAATTTAATCCCTATCAAAAACACAATGATTTTTTTACATAAATATAAAAATCCACCCTAAAATTCATAGGGACTATCAAGGGACCCCAAAAAGCCAAAACAATTCTGAAAAAGGACAAAGCTGGAGGACTCACACTTCCTGATTTCAAAGTTTATACAATGCTACAATAATCAAAACTGTGTGGCACTGGCAATAAGGCAGACATATAGAGCAAAGGAATAGAATAGAGTGTCTAGAAATAAACCCTTGCCTATATGGTCAAATGATTTTCAACAGAAGTACCAGGACCATTCAATAGAGAAAAACACAGTCTTTTCAATACATGGTGCTGAAAAAACAAGATATAAACATGTAAAAGACTAAAGTTAGACCCTCACCTAATACCATAAACAAAAATTAACAATGTATCAAAGACCTAAATGTAAGACCTAAAACTACTAAACTCTTAGAAGAAAACATAGGGCAAAAGCTTTGTATTTGACAGTGATTTCTTGGATATGACACCAAAGGCACAGGCAGCAAAAGAAAATGTAGACAAACTGAACTTCAGAGAAAAATTTTTAAAGTGTGCCTCAAAATACACTATCAAAAGAGTAAAAAGGAAGCACACAGAATGGAAAAAAAATACTTGCATATCATATATCTGGTAAGAAATTAATATTTATACTATACTGAGAACTTCTAAAGCTTAACATCAAAAGGCAAACCAACCCGCTTCAAAAACGGAAAAAGGACTCAAATAGACATTTCTCCAAAGAAGATATTACAAATGGCCAGTAAGCACTTGAAAAGATGTTCAGCATCACTAATCATTAGGGAAATGCAAATTAAAACTACAGTGAAATATCACCTCACACTAATTGGGATGGTTACTATAAAAAAAAAAAAAAAACAGAAAAAAATGAGGGTGAGAATATGGAGAAATTTTAACCCTTGTGCACTGTTAATGGGAATGTAAAATGGTACAGCTGCCATGGAAAACAGTTCCTCAAAAATTTTTAAACAGAATTATCATGCAATCCAGTAATTCCACTTCTGGGTATATGCTCAAAAGAATTCAAAGCAGGGTCTCAAAGACATATTTATATGCCCATGTTCATAGCAGCATTATTCACAATAGCTAAAACATAAAAGCAACGCAAGTGTCCACTAACCCATGAATGGATAAACATAATGTGTCATATACATACAATAGAATATTATTCAGCCTAACAAAGAGAAGTTGTGATATACAGTACAACATGGATGGATCTTGAGGACATTCTGCAAAGTCAGAAAAAGACATATATGCTTTTTGTGTGTCTTTATATAATTTCACTTATATGAAGCATTTTATTCCCATAATGTTGTTTTATATTATGAAGAATATTCCAACTTCAACATTTTCTCAAAACCTTTTTTACTTTTTTATACTGCTAGGTAAAAATAAAGCATTGTCGTTTGCTTGCACTTAAGTTTTCTGCTTTTATTTGGGTAAATTTAGTAAGATATTATTATCCCTAAAATTTTGTTTGATTTAACCCAATTCATTAGAAACAATACATGTTTTTAATTAGTTAATTCCCTTTATCACCATATCTTACTCTAATTTCCATCTCCCCACAGGAAATCCTATTAATGGATTTACATTATATATTTTAACTTGAACGTGTACTTAAAAATGTGCACTATTTTTTTCTGTGCATGATTTTTTTCCTTCTGGAAACTATCTACTTTCCCCTAAGTTATGAGAAAGAGAAATATTCTCTTTACACCAGTAAGAGACTGGTCAGGGTTTATGGCAAGTTAGTTATGTCATGGTGCCCTAGACTACTATCTTCTTTTTATAGCATGTAAAGTATGCCATTTTTCCACTGATGGGCCACCTGGTACTTATTACTTTGGTCAATCCAACACGTTAGACTTAGTCAGCCATTCTTACCCAGGACATGTCAGTATATGCATAGTACTTGTGAAACTTAGTTTTCTTCTTCAAATATGAGTAGTGTGTTTAATTTAATTCAAGAAGTCAAAATAACTAAAGCAACAATTGTTGATACATTTAAATTTGAATTTTCCATGTATCTGTGTAAATGTTTGCCTCCTATTTGTCATGGTCAGTGTGCATAAAAGCTTGATGAAAAATAGTTCAATCATCACAATTAATATAATACTATTAATCCACTTTTATATTTGAGCCTATACTACACTGACTCTAAGAAAAATAATTATCTATAATATTTATGCCAGTAAAAAGAACAGCACATTACTACTGTATGCATGCTGACCTTTTACCTTAGAATAAAATAGGCTTATGATTTTTATCTATTTCAATTAGCTAGAACTTAGGAGAAACTGTTAGCCAATTTGGATAAAACAGAAAAGTGACCTTCAAAGCTATTCTTGTACTTTAGATATAAATTCAAAATATTGTTGATAATCTATAAAACTCTGTCTTATGATGTAGATAATTTAGTGTCAAGGTGAAGTATGAAATGGAAATAACCAGCTGGACCATTCAGACATAACGCCTTGCTTAAAACTATCTTTATAAATTAACTTCTTTTCTGATTAAATAAGACTTTATAGTAAACACATATTATAATTTATATTTATTAATTTTAAAGATTCAGTAATATTTCATAAGGTAAATTACTTGCAAATGACACAATTTTTGTTAAGCTGCATTGATGTTACCAATCAAGTATTGAATTTGGTCTTACATTTAAACTGTTAAGTTCAAGGAATTACACAACCTTTACATTAAATAAGTAAAAATGTCACTACAAAACTGAATAAAGAATATCTATTTCCTATTAGACATAAACTTAGAAGTAATAAAAATTATAGTAAATTTTTCTCTTGAATTGTAACTCAATCAAACAAATGTGGTTGGTAATACGGCTTATGAAATTATCTACATCAGTATGAATTTACCTAAATCACAGAAATACATTATCAAAGGTAGAGTCTGCCATCCTCTAGAAAAATGATAAAAATCCCTAAAGGGCAGAAGAGTTTCAGAAACTTGACTTACATAAGAAAACTTTGATTTAGTGTTTAACACATCCTTTCTATTATATTAGTGATCAGGGGCAAAGAATTTTAAAAATTTTCCACAAGGGGGCTTCCCTGGTGGTGCAGTGGTGGAGAGTCCGCCTGCCAATGCAGGGGACACGGGTTCGTGCCCCGGTCCAGGAAGATCCCACATGCCGCGGAGCAGCTAGGCCCGTGAGCCATGGCCGCTGAGCCTGCGTGTCCAGAGCCTGTGCTCTGCAATGGGAGAGGCCACAACAGTGAGAGGCCCGCGTACCACAAAAAAAAAAAAAAAAAAAAAAAAAAAAAAAATTTCCACAAGGTATTAATCTTGGAAATAAAACTATTATATTCCTTTTCTTGTGGCTGAGAACTGAGCATTTTTAAAAGAATATGTGATAAACAAAATACTGATTTGTTGATTTAGGGCTTGGTTATTTATACCAATAATCTGATACCACTAGAATCTCATCAATATCCTGTCAGTAGCAATAGGGTGTTTAGTATCCAAGACCTAATATTTAGTCAGTTCTTATATTTCTTTTCCCTTCCCTATTATCCCTTCCCCTTCCTTCCTTTCTTCCTCTCTCCTGCCCTACTCTCCACTACTTTTTTTCTCTCCCTCTCTTCAGTTGACACTCTTTACCTGCTATTTCTCTTAATTTAACCCTTGAGAGCCTAATCTCTAGTGCATGTATTGAACTTCTCATGGCTCAAATGTTAATCTTCTCTGTAAAGCCTTAAAATGGTACAAAAACACTTTTCCCTCTCTTTCAATAGATTTTTCTAACTCTGGCATAATAAACATTGCATTTTGCTCAATTATTTAAATATGTATCTGTTCCTATCCCCTGACCAAGAGACACCCTGGAAGGCAGGTCTAATGTTCTGGTTATCACTGTATGCTTAGCTTTAGTACAATTTGTGAAACACAGAAGATTCGTGATGAGTGCTTGTTTAGTAGATGGATACTTGTATTTTTAGGCTATTTTTCCCAATGGTTCAAATAAACTAATCTTATTCTCTGTGGAAAACTTCAAGGAGGAAAAATAGAGTATATAGACTAGAAAATGCATTTTCCCCTTTAGAGATGCTTAGTCCAGGTGGGAAGAAAATATAACTAGGAGATGCTTTCCAACACATAATCTTACTCCTTTGCATCAAGAACCTCAGAATTCTAACATTTGTCTTCCCAACCAGAAAATCTTGGGAATCTCTTAAGTGCCACAATTGAATTAGGGAAGTGTCCAAATTATGTTTACCTTCTCCCATGTATCTTTTAACATGGGTAAAATGTTAGAACATGTAGTAATAATAATAAATATAGCTACTATGATAGCAACAAAAGCAGCTAAGCAATAAAAAAATTCACTGATGGCTTTCCATGACTATAATTGCTAGCAGACACTAGGCATTTCTTGAGATCACAATTTATTTTTCTTTGTGGACATATAAATCCCATGTTCAAGCAAAACACTTGACAGTTTTGCATGAGTACCAACCCTTACCTGGTTAATTTATAAGAAACACTACAAAGCATCTAAAAGATCTTATTTGAGAATCTTGGGCAAGAAATACATTGCTAAAATTCATATTCCAAAGGTAAATAGTTTTGACCATCATTATCAGAGAAGAATATTAGGAAGTGAAAGTAGAAGCAGAAGGAGACATATCAATAAGATTCTATTTATAAATTATTTGCCACCTGCCAGACAATGCACTCAGTTTTAAGCTTTTAAAATTTTCTAATATATGTATCACTTCATACTCAATGAAGACATACTGTTATTTTGCCCACTTTACATAAGAGGAAATAGATAAGAAAGGCTAAGTAACTTTTACATTGTGACTCAGCAAGCAAATGTCTGGAGCAGATCAAACTCAGTTCCATCTGCCTGACTTAAAAGGCCATTCTATTAATTATTACCTCCTTCACTTTCACAGTAAGATGCCTTCTTCACTACTACGCCAGAAGTATTTGCTCACTGGGAATTTGGCTGTTCTTCTACATTTATTAGTTAGTTGCTTAAAAAGGAAGGTAGGGAAAGGATTTGAAAGGTAATTGAAATTTTGTGAAGGACAGAGAAATATCTCTGTTGGAAAGAGGATAAGAATATCTGAAGACCTCTTTTTCCTTTCTTATTTATTAAGAATAACATTCTATAACTGATGAGGAAAAAAATCTAGAAATAATAACAACTACCATATATCGATCACTGTATATCAATCATTGTGCTAAGTACTTTACATATATTATATCTAATTGTTAAAACACTGCCTCAAAGTAAATGTTAGTTACCTGTTTTACAGATGACAGAAATTGGGGCTCAGAGAGATTAAATTATCTGCTCAATGACTGCAGAGCTAGGACTTGTAGTTGTCAGGTCTTACATATAAACACCTATAAAGAATAAAATGCCTTCTAGCAAGGTAGAGGAAGAGAGACTGACAATACTGAGGGACGAAAGAATCTTGCGTAGAGATAAAAAGAGATGGCATCACTAGTATAAGACAATGCTGTAGAAATGAAGATGTTTTTTCCCTTGGATTATGAATTCAGAGTTTCTATAGATGAAGCAGTAACCCATTTTAAAGGATGATACTAATATACCGATTGATAGTTATACCTATCATTTAGTAAGCATTTAGATTGTATTGTTTATGACATAATCTCCATTCTTACTAGAACCTTGTGAGATAGGTAAGGTATGCATTTCTAACTCTGGGTTATAGATGATGTAAGAGACACTTAGAAAGTTTTAAGATTTTACCAAAAGTAATGCAGTTAATAGGTGAATACAGTAAGGATTCAAAAGCATCTCTGGTTAATACCTTGCCCTATGCTCTTATCAAAGGAAAACATTCTGTTATGATACCCTATTAATAACAACCTATGAGTTGAATGTAATTTACACTTAATGCAACATGTCTCACAAAAAGAAAAAAAAAGTGGAGATTTTTGGACTAAATGAGAGTGTCTAGCCTCAGCTAACCAGACTTTATTCCTATTCACAGCTGTCATAGACACTAAAACCCTGTGACCAAGACAAAAGCCTTATCAGTTGGAAATCACTGAGTTGAGGAGGAATAGCTGAATTATCTTGTAAACGCCAAGAACACTGCTTATCCCTGCAGCACATCAGAGAGATTGCTACTTCTACACCATCTTTATTTCTGAGAATGAGCCCCAGTGTGCTGTGATGTCAGATCTCATTCACTAAGTAAACTTATAAACTGAAGGCTGCTATCAGTGCAACTGGTTGTGGTTGAGATAAACAGAAACTTAACTATATATTCTGACAGGTTATTTTTATCTCAGGGGATCATAAAAATCAAAAATTCAGTATGTATTCTATAGTCTGGTAGAATTTTTTAATTAATGAGAAAATGCAGATAGAAAAATTAAGAGCAATTTATATTTTGGCATGCAAATATAACTCTAAAATGTTGATTAATGGATTAATGCCAACAAGAGGGCCATCTCTAGAGAAGAACTATAGGAATTTGCAATATTTTTCAAAAGTGACTTGGCTCATGACATAGAAGCCACCCTTTTCATATTTGTGGATGACAGATTTAGAAGGATTATCTAACAGTGGTAGAGTTCAAAAATCTTGATAGGCTTGAATGATGGACTGAAACCAATAAAAAAGAATTTGACAGAAATAAATATAAGATTCTCCATTTAGATTAAAAACAGGTTATATAAACATAGATTCAGAGAGTTCTAGCTTTAAAGCAGCTCAGTGAAAAAGACTGGATTTTTAAGTTGGTGACAGATTCAACAGCGAGACAGAAATTAAAAAAAAATAAATTCTAGGCTGCTTCAATAGCTCTGTTAAATGTATGTAATTCCTATATGGTAATGTTTTTCAAAGTGGGAGTCAAGATCCATTATTGAGTCTTGAATCAATTAGTGGGTCCTAAAGAGCAACTTACTTTATTTTTATAACTAAAAAGAAGATAATAGGATAGAATGGGATGGATGGAATAAAATTTATAAGATTTCATTGTTTATACAAAGAATAATGAGAGAGACAGACAGAAAGACTAGATTATTAGCTCCGTGGGGCAAGAATTTTTCACTGGGGACCTGAAGCGGGAGGACCTTCAAGATGGTGGGGGAGTAAGACATGGAGATCACCTTCCTTCCCACAAATACATCAAAAATACATCTGCACGTGGAACAGCTCCTACTGAACACTGGCAGAAGACCTCATACTTCCCAAAAGGCAAGAAACTCCCCACGTACCTGGGTAGGGCAAAAGAAAAAAGAAAAAACAGACAAAAAATAGGGATGGGACCTGCTGGGAGGGAGCTGTGAAGGAGGAAAGGTTTCCACATACTAGGAAGCCCCTTCACTGGTGGAAATGGGGGCTGGCTGGGGGAGAAGCTTTGGAGCCACAGGGGAGAGTGCAGCAACAGGGATGCAGGGGGCAAAGCAGAGGTATTCCCACACAGAAGATCAGTGCCAACTGGCACAGCCCGAGAGGCTTGTCTGCTCACCTGCCAGGGTGGGTGGGGGCTGGGAGCTGAGGCTTGGGCTTCTCAGGTCAGATCCCAGGGAGAGGACTGGGGTTGGCTGTGTGAACATAGCCTGAAGGAGGCTAGTGTGCCACAGCTAACTGGGAAGGAGTCCTGGAAAAAGTCTAGAACTGCCTAAGAGCCAAGAGACCACAGTTTCAGGGTGCATGAAGAGAGGAGATTCAGGAAACTGCCTAAATGAGGTTCAGAGATGGGCGTGAGCTGCGGTACCAGCGTGGACACCAGAGACGGGCATGAAATGCTAAGGCTGCTGCTGTAGCCACCAAGAAGCCTGTGTGCAAGCACAGGTCACTATCCACACCTCCCCTCCCTGGGGCCTGTGCACCCTGCCATTGCAAGGATCCCGTGATCCAGGGACAACTTCCCTGGGAGAACAAACAGCACGGCTCAGGGTGCAGCAATATCATGTTGGCCTCTTCTCCCGCAGGCTCACCCTGCATTCAATACCCCTCACTCCCCCTGGCCTGAGTGAGCCGTTGCCCCCCTAATCAGTGGGGCAGTGGTTAAGAATCAGCAGGCCAACCCCACTCCTTTAACCCCCTCCTGTCTGGGTGAAGAAAAGACGCCGGAGGGCGGCCTACACAGAGGCAGGGCCAAATCCAAAGCTGAACCCCAGGAGCTGTGCAAACAAAGAAAAGAAAGGGAAATTTCGCCAAGCAGCCTCAGGAGCAGCAGATTAAATCTCCAAAATCAACTTGATGTACGCTGCATCTGTGGAATACCTGAATAGACAATGAATCATCCCAAAATTGAGGCAGAGGTCTTTGGGAGCAACTGTAGACTTGGGGTTTGCTATATTCGACTGACTAGTTTCTGATTTTTATGTTTATCTTAGTATAGTTTTTAGCACTTGTTATCATTGGTAGACTTGTTTATTGGTTTGGTTGCTCTCTTATTTCATTCCATTTTTTATTTTAATATTTTTTATTTTAATAACTTTATTTTCCTTTCTTTCTTTTATTTCTCCCTTTTCTTCTGATCCATGTGGCTAACAGGGTCTTGGTGCTACAGCTGGAGACTCTGAGGTGGGAAAGCCAAGTTCAGGACACTGGACCACCAGAGACCTCCTGGCCCCACATAATGTCAATCGGCTAGAGCTCTCCAAGAGATCTCCATCTGAACACTAAGACCCAGCTCCACTCAACGACCAACAAGCTCCAGTGCTGGACACCCCATGCCAAACAACTAGCAAAACAGGAACACAACCCCACCCATTAGCAGACAGGCTGCCTAAAATCATACCAAGCTCACAGACACCCCAAAACACACTATCGGACGTGGTCCTGCCCACCAGAAAGACAAAATCCAGCCTCAATCACCAAACCAAAGGCACCAGTACCCTCCACCAGGAAGCCTACACAACGCACTGAACCAACCTTAGCCATTGGGGGCAGACACCAAAAACAATGGGAACTACGAACCTGCAGCCCATGAAAAGGAGACCCCAAACACAGTAAGTTAAGCAAAATGGGAAGACAGAGAAACACATAGCAGATGAAGGAGGAAAGAAAACCCACCAGACCAAAAAAATGAAGAGGAAATAGGCAGTCTACTTGAAAAAGAATTCAGAGTAATGATAGTAAAGATGATCCAAAGTCTGGAAGTAGAATGGAGAAAATACAAGAAACATTTAACAAGGAACTATAAGAACTAAAGAGCAAACAAACAATGATGAACAGCACAATAAATGAAATTAAAAATTCTCTAAACAGAATCAATAGCAGAATAACTGAGGCAGAAGAACGGATAGTGACCTGGAAGATAAAATAGTGGATATAACTACCACAGACCAGAATATAGAAAAAAGAATGAAAAGAATTGAGGACAGCCTCAGAGAGCTCTGGGACATTAAACACACCAACTTTTGAATTATAGGGGTCCCAGAAGAAAAAAAGAAAAAGAAAGGGACTGAGAAAATATTTGAAGACATTATAGTTGGAAAATTTCCTAATATGGGAAAGTAAATAGTCCATCAAGTCCAGGAAGTACAGAGAGTCCCATACAGGATAAATCCAAGGAGAAACACACCAAGACACATTAATTAAACTATCAAACGTTAAATTCAAGGAAAAAATATTAAAAGCAGCAAGGGAAAAGCAACAAATAACATACAAGGGAATCCCCATATGGTTAACAGCTGATTTTTCAGCAGAAACTCTGCAAGCCAGAAGGGAGTGGCAGGACATATTTAGAGCGATGAAAGGGAAAAACCCACAGCCAAGATTATTCTAAGCAACAAGGATCTCATTCAGATTTGACAGAGAAATTAAAACCTTTACAGACAAGCAAAAGCTACGAGAATTCAGCAGCACCAAACCAGCTTTACAACAAATGCTAAAGGAACTTCTCTAGGCAGGAATCACAAGAGGAAGAGAAGACCCACAAAAACAAACCCAAAACAGTTAAGAAAATGGTAATAGAAACATACATTTCAATAATTACCTTAAATGTAAATGGATTAAATGCTCCAACCAAAAGACACAGACTGGCTGAATGGATACAAAAACAAGACCCATATATATGCTGTCTACAAGAGACCAACTTCAGACCTAGGGACACATACAGACTGAAAGTGAAAGGATGGAAAAAGATATACCATGCAAATGGAAATCAAAAGAAAGCTGGAGTACCAATCCTCAAATCAGACAAAACAGACTTTAAAATAGACTGTTACAAGAGGCAAAGAAGGTCACTACATAATGATCAAGGGATCAAACCAAGAAGAAGATATAACAATTGGAAATATTAATGCACCCAACATAGGAGCACCTCAATACATAAGGCAAATGCTAACAGCCATAAAAGGGGAAATCAACAGGAACACAGTAATTGTAGGTGACTTTAACACACTCCTTTCACCAATGGACAGATCATCCACAATGAAAATAAATAAGGAAACATAAGCTTTAAATGACACATTAGACAAGATGGACTTAACTGATATTTATAAGACATTCCATCCAAAAACAACAGAATACACTTTCTTCTCAAGTGCTCATGGAACATTCTCCAGGATAGATCATATCTTGGGTCACAAATCAAGCCTTGGTAAATTTACAGAAATTGAAATCATATCAAGTATCTTTTCTTACCACAGTGGTATGAGACTAGGTATCAATTACAGGAAAAAATCTATAAAAAAACACAGACACATGAAGGCTAAACAATACGCTACTAAATAACCAAGAGAGCACTGAAGAAGTCAAAGAGGAAATCAAAAAATACTTAAAAACAAATGACAATGAAAACACAATGACCCAAAACCTATGGGATGCAGCAAAAGCAGTTTTAAGAGGGAAGTTTATAGCAATGCAATCCTACCTCAAGAAACAAGAAACACCTCAAATAAACAACCTAACATTACACCTATAGCAATTAGAGAAAGAAGAACAGAAAAAATCCCCAAAGTTAGCAGAAGGAAAGAAATCATAAAGATCAGATCAGAAATAAATGAAAAAGAAATGAAGGAAATGATACAAAAGATCAATAAAACTAAAAGCTGGTTCTTTCAGAAGATAAACAAAATTGACAAACCATTAGCCAGACTAATCAAAAAAAAGAAAGAAGTCTCAAACCAACGGAATTTGAAATGAACTAGGAGAAGTAACAACTAACACTGCAGAAATGCAAAGGATCATGAGAGATTACCAGAAGCAACTATATGCCAATAACATGGACAACCTGGAAGAAATGGACAAACTGTTAGAAAAGCACAACCTTCCCAGACTGAAGCAGGAAGAAATAGAAAATATAAACAGACCAATCACAAGCACTGAAATTGAAACTGTGATTTAAAATATCTAACAAACAAAACCCCAGGACCACATGGCTTCACAGGCTAATTCTATCAAACATTTAGACAACAGCTAACACCTATCCTTCTCAAACTCTTCCAAAATATAGCAGAGGAAGGAACACTCCCAAACTCATTCTAGAAGGCCACCATCACCCTGATACCAAAACCAGACAAAGATGTCACAAAAAAAAACTACAGGCCAATATCTCTGATGAACATAAATGCAAAAATCCTCATTAAAATATTAGCAAACAGAATCCAACAGCACATTACAAGGATCATACCCCATGATAAAGTAGGGTTTATCTCAGGAATGCAAGGATTCTTCAATATATGCGAATCAATCAATGTAATACACCATATTAACAAGTTGAAAGGTATAAACCATATGATCATCTCAGTAGATGCAGAAAAAGCTTTCAACAAAATTCAACACCCATTTATGATAAAAAACCCTCCAGAAAGTAGGCATAGAGGGAACTTACCTCAACATAATAAAGGCCATATATGACAAACTCAGAGCCAACGTCATTCTCAATGGTGAAAAATTGAAACCATTTCCACTAAGATCAGGAACAAGACATGGTTGCCCATTGTCACCACTATTATTCAACATAATTTTGGAAGTTTTAGCCATAGCAATCAGAGAAGAAAAAGAAATAAAGGGAATCCAAATCAGAAAAGAAGAAGTAAAACTGTCACTGTTTGCAGATGACATGATACTATACATAGAGAATCCTAAAGGTGCTACCAGAAAACTACTAGAGCTAATTAATGAGTTTGGTAAAGTAGCAGGATACAAAATTAATGCACAGAAATCGCTTGCATTCCTATACACTAATGATGAAAAATCTGAAAGAGAAATTAAGGAAACACTCCGGTTTACCACTGCAACAAAAAGAATAAAATACCTAGGAATAAACCCACCTAAGGAGACAAAAGACCTGTATGCAGAAAATTATAAGACACTGATGAAAGAAATTAAAGATGATACAAATAGATGGAGAGATATACCACGTTCTTGGATTGGAAGAATCAACATTGTGAAAATGACTCTACTACCCAAAGCAATCTACAGATTCAGTGCAATCCCTATCAAACTACCAATGACAGTTTTCACAAAACTGGAACAAAAAGTTTCACAATTTGTATGGAAACACAAAAGACCACGAGTAGCCAAAGCAATCTTGAGAAAGAAAAACGGAGCTGGAGGAATCAGGCTCCCTGTCTTCACACTATAGTACAAAGATACAGACATCAAAATAGTATGGTACTGGCACAAAAACAGAAATATAGATCAATGGAACTGCATAGAAAGCTCAAAGATAAACCCACACACATATGGTCACCTTATCTTTGATAAAGGATGCAAAAATATACAATGGAGAAAAGCCAGCCTCTTCAATAAGTGGTGCAGGGAAAACTGGATAGCTACATGTAAAAGAAGGAAATTAGAACAGTCCGTAACACCATATACAAAAATAAAATTAAATTGGATTAAAGACCTAAAAATAAGGCCAGACCCTAGAAGACTCCTTGAGGAAAACATAGGCATAACACTCTATGGCATAAATCACAGCAAGATCCTTTTTGACTCACCTCCTAGAGAAATGGAAATAAAAACAGAAATAAACTAATGGGACCTAATGAAACTTAAAGGCTTTTGCACAACAAAGGAAAACATAAGCAAGACGAAAGACAAACCTCAGAATGGGAGAAAATATTTGCAAACTAAGCAAATGACAAAGGATTAGTCTCCAAAATGTACAAGCAGCTCATGCAGCTCAATATCAAAAAAACAACCCAATCCAAACATGGGAAGAAGACCTAAATAGACATTTCTCCAAAGAAGATATACAGATTGCCAACAAACACATGAAAAATGCTCAACATCATTAATTATCAGAGAAATGCTAATCAAAACCACAGTGAGGTATCACCTCACACCAGTCTGAATGGCCATCATCAAAAAATCTGCAAACAATAAATGCTAGTGAGGGTGTGCAGAAAAGAGAACCCTCTTGCACTGTTCGTGGGAATGTAAACTGATACAGCCACTATGGAGAACAGTATGGAGGTTCCTTAAAAAACTAAAAATGGAACTACCATACGACCCAGCAATCACACTACTGGGCATATACCCTGAGAAAACCAGAATTCAGAAAGAGTCATGTACCACAATGTTCATTGCAGGTCTATTTACAATAGCCAGGACATGGAAGCAACCTAAGTGTCCATCGACAGTTAAATGGATAAAGAAGATGTGGCACATATATACAATGGAATATTACTTAGCCATAAAAAGAAACGAAATTGAGTTTTTTGTAGTGAGGTGGATGGACCTAGAGTCTGTCATACAGAGTGAAGTCAGAAAGAGATAAACAAATACTGCATGCTAACATATATATGTGGAATCAAAAAAAAAAAAAATTGGTTCTGAAGAACCTAGGGGCAGGACAGGAATAAAGACACAGACATAGAAAATGGACTTGAGGACATGGGGAGGGGGAAGGGTATGTTGGGACGAAGTGAGAGAGTGGCACTGACATATATACTCTACCAAATGTAAAATAGATAGTAGTGTGAAGCAACCACATAGTACAGGGAGATCATCTCAGTGACCACCTAGAGGGGCGGGATAGGTAGGCTGAGAGGGAGATGCAAGAGGGAGGGGCTATGGGGATGTATGTATACGTATAGCTGATTCACTTTGTTCACTTTGTTATACAGCAGAAAGTAACAACATTACAAAGCAATTAAACAATAAAGAGTTTTTTTAAAAAAGAAAAAAAAATTTTTACTTTTCCAATTATTTTTGAATCCCCAGTACTTAGACAAGGAAGAGTGAATAGCACATGAATGCCATGCACCTAATTATGATGAAAATATATATTTTACTACGGGTCATATTGAAAATGTTTAAGAGACAAGCTTTCTGTCACTGTGCATGATGAAAACACTAGGGCACTGGGGCACCTGAAAGCTTTGTAAGGTATATTAATACACTATGGAGGCTCCAGGTGAAGTTTACCAGGATGGAGCTGTCTGGTTTTAAAACCATACCATCTTATATACTATGGAAGTAGTGATGTTTAACCCCCAAATATTCTGGGACATTGAGAGATATCTTTACAAAAATGAAGAGCTTTCAAGTGAAAGAACAAATATTTCAACAGTACTTGTACTAGGAGGCAAACTTTAAAGAATGTATATGTATTCTTCATATGAAAATACCAAAAATAGGAATGTTTACAAAAAATATTTCCAGTAGGGAAACTGCGTTCAGCACTTTCATTAGTGGACGGTGTCTTGATACCGACATTTTTAAAGCAGATAAATTCCTTCATTTTCAAGGAAAGGACTCTTAAGTTCTTTCCTGAGTCTACTTAATCTTTAGTTCAACTTTACTTTGTATAAAGATTATTTCCACATTAAAAAATAACTAAACAATTAGTAGGTTAGTGGCTTGGTTGTGCTAGGAATTGTGTAGCTGGTACAGCAAGGGAATCCAGAAAACAACTGCATTAAGGTATACCATATTAATGACATTAACCACTTTTGTTGTTTCTGAGAGATATGAAAATGGTCCAAATATCTCTTGTAAAGACCATCTTTATAATGGAATATTACCTATTTTCTTTTAGAAAGAATCAATTATTCTTCATGTGATAGCTTAAATTGAATTAGGTGTTGTTTTTAAATCCAGTGCAAATTCTAACTGTATGGTCAGTGAAATAGCTTAGCTGATGGTGAAATATTTTACAACTAAATATAAAGAAGTTTTTTTGGGTGAGTCAGATTTATATTTTATCATCACCATTTTTATATGGTCTACATTTTATTATTACCACTTTTTTCAAAAACTAAACAAACTTTTTAAAAAATTTTGAGAATTTACATTTTATTTTCCTATAAAGGCAATATACAGTTCTGATAGATAATTTAAAAATGGAAAACTAAAAAGGATAAAAATAAATTATTTAAAATTTCAGTTCTTAAAGCACACCCATTGTTTACTTTTTAGTGTATATTCCTCAATTATTTTTCATACATGGATTTTTTAAATTTGGAATTATATTATGATCAGTTTCTAATATATATTCTTTCCATTAATCTGGAAGATGATACTTACACAATATTTTTTAAATACTATTTTTGTACATTTATGAAATATATACTACTATTTTTTGGTAGGGAAAGTCCCACATTATTTCTATTTGTTCCTAATTAATCTTAGCTAATCTATCTCTTCCTTTTATCAGATGTTATCCTGCATATTTTTGACAAGTTACAAAAACAATCTAATTGGTAGTTTCTTGGAATCTCATGTCTGTAAACTGTGGAAGGAAAAAAGGCATCTTTATATTTTGCCACCTTTATATTTTGCCATATATATATTCTCATATATATATATATTCTCATATATAGCATACATGAGAATATATATTCTCATATATAAAACATGTTTTATAAAACATATAAAAATTAATCTCCTCCTGAAAATGACCTATATGTCCAATAGAATCCCTCTTATTGCACTCCTTGATCAGTTAATATGTCCATAATATATGACAAGATTATATGTTATTTAAATTTTATTTTCCCTGAAGAGGAAAAAAAGAAGGAAGAAAAATAAAAGTGCTGTCTTAAGGGAAATACTTATATTTCCTAAATATTTTGAGGAATATGCTGCAACTTTTGGCTAAATCTAAATAAAACCCTTCAGGAATTTATCAATCTGTAAAATGGAAAAGGTAAAAAGAGGATATAAAATTCATCATAGTCTGAAAATCAAATTGAGATAGAGAGCTTTTATTTACAACTTTTACTGCTGTATAGTCCTCTAAATTCTATTTTATTATTATTATGAATTATGATTTTTTTCCTAGTTAAAGTCATCTTTAGTGTGATGTAACATTCTTTAGGTTGGACATTATTGTACATGAAACAAAAATGAATAATAGCAATATTATATTGTTCAACATAAGGTGGCATTGGTAGTCTTGTAGTTTTCAAATATCAAGTTATAATGTCAGGAATGCACAGAAGAGGACAGTATTAAAAAGAAAAAGCTCATTACAGACGTGAAAAAAAAGCTGTTAAAACTATCCATAAATTAATTCTAGTACAGTCCAGGATACTGAAAATGAGTAGCAATGTACCTTATTGAATTTAAATAGAACTGAAAAATCAAATAGTGTTCATGATAAATAGAACTGCTTCATAATGAAATTAGGATAAGGAATCTCGCTGGTTTAAAAAGTTATCCATGAATTTTTAGTTTTATATGCCACAAATGCTATCTATTGTGAGTTTAATAGAACTATGTATTAGTTGTCAACATCTCAAAATAGTTTTAGATAGACTCAAAAAGGAAAATGAAGGACTGAGCAAGGGAGGACATTCAATTTCTCATTTTAACTTAGTTTACACCAGCAATTTCAAGAGAACAAATGATCAGGCATGCCTGGCATTTTTAGCAGGACAACATGTTACAGTGGAGGTGAGAAAGAGCTCAGAAGATGGTCTTGACTGACTAATGTGCTCAGAAACTTCTGTCTGCTTGAACAAACAGAAAAATATGGAAATCAATAATGCCAGCTGGATGATAACTCAATAGTGAGGAGAACCAGATACACTACATCTAGAAGAATACGTGCAACACTAATGAAAAGGAAAAAATTAAATACGCATAAATCTCAAAGACTAAGCTATGAGTAAATGTTTACTTAGTATGTCTCCTGTGCCAAGCACTGTTTTCAGAGCTGGAGGATATGGTAATAAATGAGGTAGACAAAATCCCTGTTCTCACAGAAATATTTTTGGGCAGGAATGGGGTTGTTGAAGTGTGGAGGGATTTGGGGGTAGAGACTATAGCTAATAAACTCCTAAATTATTACTTCAAAAGAACAACAACTGAAAAAGAACACAGTGATTTTAGATAGTGGTAATTGGAGAAAGAAAACAAAATTGGATGGGAGCAAGAATAATTTGTTCTCAGGCTCAATGTTTTAGGAAATAAGAATATTATAAATGGTTTTGCAAGCATAGTCAATCTTGGCTTTAAGGGCATGCAAATAATTAGGGGCTATATTGTGAGAGTAATTTAAGGTGGTAAAAGTGAACAGTGAACCGAGTCATAGAATATAAGCTGAACCTTTGCATGTGGGTATTAAGCATATTATGAATCCTAGTTCCTACTCACTCTTTAGAATGTGTTCTCTAGAGGCAGGGGGATATGGAAAGAGAGACCCTAGAAGTTTTAATTCAGTAACAAAATTGGAATTTAATAATAAATGTTAAAACACTGGATTTAAAATATTATTGATCAATGGCCTTTTTGGAATATTTTCAGTTTTAATACATCGACTTAAGTTTTCTTCTATATTATGATCTAGGCACTGTACCAAGATTCCTCAAAAATACAATGCTGTGAAGGCCTTTAGATAATTTATAAATCAGTAGCAATGAATGCTAAAGATAAAAAAAGCAAATATCACCGGACAAATATATAGTATTGTAGGTATTTAAGTGAGTTGTGATATAGGGAATCTTTGTGATGTTTCACATCATGAAGAATGGAATATGACTTCTAAAATATTTCTGATGTGTGTGATACATAGTCAAATAGGAAGCACACTAACATAGTCAAATAGGAAGCACACTGAAAGTTAAACATGAGCATTTAAACAATTAATAAAAATTAGTCACACATGCTTAATACTGACATATGAACATGCACATGGGATAAAGTATATTTTGAATGTTTAGGATATATGATCAACTATGGGGTTTATTCTTTTCCTTATATGAAGAATTGATTATTAATGAGTGATTTACTTATCAAATAGATTTCAAAGATTTTGTTGAAAATATTTGATTACTGACCTTACATTATAGTATCTATAATTAAGAATAAGAAATAGGAATGTAAACTCTAGGGACTATTATATAACATGTTCCTGAAAATTTGCAAGATCAAATATTACACTAATGGGTTCTTGCTCAAGAGTACTCATAAAATAACAAATTTTTTCTCTTGTGAGGCAATTTGAAAAATAGCTTTCATGACTAAAGTTACTAACTGATTAATATGCTCATTCTTTTTATTTTTTCGCCATGAAATCAGTGTCCACAATGTGACTTTTAAAACCCTTATATTAATAAAAATTATTTTATAAGTTATACTTGTTACTAAAAGTAAAGCATAAGCACAGACATTGTGGATGCCAATTAATAATACCTCTTAACTATTAATTATATGTCCTAATTATGCACTTTGCATTACAGTACTTATACTAATTAGCTAATTAGAGTATGTGACTAGAACTGTGCTGCAATATAGTGAAAGACCTTAAAATATTTTAGATAGTAAAAAAAAAAAAAAAAGCACAGTCATCCAATCTTTTTCTAAATAAGGATAATGGTATCTTAAAAGAGAGATTAAATAATATGGTAATAACAAAGGTAATATTTGCAGTCAAATGCTCTACCCCTGAGCTATACCCCCAATAATATGGTAATAACAAAGGTAATATTCTTCCAAAGAATCTCTCTGGATTCAGTTTCTGTGGAGATGCCCATAGAAAACAAAATATTAACTACACCTGCCATCATACACAATATAGGAATTCCAACATTCTTTGTAATACTATCAGGAATATTATATCTGTAAAGATTATCAGTCCCTTTGCTGTATTCTCTTTGAAAACACATCATCAAAATTGTGATGCATAAGAAACTCAAAGTCAAGATGGCAGATAGTGGAGACATAATTTAAGAGCCTTACATTTCTGTAGACATATAGTTACCAATGTACCTCCTTTCTTCCACTAATTAAATCCCTGGAAAGTATACATAAGTTAATTTTCATAGAACACTGAACAATGTTAAACATGATGACAGAGGAAGGTCCTGAAAGGTAGTCTCAAAATATCTAGGCAACTATTATCAACTGCTGCTGAAGTCATGAGGTGAACAGTTGATGAGGAACTTTATAACAGATAGACCAGGCTGAATAACTCCTGAATCTAATAATCATTTTTAAAGCACTAAAATTGAGACAACCACACCATGTATTACCTAATGTAACACAATATAAACTACACACACTACAATAATATATTATTGTGGGGGAGGGGGCCAGAGCAGGAACAAAAAACACCTGAATCTAATTATCAGTTTATAGGCAATATGAATAATAAAGGTTCATGTTAAACTATGCTATGAAGCTGTTATCAGCCAAATCCAGAGTTTGGGAAATTCTAAGGAGTACACAATTAAGCAGCATCAACTATTACTTGACATGAAACAAAAAAATATAGATTGGGAATGGTTATAGAGTAAAAGAAATTCAAGACACAGAGCAACCAAATAAAACATGTGAACCTTATTTTGATCATGATTCTATCATCAATTGTAGAAAACACTTTTTCTTTTTTTTGCGGTACTTGGGCCTCTCACTCTTGTGGCCTCTCCCATTGCGGAGCACAGGCTCCAGACGCGCAGGCTCAGTGGCCATGGTTCATGGGCCCAGCATCTCCGTGGCATGTGGGATCTTCCCGGACCAGGGCCCGCGTCCCCTGCATTGGCAGGCGGACTCTCAACCACGGCGCCACCAGGGAAGCCCCGAAAACACTTTTGAGATAATGAGGAAACATTTGAAATTGACCAGGTACTAGATCATATTATACAATTTTTCTTTTATAAGGTATTATTTTGTTTTGGTTATGTATAAACAAAATGTCCTTACCTATTTAGATACACACAGAACTATTTATCTGTAGAGCAATGTTAAGTCTGAGATTTGCTTAAAAATAAAACTGAAGCAAACAAACACATAAAGAAAAAAGTTTGGATATGTGTGTTCTGGGGGAAGGGAGATGGATATAATGGCAAAATATTGATAATTGTAATAGGTATAGGAGGCAGAAAAATGACCACCCCTATCCCCCAAAGAGGTCTAGATCTTAATCCCTGAAACCTGTGAATATCTTGTTAAATGGCAAGGGATAATCAAAGTTGCAGGTGGAAGTTTGCTTATCAACTGACCTTGAGATGGGGCAACTATCCTGTAAAACCCTGCAGCAGGGAGGGGTGGGGAGGAGGTGGAGTGAGTCAGTGTATCATAAGGGTCCTTAGAAGTGTAAAAGGAAAGCAGAAGGGGGGGAACGAGGGAGATAGCAACATAAGAAAGACTAGGCCTGATGTTGCTGGCTTTGAAGATAGAAAAATGACACCCTACAGGAGCCTCTTGTTACTTAAAGGACAAGAAAACAGATTCTCCCCTAGAGTCTCCAGGAAGGTAACACAGCCCTTATTTTTAACCCAATGAGATCCATTTCTGACTTCTGACCTCTAGAACTATTAAAATAATGACCTATGCTGTTTTAAACCACCAGGTTTGTGTTATTATTATTATTATTATTTTTACAGCAGCAATAGAAAAATAAAGTACTAGGTAATGGGTACATTAGTTTCATTATTCTCCCTACTTTTGAGTTTATTTTAAACTTTCCACAGCAAAACTTAAAAAAAAATATTTTAAGATTCTGAGAATTTTCCATCACCAATTTTGTATTTAAAGTCCAATAGCTCAATAGCAAAAAGCTTAATTTATGGACATATGAAATCTAACAATATGACCAGTTATGAAGATGCCCCTTATATATAATCAGAGATGTCACAATGTAGTATAACTAGTTGAGTAACATGGCACTGTTAAAGAGTAGGAAAAAAAAGTGGGCAGTGTCTTCACGACAGATTTGTGGTCACATATTTAAAGGCAAATATACCACATGATGAGACCATCAATTCGTAGATCAGAGAAGATGGTACACTCTTTATGCCATTTTGTGTTAAATATTCATCATTAATTTTGGAATTTTTGGAAGTGAAGCAATGTTAAAACAAAAAATCCCTCTTGTAAACCCTACATTTTTAGACCAAAAAGTCAAAGGGTGATAATGTATTATTTTCTTAAACTGTAATTTATGTGCTAGCTTCGGCAGCACATATAGTAAAATTGGAACAATACAGAGAAGATTAGCATGGCCCCTGTGCAAGGATGACATGCAAATTCATGAAGCGTTCCATAATTTTGATAAACCTATTTGCAGGGCAAGAATAGAGACCCAGACACAGAGAATGGACACGGGGGTGGGGAGAGGGGTGTGGGATGAATTGGGAGATTGGGACTGCCCGATGTGCACTGCCATGTGTAAAACAGATAGCTAGTGAAACCTGCTGTATAGCATAGGGAACTCAGCTCCGTGCTCTGTGATGACCTAGATGGGTGGGATGGAGGGGCGATGGGAGGGGTGGGGGTGGAAAGAAGGTCCAAGGGGGAGGGGATATAGGTATACTTGTAGCTAATTCACTTCATTGTACAGCAGAAACCAACACAACATTGTACAGCAGCTATACCCCAATTTAAAAAAAAAACCTGTAATTTAATATTATAATCTTTGTTTATAAAATTATATTCTCAGGAATATATATATATATATATACACACACACATATTGTTTTGTTTATTTGCGGTACGCGGGCCTCTCACTGCTGTGGCCTCTCCCGTCGCGGAGCACAGGCTCCAGACGCGCAGGCTCAGCGGCCATGGCTCACGGGCCCAGCCGCTCCGCGGCATGTGGGATCCTCCCGGACCGGGGCACGAACCCGTGTGCCCTGCATTGTTAGGCGGACTCTCAACCACTGCGCCACCAGGGAAGCCCTCTCAGGAATATTTTTATGTCATCATGGTAGATTATGACTTTTTTGAAGGGTAGTTTTTTTTTTTTCTATCGTCTGAAAAACAATTCTCTATGTCCTCAGATACTTAATTTAATTTAAAAAGAAAGACTACTTCACAGTACAAAGAAAATGGAGATTCCTTAATGACATTTTCCCTTTAAAAGACATTTTAAAGTAATCATAAAAGGTGATGTAGATGAAAATGCTTTTCTCTAGAGTACATCAAATACGGATAAGCTTACCTAAAATGGTTCCAATTTCTCCACTGCAGCCACCGTAATTCAAGATTATCTGTGGTAAATTTAAACTGCTTGTTCAGCCTTAAAACAAATTTTAATTTACCTGAGGCTTCACACTAGGCCCAGTTCACTTTAAGTCGGACCCCCTTTGACCCCGACTCAGCCCAGTTTTGAAGTCAGATTCAGTCTGACTCCGGAAGCGGCGGGGTTTCTAAGTTGGACCCAGTCTGACCCCGGAAGCAGTCTGACTTTTTAGTCAGACCCAGTCAGACTCCGGTTGTTTCCGGACCCAGCCCGGAAAAAGAAGTGCTCAAATAGAGTCTGAAAGCTCATAATGTAAAAGCTGCAGAGCTAAAATCTGGTATCTGAGAGTTATTTATCCACCAGCTCCGAGGCAGCGAGAAAGAGAGGAACTTAAGCGGCTTAAAGGTACCTCAGCCTGGTTGCTCATTGCTCCTGGGGACCCTCAGGGGCCTCTTTGGTCCCTTCTTTTAAAACCAGAGGTGTTAAGAGATAAACTGAGGTATATTTTAAAATTTGAGAATTTTTTTGAGCAAAAATCTATTTGACTCAGCAGTGCCAAACCTGAAGTGGTTACTAGCACTCCAGCTGACAGGAGCTCCGAGAGCGACTTTTTTTTTTTTTTTTTTTTTTTGCGGTACGCGGGCCTCTCACTGCTGCTGCCTCTCCCATTGTGGAGCACAGGCTCCAGACGCGCAGGCTCAGCGGCCATGGCTCACGGGCCCAGCCGCTCCGCGGCATGTGGGATCTTCCTGGACCGGGGCACGAGCCCGTGTCCCCTGCATCGGCAGGCGGACTCCCAACCACTGCGCCACCAGGGAAGCCCCGAGAGCGACTTTTATAGAGAGAAGGTAGAAGCAAAGTAAGAAAATTGTTGATTGGCTACAGCTTGTAGCCTCGTTGGCCTTTGGACTTGGTTTTCCTTAGCGTTTTGATGTCGTAACGTTGAGGCATTTACAGGCTTAATTTCGTTTTGGTTACAGTAGGCAGCCAAGGTATTAGAGCCACATCAGTGAATGGCCTCCCTGTTTAATTAATATAACAGAGCAAATTTAACATCAGTTCCCCATCACTGACTTTCAAAGCAGGATTCAGATTTTGCTTTATGCAACTCTAGTCTAAATAAATTTATAGCAAACAGCAGAGGTAAAAGCATTTTGAACTTTTGGACATAGGTGATGATAGTGGCTATATTTTATTTTTTGTTTTCTGAATTTGTTCATCTTTCAAGAAAGAAAAAATGAAAACAAAACAAAACACCAAAACACAGTACTTTTATTATAATTGTCTTATGTCATAATTGTGACTGTGAGTGAAATTGAAAAAAATTATTTAAAATTTTACTCTTAACTAGCTCATTTTACAGGAATAGAAAATCTCACCAAATTAATAGAGGGCAAAGGATGAGATATATTTTTTAAACTGGTACTATTAATGTGCCAATATTAGTAATTCAATTTTTAATAAGAAATTCCAGATATAAGCTCTGTATGGTAGCAGTCAAAATGATTCTAATGAAGTAAGCAATGATTCTTCTCAAAAAGTATAACTTACTCCTGACCCATACATATGAATCAGTTGTTATCTTTAATTTTATAATTGCTTTTACATAATAAAACAGTATCTTAATATCCATAATGAACACTCGCTGTGACTGTTGAGGGTAACTTTGATTCATATTCATATTTGAAAGTCTTTTGGAGTTATATCTAAATATATGTTTCAAACAAACTGCTATTTCATTGTTGGCCCCATGGTGGAAAGTTCGAATGAGACTCTCTTGTTCATCTTTTAAACTACAGAAAAACTAGGAATTCACAAAGTAGAATCTTGTTAACTTCTTGCTAACTTTTATAAATTGAGTGGTCAGTTTAGGTATAACAGTTTTTCACCAAAATAGACAGCTTTATAATAAAAGAAAAGGACTGATTCTCTTACGTTCATTAAAAGGAAAGAAGAAACATGACTACAACTGTCTAAGGAATATAATACATAAATGTAGAAACAGTTGTTAAACAAATCACACAGTTACTATCTATTTATATTTTTTCTTTGCTCTCTCTTTTACTTTCTATCTTATTTCTCTTGATATTGCTATATTTATGTCATAAATTTTTATTAATAGAAAAGACCACTGTTATGATGAATATTCTATTAATTCATTGAACACTACTTTTTTAGTAAATTATGCATTATATACATCTTACCATAGCATTAATTTTTAATTTTCTTCTTCTTATTTTTATAAACTATACTTTTAGTCTCTGTATGCCCAAATTGCTTCACCAAACCCTGACTGATAAAGACTAGGATATCTCCAAGTTTTCAGAAACAGGATGAATATAATATCAAATACAAAATAATGATAACTATAATAAATATCTGTCATTATAAAATAATATGACAAATATATAAAATATATGACAGTATGTAAGTATATAAAATATTAACAGTGTATGTGCTTATTGATTTAAGAAAAACTTAAAAATGCATCTATTCAGTCAAACATTATAAACATTTTAGGGCTTTTAAAAATGCGTAGTTAACATTCTTTTATCCCATATATTTTTACCACATTGTACAGTAGAAGAGGAATCATTTTGGAGAAGGATACAAACCTTTTTGAAATAATGAGTAAATATTCACCTAAGCCATCATAATGAGACTCCTCAGAAGAGAGGGTATATAAATGTTGGTGTCCTTAGTATATTATTCATAATCAAAACTGTTAGGGTGGATAATATCATCTAAGTAGAGAGATTAACCTGAAGAGAAATGATTTTGGATAAAGTTCTAAGGAATTCTGCCATGTGTGGTTAGGTAAAGGAGGAGGAGTCTTTAAGGAGACAGAGAAGGAAAACCTGTAGGGATAGGAAAAAAATTAGAAAATTGTGGTGTCCTAAAAGTCAAGAAAAAACTCAAGAAGGAGGAAATGGAGCAGTAAGAGCCAAAATTTACTCAACATTGAAAAAGTTATTGTCAACTACCTGGAAAATGGTACAAAACTGAAAACCATGAGGGTTGCAATCAAGTGGACAAAATAGGTACTAAAATAAGGAAATAATATTCTGATCAGTTGATATATTAAAATGTAGGGTGCCTTTAAAATTGTCACAAGGATGAAATATTATAAAATTTTTATGTTTAAAATTTTTAAATATTTGGAGAAGATCTAAATCTCTTGAAATCATTCCTTGGGTTTGGTGACATGATGTTGATTGATTATATTCATGAAAATGCTTTCAATAAAATGGTAGGATTTAACTTTCATAGGAGGGGGATTGCAGAATAAAAGAGAATAAATGGGAGATAAGCGTGTAGAACTTAAAAAAAATTTGTGAAGAGAAGGAGATAATTAAAAAATAGTATCATCAGTGGTCTGAAATTCCTAATAAGCTTGTAAAACATATAGTAAGGATAATAGATTGAGTATATTAAAAGATCATGATACTTGAGATGTCAGAATGAGTGGAGGAGGTGGTCCTCTGAGGCATAGAGATGATGGACTTGAGAACTGGTTATGAATTCTTGTGGAAAAAGAAATTATGGGAGGTTGATTTAGGATCTTGGACAGAGACTATAGGCAAGTGCCAAAGTCTGAAGTGAATGTGTATGTGTGTCGAGGGGGGTGGGGGAAGGTATTGGATGGTAGTAGTGGTGATGCAAGAGATTAAAGATAAAACTTGGGCACATAAAAAACAAAAATACTTTAGGTAAATATACTTTATTTATTCTCTTGTGATAGTAATATTTTCTAAGTCACTTGCTCTGTATGAGATTTGGCCTTCCTGAAGACAACAGGGCATAGTATTCCATTTTCTCCACAAATAAAAATAATTGCACAGAGATAACACCCACCAGGAAGACACATTATAGATCACACAGTGGTTAAAGATTATCTCGGATTCATTGTATGAGTAGTAGATACTCTTTGCTAAATTGGGTATTAGACAAAGCCAGAGTTAAGAGTAAATGCTTAGTTGGAAATATATTGCTTCTAAAGAAATATACTCATTTAATTTTCATCTCTATTTGAGAAGTGTTAGAAAAAGCAACAATTATTTAAAAAACCACCATGGTGTTACCTTTTTATCTCAAAATCATCCTAATTATGGTTCAGATATTGAGCAATATTCAGTGGCTGTCATCACTACACTTTGAGCACTGAGACTGCAGAAGGCAGATAAAAAGCTCATAAACCGGGCTTCCCTGGTGGCGCAGTGGTTGAGAGTCCGCCTGCCGATGCATGGGACGTGGGTTCGTGCCCCGGTCTGGGAAGATCCCACATGCCGCGGAGCGGTTGGGCCCGTGAGCTGTGGGCGCTGGGCCTGCGCATCTGGAGCCTGTGCTCCGCAACGGGAGAGGCAGCAGCAGTGAGAGGCCCGCGTACCGCAAAAAAAAAAAAAAGCTCATAATCCTTCTATTAGACACACTGTACAGTTTTATTGCAACATAAATACATTTTGTCATTTCTGATTTTTTAAAAATATCTTTTTTCTTCCCAAACTGACAACCATTAATACATTTTTAAATGAAGAAACACGTTCTACTATTTTATACTATCATTAATTTTTCAAAGAAATGCCAGAGAGCATAACATTGTACACATACATGGTTTACCAACCAGCTTAAGATATAATGCGCACAACATATTGAAGCTCCTTTAAAACTCCCTAACTCATGTCCTTTCCTCTTCATTCCTCCTTCCACAAAGGATAGTATTATTACATTTTCATATGTGTTCTCGAACTTTTAATACATATGTGTGTACCCACAAACATTTTATATTTTTGCATTGTAGATTTTAAAGCTAAATACTTTATAACAAATAGTTTTGTATAATTTGGTTTTTCAGTTCATTAATTTATGACATTCATCTGTGTTGATAGTATAACTCAAGTTAATAGTTTTCATTAATTATTAGTATTTTGTTATACAGTTTACCCTTGAACAATGCTAGAGTTGGGGCACTGACTCCCCACACAGTTGAAAATCTTCATATAACTTTTGACTCCCCCAAAACTTTACTAATAGCCTACTGTTGACTGAAAGCCTCACTGATAACATAAGCAGTCAATTAACACATATTTTGTATGTTATATGTATTATGTACTGTATTCTTATAATAAAGTAGGCTAGATAAGAGAAAATGTTATTAAGACAATCATAAGAGAAAATGCATTTATAGTACTGTGTTGTATTTATCGATACCCTAAGTTTACATCATCTGTTTACAAAATGAATTGTCTATCAATACCTATATCAAATTGTCTTATATGATACAAAATAATATATATCTTATATGTATTATTAACACTAGACATCAAAAATGAAAAGATAAAGTGAGAAAGAAATTCGTATTTATTTACAGGTATAACGATTCATGCATTGATAACAAAGAAGAAGCAATATGCTTTCTTTATGGTCACCTAGCCTATGTGCTAATGAATAAATCATTGAACATGTTTATGCCATACAGTATTAATCATATTCATAATACAGTCTTGGAAACGTTGTTTCATTTCCTTAAAAAAAGTGCTTGCTTGCGATGATAGGCTGGTATGTAGTTTCTCCAATTATGAGAGAGGAGCATATGCTACAGTAATACAATTCTTTGAAAACAAAGCAAAACAGTAAGAAAACTAAGATATTATTAGTTTTATATTAAATATCACTTACTTTATGCCTGTGCAGGATAAGCTATCCTCTTCAATACAAGTCTTGTATACAATGTTCTACACGATGAAAACTTAGGTAGTGCTGTTGGTGATGATGCAGAGATGTCTCATACATTTTTTGCTGTACAGTTATTAGATCTTCATACAAAGACACACACATACACAACAGATAGGTTTATTAACTGTGTGGCATCATGATTATTTACTATTTATTATGTGGAAGTGGATCATCATAAAGATCTTTATTCCCATTGACTTCATGTTGAGTAGGCTAAGGAGATGGAGCAAGAAGATGGGTTGGTCTTGATGTCTCAGGGCTGGCAGAGGCAGAACTGGTGGAAAAGGTGGAAGGAGAGTCAGGAGAGGCAGACACACTCAGTGTAACTTTATGGAAATACATTGTAATTTCTGTCTGACTTTTTTGTTTTTTTTCATTTGTCTAAAAATATTTCTATAGGCACCTATTCCTCTTCCACTGTTTGCTTTAGTTTTAGTGCCCATATCATAGAAGGGTCCATGTTATAAAAGAAGTCAAAAACAGTCTTGAAAAGTCAGAACCCTTCTGCAAGATTGTCTAATGTCAATTTGTTTCCTGGCACTGCTTCTTCTACATGTTCTTCTTCCTTGTCTGGCACTGGTTCAGAACACTCACCACCATCATGTTGTCTTCTGTTAATTTCTCTGTTGTGGTGTCTGTTAGCTTTTGAATTTCTCCAAGATCCTTCACCTCCCACCTTTTTTGTCATGTCCACAATCTCTCTCATGATTTTCTTGATTGGCTCTTTCAGAATTCTGTGAAGCCTGCCCAACATCTAGACAGTTTTCTTTGATAGGAATATATTGTTTTGGGCTTGATGGCTTTCACGGCTTTTACTGTAACAACGATGGCATCTTCAATGTTGTAATCTTTCCAGACTTTCCTGATGTTCTCTCTATTGGGATTTTTTTCCACAGCATTGACAATCCTCTCCACAGAATGCTGTGTAATGAGCCTTAAATGTCCTTATGGCCCCCTGATCTAGAGGCTGAATTAGCAACGTTGTGTTTGGGGGCAAGTAGACTACTTCAGTGTCCCTGGTGTTGACCTCATGGAGTTCTAGGTGGCCAGGGGCATTGTCCAATATCAAAAGAACTTTAAAAGGCAGTCCCTTACCGGCAAGGTACTTCCTGACTTCAGGGACAAAGTATCAATGGAACCAATCCAGGAAAAGTGTTCTCATTGTCCAGGCCTTCTTGTTGTACAACCAAAAGACTGGCAGCTGGTGTTTTTCTTTTCCCTTCAAGGCTCAGGGTTAGCAGCTTTATAGCTAAAGGCAGTTCTGATCATAAACCCAATTGCATTTTCACAAAACAGTAGAGTTAGCCTAGTCCTTCCTGCCTTAAATCCTGGTGTTTGATTCTCCTCCTTACTAATAAATGTACTTTGTGGCTTTTGTTTATTTATTTTCCAGATAGGGCACTTTTGTCTGCATTAAAAACTTGTTGAGGCAGATATTTTTTCTCCTCAGTGATTTTCTTAATGTTCTCTGGAAACCTGTCTACTTACTACCTCTTGGTTGGCAGAAACTGCTTCTCCTGTTATCTTGACATTTTTTTAAGCCAAACCTCTTTCTAAAATCATCAAACCATCCTTTGCTGATTATCCATCTTTTGATCCCTCACCTTGCTTGTGTTTTAAGTTGCCATATGACTTCACTTTTTCTCGAATCATATTAGAGTCTATAGGTATCCTGCACCCACAGAAAATCTGCACTCAATACAAGAGTAAAAGGTATTTCACAAAAAAAGTAGAAGATTTTTGTGCCTGCTGGTGTACCTGCAGTTACTAGTTCACACATTTCCTTTCCTTTTACAATGGTCCTTATGCTGATTGTTTTTATCTTGAAATGGCAGGCAACTACAGCTGAAAACCTCAATCTTTAGTTCATTTCAAGCAAGTTAACTTTTTCTTGTAACATCATGACTTTTCTCTGCTTCTTAGGAGCACTTCCAGCATCACTAATGGCACTTTGTGTGGGTTCCGTGGTGTTATTCAGGGTTTACTATATTGCACTAAACACGATGAAAAATACACAAGAATCTTGAGAGGTCACTTTTTACTGCAATACACAGTTTACTGGAGAGGCGAACTGCTCACATGGAGATTCATCACGCAGTGTTTTAAGCTGACACAACACTTGAGTTCAGCCCAATAGCAACAGATGATGGCTTCGAAATTATTACAGTAGTACAGTATGTACTACAGTTAATTTTATGCAGTTATGGTGTAATACTGCATCTTTATACTTCTCCTGACTGTGAAAGGTGCTATGTATGGTCTGTAAGGATATGCATAAGTTTTGATAAATTTTAACTTTATAAGGATATGCATAAGTTTTGATAAATTTTAACTTTTATAATAGATTTGTATATATTTTTGGTAGTAAATGATAAGATAGACTAGTATCTACATATATTTTATTCATTCAGGACATACCTAACTTTTTCTTAATTTTAAAAATACTTCTAGGCTACACAGTTTGTGAGTTTTTTCAAATTGTTACAAGCCTCTAAAAACTTTCCAATATATTTATTGAAAAAAATCTGCATATACTTGGAACCACGAAGTTCAAACGTGTTATTCAAGGATCAGCTGTACTGTTCAACCATGATTCCATTATACATTTTTCTGGCAATGGACATTTGGGTTATTTCCAATTTTTTCAGTTCTGTAAACAGTGTTGCCATAATATTATTATAGGTGCCTACTTCAGCACATCTGCAGATGTACCTGTTAAAAATATATAAAAGGAAAGAATTTCTGCATTGTGGAGAAGGTGCAATCATCTTTATTAAAACACCAACATGCCTATTTTTCTTTGGGCTGCTTGCTAATAATAACAATACTGATAATAATTTATTATTATAAATAATATAAGTAGAATTTATGAATATAACATGCATTATTATAATATATATAAATATAAAATAAATATAAAATTATAATAAATTTTATATAAAATATATATTTTTATTATATAAAAATAAGTGTCCATTGATAGATGAATAGAGAAAGATGTGTGTGTGTGTGTATATATGAATATATATATGAATATTACTAAGCCATAAAAGGAATGAAATCTTGCCACTTGGAACAACATGAATGGACCTAGAGGGTATAGTGCTAAGTGAAATAACTCAGAGAAAAATGAATACTGTGTGATTGATTGCACTGATATGTGGGATCTAAAAAAACAAAACAAATGAACAAACATAACAAGAGGAAAAAACAGACTCATAGATATTGAGAAGAAACAGGCAGTAGCCAGAGCTGAGGGGGCTAGGGGGATTGGTGAAATAGGTGAGAAAAAATAAGAAGTACAAACTTCCAGTTACAAAACAAATGAGTCATGGGGATAAAATGTACAGCATGGGGAATAAATTGAAAGTATTATATAATAATATCATTATTAGTAGCAGCTTGTGGTTTTTTAATAAAGATATTCTGAATACCAAGCCTTTTCATGTATATAGCAAGATTCTTCTCCTAGTTTGTTTCTCCTCATTTTTTTGTTTTTTATTTATAGAATCAGATTTTTTTCATTTTAACATGGTCATATTTATGTTCTTGTTTTTGTTTTTGAGTCTTCTTTAAATATCCTTTGGAAACTAAAATTAAAAAAAATTATACACAAATGTTGCTTGATATATTTTAGCCTTGAATTTATCTGGAACTAATTTTGAATGGTCTAAAAAATTTGGTTTTTTATAGAGTAAACTAAGCCCCCCTTTTTTTTTCAAAAAGCTTGAACTACACCCCCTATCCTGATTGTCAAAACCATCTGTACTATATAGCAAATATTCTTTCCACTTTGAGCCAAATTCTAGTCTTTCTCCTTTGATCATTTGGCATCTTTTTTTATCCTAGTGTAATACAACACTTTCCTAATAACTCAAATTCGTTAATGTTTTGACATTGCCTAAGGTAATAATTATGAACAAGACTGGAGCCAAAATGTCCAGGTTCAAATTCAGTCTCTACCACTATATAAAAATGGACAAATTATCTATTTTTGCCATGCCTCTGTTTGCTCAGCTACAAAATGGAAATTATATTACTTATATAATTGTCATGGTGATTAAACAATATTTTAAACATAAGCATTTAAAAATAATGTTGGCAGGTAGAAAGTACTATGTAAGTGTAAGCATTATCAATATTATTTTTGATATAGCAAATCCCTTTACTTCTGCCTCCAAAAATTTTGGTTCTTGTCTATTCCATATATATAGAAGTAGATATGGAATAGACAAGGGCCCTGTTGGGGTCCCAGAACCCCTGGGACAGCATGGGGAGCCCCTGGCTCCTGGCCCCCCAGACTCCCACCCCATGGCAAGCAGCCATGCCCGGGAGCCCTCAGCTTAGTGCTGTTTGGCCACTTCCCTCTCTGCTTGCCCTAGAGCATGGTGAGCCCAGCGGCCCAGAGCTGCAGGATAGGGCTGGATGTCTCTCTCCGAGGTGTCACTATTGGGAGGGCAGCCTCCCCAAGCTGCAGCATCCCGGGATCCTGTTGCAACCTTGGGAATCGCGTTCGCTGGTCTGGCCTATTCCACATATATTTTAGCATGAGCTTTTTAAGTTTCGTGAGTATAACCAGTTGGTACTGTAAATGTAATTACACTAATTTTATAGGTGAATTTGGAGAGAAACGGTGGGTGTATGATACAAAATGTTCCCATATCTTATATGGTACACCTCTCCTTCTTCCCATTCTTTCTCCTTTTTCTCCTCTTTCTTTTTCTTCTCTTCTGTAATGTCTTTTCATAAAATTTTATATTGTTTTTTAAAAATATACTACACAGCTTTGTTAGCTGTAGTCATAAAAATGTAATGTTTTTATTTTTTTAAGTCCTATTTTCTTCAATTATGTTGCTTCTATTTTTGTTTCTGGTATATTGGAAAATAATTCATTTTGTATGTTGATTTTATAATTTATTGCATATTGACCTAATAAACTCAAATACTTTTTCTAGAAAGTCTATTTAATTTTCTATGGGAATAATGAAAATAGCTGTAAGTGATGTTTCTATTTCAATAGCTTATAATTTTTATTTATTTTCCTTATCCTTTTGCTTTACTTAAGCCTTCAAATAAAATATTCAAAAGCAGTAATGAAAACACTCAATGATGCTTTTTTCTTTTTATTTAAAAATAAACTATTGTTTAATGATGGATTTTTGGGAGATATACTTTATTCAATTTGTAAATCTCAGGTTTATTCTTAGTTTGCTAAACTTTCTTCTGTTTCATAAAAATACAATAGGTACTGAATTTTCTAATTGCATTATGATATCTCTTTGAGACATAAATGATTTAAAGTATTACTTTTCTACATGTTTGCTTTTGAAATTTTTCAGAGCTAACTTATTATATTTTTTTAATTAATGGAATTTTGATCACAAAAGGTAGTCTATATATTAAGTCTTTGAAAATTGCTAAATCTTTCTTCAATGCTTAGAATGTGGCCTTTTTTTTTTTTAATGAGTAGGTTTATGGTTAATTTGTTGGCATCTTGTTGAATTCTGCTCATTTTTCTTTATATATTTTAAGACTATAAAATTAATTTTTTACATTTGTTAAAAAATCGAGAGATTTATTAGAGTTTATCATATGATAATAGAATACATAATACATGCCACAAATTATATATGTTATTATAATATGATGACTCTCTACTTGAAAGTATATTTTGTCTAACAGTAATCTGGCTATACCATTTGTTTTCATTGCTATTTGATTAGTATAATTTTCTTTTGTGTTTCTAGTTGCAGTCATTTTTTAACATTATGATTATGTTTATAAGTAGTGCAAAGTTGATTTCTGTTTCTTTTTATTTACTCCTATTACTTTTGTCTTTTAACTGGACAATTTAAGCCATTTACATGTATCACAATTATGAATGCTTTTGACTTGTTGCTAAAATTTTATTGTTCTATTATTTTTCTTAATCTCTTTTGTTGCCTTCTTTGTATTTAATAAATGTTTCCTTTTTTCCCCTCTAATGGTCTTAAAACTACATACTCTATTTTTAAGTTTTTATGCTTAACATATATATATATATGTTTAGCATATATTTATATGTTTAGCATATATATATAGGTTAAGCATAAAACATATATATATGTGTTGACATAGTGTATGTGTGTATGTGCATACATACACAGACACACGCACATACATACATGTACACATTCACCACTACCATTAGTCTTAAGAAGTATATAAGGCTATTAGAACTTCTCAGAACTAAGAATTTTTGCTTTACATGTTATTGTTGTCTAATATTTTACTTATGACTTATATTTCACTCTCAACATGTATTGGATATTATTAGTGTTTTGTAGTTACTATGTTTAAACTACATACATATTTATCAATTCCTTTGCTCACTATTTCTTCTTTTTAAAATTTTTTTATTGAAGTACAGTTGATTTACAATGTTTCAGGTGTACAGCAAAGTGATTTAGTTATATACATATGTATCTCTATTCTTTTTCAGATTCTTTTCCAGTCACTATGTCTTCTTATGTTTCATCCCTTCTTTCTTTTCTTTATATTATTTTACTTTGTATTTCCTAAAGCAAATTCTTTAGACATTTATTTAGTAAGTATTCATAAGTGGAAAACTGTATCATTATTTATCTAAATTCTCTTTATTTTACCTTTTTTATTAAATAAAAATTAAATATCTATAAAAGTATGGATGGGCAGTTATATTGTCTCTATTATTAAGGGCTTTTTCCCTCTGTTCTTATTATTCTGCTCTTGTCTATAGTCTGTTCTTGCGATTGATAGTCTGCTGTCAGTCTGATCATCATAATTTCTACTTAAATTGCCTTTCCTTTGTGGCTGATTTAAAATCTTCTTTTTAAAGAGGAATTTTTAAAGATGGTGACACAGGAGGTTCCTGTACTCCATTCCTCCCACAAACATTAAACATACAGCCATACATGGAGCACTTCTCTCTGAAAGAAAGCCAGAAACTAACTGAGTGACTTCTACACATTCGATGAACAAGAAAAGACCCATATCAAAAGAGGTAGGAAAGTCTGGGTTTTCCAGACAAGTAAAAGCTGAAAGAGTTCATCACCACTAGACTGGCCTTATAGGAAATATTAAAGGGACTGCTTCAAGATGAAGCAAAAGAACACTAATTACTAAAAGGAAAACATATGAAAGAATAAATCTCACTGGTAAAAGAATAAATCTCACATAGTTAAATTCAGAGTATTCTAATGCCAAAATGGTGGTGGGTAAGTCACTTATAAATCTAATAAGTTTAAAAGACAAAAGTAGTAAAAATAACTATACAATAATCTGTTAATGTATACACAAATTAAAAAGATGTAAATTGTGACACTGAAAACATAAAACATGGGTGAACAGTGGTAAAAATACAGAACTTCAGTATGCACTTGAACTTAAGTAGTTATCAGATTAAAATAAGCTATTATATTTATAAATAGTTTTATGTAAACTTCATGGTAACCACAAAGCAAAAATCTGTAGTAAATACACAAAAGAGAAAGAGAAGGAAATCCAAGAATGCCACAGATTTGTGATGTGTGATGAAATCATCAAATCACAAAGGAAAAAAATCAAGAAAAGGAGAAAGTAACAAAGGAATTACAAAACAGCCAGAAAACAATTAATAAAATGTCAATAGTACGTCCATACCTACCTATAAACACTTTAAGTAAATGGACTAAATTCTCCAATCAAAAGACATAGAGCCTCCTTCAAGAGACAAGAAAAATCTCAAACACTAACTTTATACTGCAAGGAACTAGTAAAAGAAGGACAAATGAAGCCCAAAATTACTAGGAGGAAAGAAATTACAAAGATCACAGTGGAAGTAAGTTAAAAAGAGACTAAAAAGACAATAGAAAAGATCACTGAAACTAAGAGCTGGTTCTTTGAAAAGATAAACAAAATTGACAAACCTTTGGTTAGATTCATCAAGACTAAATGAGAGAGGACTCAAATAAAATCAGAAATGAAAGAGATGTTAAGAACTAAATAGACATTTTTCCAAAGAAGACATTCCAAAGAAAACAGTTACATGAAAAGGTGTTCAATATCACTAATCATCAGGGAAACAAATCAAAATCACATGATGCCTGTTAAAATGACTATAAAAACCGCAAGAGATAACAAGTGTCAGCAAGGATGATAAGAGAAGGGAATGCTTGTGCACTGTAGGTGGGAATATAAGTTGGTGCAGCCACTATGGAAAGCATTATGCAGGTTCTTTAAAAATTTTTAATTAGAACTACCTTATGATCTATCAATTCAATTTCTGAAAACAGGATCTTGAGGATATATCTGTATTTCCATTGTCTTACAGCATTATTTACAATAAGCAAGATATGTAAACAACCTATGTGTTTGTTAAGGGATGGCTAGACAAAAAGATTTGGTATATATATCCAATGGAATATTATCCAGCCATGAGAAAGAAGGAAATCCTGCCATTTGTGACAACATGGTTGGATCTTGAGTGCATTATGCCACATGAAATAAGTTAGACAAATACTGTGTTATATCACTTATATGTGGAATATAAAAGCCAAACTCATATAAACAGAGGCTAGCCTGGTTACCAGGGATTTGGGGGGTGTGGGAAATTGGAAGATGTTGCTCAAAGAGCAGAAATTTCCAGTTAAAAGATGAATAAGTTCTGGGGTTCTAAAGTACAGCATGGTCATTATAGTTAGTAACACTGTATTATATACTTGAAATTTGAAAATAAAATGCACTTGACCTTTGAGCAGCCTGGGTCTTGGGGGGACCGACCCTCCATGCAGTCAAAATCCATGTAAAACTTAAGTTGGCCTTTCATATACATGGTTACTTTGTATCCATAGTTCCATATCCACAGATTCAACCAACGTCAGATCATATAGCGCTGTAGTATTTACTATTGAAAAAATCTTTGTATAAATGGACCCATGCAGTTCAAACCTGTGTTGTTCAAGGGGCAACTGTAAAATCTTTTTGTTTTTGGCACCTTAAATGTTTATTTCCATTTATATAAATATTCATTATATATTCTTTATGCCTTTTAATATCTTGGCACATCTTTCATTAATTCTGGAAAATTATTGCCTATTATCTCCCTGAATACTGTCTCTTCTCCATTTTCTTGTCTGTTTCTCTAAAACTGCTATTAGCATTCTTAAATCTTTTCTGTCTCCTTTCCATGTTTTCTAATGTTTATTTGCTGTTGATCTTCCATCTGTGCCAATCTAGGTAATTTCTTCTGTTTTATTTTGAGCTTACTAAAGTTTTCTTTAGCTGTATCTAAACTGTTTTTCTGATACAATGACTATACAATTTCAGTAATTGTATTTGTAATTTCAAGAACTTCTATTTGATATTTAAATAATATACTTCATAATTTGGGGGGACTTGTTCTATTTTCTTCCTTTTCATATTTTAATTTTTATCTTTATCCACTAATTTTTAAATATATATTTTATACTCTATATTCCAAAATCCTAATCTAAAAATTCTGGGAGTCTAAGTCTTCTCAGTCTTTCACTATACCATATTCATTTTTGTGTTGACTAATTTTATATTGTGTGTTAATATCTGTTAAGCTTTATACATAGGAATTTTGTGCAGTCCTAGTTGAGGGTCATTGTACAAATAAGTTGTCTTTGCTTTTGGTTGGTATTCCAAGGATCTTCAAAGCTATAAACTCACGAAAATGTAGATGTTTAGTTACAATTTCATGGGTAGATATTTTCCAACTGGAGTTCAGGTTAAACATGATTTTTCTGTTTATATTCCTCTACTGGCAGTAGATATCTCTCTGCCAGCATTATTCTGGCATTTTAGTTCTGACTTCCCACTTTCATGGACCCCCCCGCCAAGGCTTCAAGTCCTCTACTGATGCAGCCATTAATATCCAAATTCTTGAACACAAAGGTTGGGGGAAATTCTAAAGTTAACTACACATTTACTTGTTGGTTTTTTAAAAAATTTATTTATTTATGACTGCATTGGGTCTTTGTTGCTGAGCATGGACTTTCTGTAGTTGGGGCAAGCGGGGGCTACTCTTCATTGCGGTGTGTGGGCTTCTCATTGCGGTGGCTTCTCTCGTTGTGGAGCACAGGCTCCAGGGGCGTGGGCTTCAGTAGTTGTGGCATGTGGGCTCAGTAGTTGTGGCTCGCAGGCTTAGCACAGGCTCAGTAGTTGTGGCTCACGGGCTTAGCTTCTCCGTGGCAAGTGGGATCTTCCCGGACCAGGGCTCAAACCCATGTCCCCTGCACTGGCAGGCGGATTCTTAACCACTGTGCCACCATGGAAGTCCCTACACATTTACTTCTATTTAACCACTTTAGTCTTGGCTTTCTTTTCATTTTAGTATGTAGAGACTTTCTTTACTTTCTTGTGAGCTAACTCATATAACTGAGGGAATATTTATAATATTTTAAACCAGCATTCCTAAAGTGTCTTTTATGAGGAAGTTATTTGAATTATTTATTCTGTCATATCATTTAACAGTCTCTCTCAATTAATGTGTGTGTGTGTGTGTTTGTGTAATTGAACATTTTAACTGATCAATAGGACCAGTGTTGACTTAACTGTTGGAAAAAGAATTACCACAGCTCATACATGCTAATATGCATTATTTGCTGAGAGCACACGTAGAAGATATATGTGCTACATACAAGATACACTTTTTCCCCAATTTATGCTTTGTAAAGGACATACAAGTATAATGCCTTCTTCCTTTAAAAATGATTATGCAGGGCTCCCCTGGTGGCACAGTGGTTGAGAGTACGCCTGCCGATGCAGGGGACACAGGTTCATGCCCCGGTCCTGGAAGATCCTACATGCCGCGGAGTGGCTGGGCCCGTGAGCCATGGCCGCTGAGCCTGAGCGTCCGGAGCCTGTGCTCCGCAGCGGGAGAGGCCACAACAGTGAGAGGCCCACGTACCGCAAAAAAAAAAAATGATTATGCAGTAAAAAATTTAGAATTTGTAGTGGCTAAAGTAGGTGAAAAAAGACAAATGGGCTTCAAATGTCATTTTGAATTTTACTTAAGTTATTTTAAAGTTTGTGTCAATTTAGGAAAGAGCTCCTCATGGATTCTTTTTTTTTTTTTTTTTTTTTTTTTTTTTTTTTGTGGTACGCGGGCCTCTCACTGTTGTGGCCTCTCCCGTTGCGGAGCACAGGCTCCGGATGCACAGGCTCAGCAGCCATGGCTCACGGGCCCAGCCGCTCCGCGGTATATGGGATCCTCCCAGACCGGGGCACGAACCCGTATCCCCTGCATCGGCAGGCGGACTCTCAACCACTGCGCCACCAGGGAGGCCCTCCTCATGGATTCTTAAAGAAGCCTTCGGGAAGTAGGCACTGACTATACACAGAACACCACCTGTAAAACTGAGACAAAAAGATTACCCCATTTCAACTCTAGAAAGAGGAATATTAATAAAAGCCTTTTATGGATAGTACAAAAATGAGCATTTGAACTCTTCTACAATGTCGAAAATCTTTTTCTTAATGGAAAGCATAAACTAAATGAGAGAAAAAATAATATGGCAAAGATTAATATCTTACAATGACTATACAGAATTTCCCTGAGTGCTCCTTTATTTCTTTTCCATTTTATTTTATTTTATTTCGTTTGCTCCTAACTCACTAATCACCAAATTTTCAAAAGGCACAGTCAATACTGAAGTCATTTACTAACCTGATAGTCTGAGTATCATATGCCACATTACATAACTCTATATGCCAATATAATCAAAACCTTAATGAAACCGAATTAAGCTGTCTGTGCTATGGCTTTTCAGGTATCTTGTCTCTTTATTATACAGGTCAATCTCATTTGTTAAGCCCTTTATAAATTTGAACTAAGCCAAGAAATATTTAGCTAAATGTTTTATAGAGATCCTAAGAAAATAAACCAATTCTTTTCTCTATATTCTTAATTTTTTTCCTTTTCCCCTCTACCTATTTTTTTTGTTCAATTCTCTGTTGTGTAAAATTCAAGTTGGGTTGCTTTTTACTATTGTGAGAAATAAATGTACACATGAGTGATAAAATACATGTGTCATTTAAATAAGTATTAATGAATATTTATATAACCATCACCTTGCTCAAAAAAAGATAATATTTCTGGCACCCTTGAAGCTTCTTAATGTTCCTCTCCCAAAATATTTTTTCCTGAAAAAATTATCACTCTCCTGATCTCTGTTATAACAATCCTTTGCTTATCTTTTATATTTTACTATGTATTTACCCATTTATAACGTTGTTTTAGTTTGCCTGGTCTTGAACTCTACATAAATTAACTCGTACTATATATAATTGTGTGCCTTCTTTCCTATGGTAAATATTATGAACTTGTTTTATATTGTTGTGCATTGCCTGTTTTAAACAGGGTTCTCCAGAAAGCAAAAACAAGTGTGTGTGTATATATATATATATATATATAGAGAGAGAGAGAGAGAGAGAGAGATGGAGGCTGAGAAGTCCCACAATGTACAGTCTGCAAGCTGGAGAACCAGGAGAGCAGGTGGTGTAATTCAGTCTGAGTCCAAAGCCAGGGCAGCCAATGGTCTGAGAACTAGGAATGCTGACTTCAAAGGGCAGAACATAGATGTCCCATTCAACCAGAGAGAAAATTCACACTTCCTCTGCCTTTTTTTCTATTCAGGTCCTCAAAGGGTTGGATAATGTCCACCAGCATTGCTGATCTTTACTCAGTCTACAAATTCAAATGATAATCTAATTTGCTTCCATGTTCTGGCTATTTTAAATAGTGCTGCAATGAACATTGGAGTGCATGTATATTTTTGAATTTTTAGTTTTTTAAGGAACCTCTATACTCTTCTCCATAGTGGCTGTACCAATTAACATTCCCACCAACAGTGTAGGAAGATTCCCTTTTCTCCACACCCTCTCCAGTATTTATTGTTTCTAGATTTTTTTGATGATGACCATTCTGACTGGTGTGAGGTGATACCTCGTTGTAGTTTTGATTTGCATTTCTCTAATGATTAGTGATGTTGAGCATCTTTTCGTGTGCTTTTTGGCCATCTGTATGTCTTCTTTAGAGAAATGTCTATTTAGGTCTTCTGCCCATGTTTGGATTGGGTTGTTTGTTTTTTAATATTGAGCTGCATGAGCTATTTGTATATTTTGGAGATTAATCCCTTGTCGGTTGCTTCATTTGCAAATATTTCCTCCCATTCTGAGGGTTATCTTTTCATGCAAAACCTTTTAAGTTTAATTAGGTCCCACTTGTTTATTTATTTTTTTTAAATTTTCATTACTCTAGGAGGTGGATCAAAAAAGATCTTGCTGCAATTTATGCCAGGGTGTGTTCTGCCTGTGTTTTCCTCTAAGGGTTTTATAGTATCTAGCCTAACATTTAGGTCTTTAATCCATTTTGAGTTTATTTTTCTGTATGGTATTAGGGAGTGTTCTAGTTTCATTCTTTTACATGTAACTGTCCATTTTTCCCTGCACCACTTATTGAAGAGACTGTCTTTTCTCCATTGTATATTCTTGTCTCCTTTGTCATAGATTAGGTGACCATAGGTGCATGGGTTTATCTCTGGATTTTCTATACTGTTCCATTGATCTATATTTCTGTTTTTGTACCAGTACCATACTGTTTTGATTAGTGTATGCCCATCAACATAGGAATGGATAAAGAAGATGTGGTACATGTATACAATGAAATAT